>NC_139831.1:10841416-11271416 GCF_963691815.1 Echiichthys vipera
GTCACTGGCAGCAGCCTCGCCCTAACATCTCTCCATTAGTTGCATGTATATAGGTCCTGTCTGTGCATGTGTGTGTGTTTCAGGCCTGTGTGTGTGTAAAATGAAAAAATAGAGTGAAAATTGAATTTCCCCATTGCGGGACAAATAAAGGAATTCTTCTTCTTCTTCTTCTTCTTCTTAAAAAAGCGTGCATGATTAAAATGGTGAGGTTACACAAAGACTGCTTTTGGGATTATTTAAAGCAACTCAGCACTTAAATTTGCCACCCGAAGTACAGATTCTGGCCCTTAATCTTTACTTATAAAGTGTGCATGAGTGTGTGTTTGTGTGTCTTTGTTAATGTGCTACTTTACTGCAAATTCACAAACTTGAACTTCTCATGCATTAAGTTTTTACATCATTTTGCATGCTCAGAATCCTACTGAAACTTTGATTGAGTCAATGAACACAGTACATAGATACTGTGCAAACTTGGCTTGACATCATTTTCAATATGCACTGTAATAGGGAAGGCTGGTTTAACAGCCAGTTAACCCTAGAGTCCCAGGGGCACTGCAAGTTCAAGATTTACTGAGTGTCAACAGATTTGTGCAAATTTATCCAAAAACTTGCAAAAGAAAAAAAATTAAATTATATGGGCCTTCAAGTGGATCCTGCTTTATTTCCTGTTCTTGATGTCTTATTTTAAATAGGAAATATGTCAATATTTAGTTTTAGGAGCTTCAGTATTTAAATCTAGTACACATTTGTGAGTGAATAGTCAAAATGCCACACAGCAAAGGGTGTTTCAGCATGGGAAGCTGTACACATTACACAGAGAGTGGGAAGAACATGGCCTTAACTGTAGCAGCTTATTTCCCCCCTTGGAACAAAGAAAAGAAGGAAAGAAGGACATATATCTACAATATGTAATCTTTTTTGTCTGATATAGGAAGACACTGTTATTCTTGAGTGAAAAACAACAACAACATGCATCCTTGAACATGAAGTATATAAGCAGGTATCTACTTAGAAGATAAGATTATGTCATGTTTTTTAGCATGTATGATCATGGAGGTGAACCCTGGACAAGAAAGGCTTTGTATTACTAATCAGTAGGGTGTCCGAGTGGGATAAGTACTGACTAAGTCAGCACAGTTGTTTATCTCTGTCACACATAAAGTTATTTGTTTTTGTGTTTTTGTGAATACATTCATAAATAAGTTTTCCCTGTTTTACTCCTGTGCAGCTTCAAGAATTCTAACTATTTTCCCACCTTGTCAAGGAATTTGTGTTGTTTGCCAACAGCTGACGAGTTTCCACATAGTGCAAATAATAAGCTGATAGCACGTGTGTGTGTGTGTGTGTGTGTGTGTGTGTGTGTGTGTGTGTGTGTGTGTGTGTGTGTGTGTGTGTGTGTGTGTGTGTGTGTGTGTGTGTGTGTGTGTGTGTGTGTGTGTGTGTGTGTGTGTGTGTAGCAAATTAATTGTACTGAGCTACAAAATGCTTTATTCTACTTTTTTCCACATATGCAGTATTTCCCTTTTGACATGTAAAGAAACTCATTGGACATTGGCGTATATAAAAAATATTTTATTGAAAATCAATAACCTTAATTACAAAAAAAACAACTTTTACAAAAAAGATTACAATCTTAGGTGTACAAAGGCAATCTTGTAAATGTATCATTGCGATAGGAACATATTGCACTCTTCATGATTGTTCAGCACATACTTGATTATAAGGCAGAAGTTTACAATCCCAGCTTTGTGAAAAGACAACATGAAGACATCCCTATGTGTATCAGTTTCAACTTTGTTGCACATTTGATACTGTACCATGGTTTGCAACCTTAATTGCAACTGCATAACACACTTTGTTCAACAACAGAATTACCTTGCTGGTAATAAAATCACCATCAGTGTAAAATGTGCAGACTTTAAACTCAGCATTTGGATTTAGAGGAAACTTCGGCTTATTCCAAAACACAGTTTTCATATGCAGTCTAAAAAAGCATAATTATATGGCTAACTCCATTATATGACCCTGAACATGTCCACTAGGCACATATTGCATCTGCAGTCATTCACTGAAATGATTATTATTGAACTTAACATTGAACTAGATGCATAAAACATAAAAAGAACACCAGTGAATAATTTTTAGCACATTTTAGACCGTGCTTATTAGGATTGGTTAATAGTTTTTTTTTAAGATATACAGCATTAATAATCAATACTAATATATTATTAACAGCAAACCCCTGCACTGAGGTCTCAATTATGGAAATATGATTAAATATGACTAAAACTAATTCGTAGTATCATTGATCAGCTGACCTCTGGAGGAAAAAGGAAGCACCACATGTCCTTCCACACGTCCACATGAATTATAAAGTGCTATAGTCAGAGTCGTTGCTCTGTTTCACTTACAGTTAATTATCTGGCCTCGAGGAAATAACTTGGCAAAGAGCAAAACGCTGCTACTATTTGCATAGTAAGATTTGATGTGTCCTTCAGAAATGTGGTCTTGAGGTCTTTGGTTTGGAAATAAACAGACATTTCTACACAGAGCAGCCCTTGCAATAGCCACTGCATTTTTTAACAGATCACTTTCCCACCACGGCAGGACTGACTTACTGTTATTTCTTTGTGCATGTAGGTATTCAACTGATTATTCTGTGGCATCGCTGCTCACATCCACAGTTCAGCACCTATCTGCTTTGGTCTTCTGATGCTTCTATCATGGCTCTGAATCTCGAGTTTTCATCTGCCAGCAAGGCAGCGGGACTGTCAAACTCCAAGATCTATAAGTGTAATAAAGGATAAAACAGTGATCAGTACCAGCATATCAAATATAAAATCAGACGTTCAATTTGCTCTTTCCATGAAATTGTGTAGAGAGAACAAATATCAAGGTGTATTGTTTTCTCTGGGAATATTTCAAACCAAATTATTTCCCATGTGTATCATATGCAGATCATTTTAATGTCTGGAAAATATTTGTTGGTGAATGACAAAAGTTTCTGTAACCAATGCAAATCGATAATAAAAGGTACTTTATGCTCAAATATTTCATCCTGTAAGACTTTTTTTCTGCAAGACTTTTTTTCTGCTAAACTGGATATCTACCTACAGACAAGATCAGAGATGATAACCAACAAATTAAAAGCTAAATTGTCATGGCTACGTGGTCACATTATCGCAAACTAAGCACAAGTTTCAACCAAGGGGCTGTATGGTGCAATCATGCAGTCATGTCGCCTTTATACACACCTGGCCGCTGTCCAGGACCATGACCCTGTTGCAGCTCATAACTGTGTTGAGACGATGGGCGATGATGAGGGTGGTGCAGCTGCCAAACTCACAGCGAATGGTCTCCTGTATGAGACGATCAGTCTCGGTGTCGATGGCTGCTGTTGCCTCGTCCAGTATAAGAATCTAGAAGAAAAACAATCACAAACAAATGTTACAGAAATAGCAAGAAAAAAGGAAGAGGAGATTCCATTATTCACACAACTACATGGTCTTGGTGCCTTTGTTTGCTGTATAAAATGTAACGTTATAGAATATCCTAACAAAAAATAAGGAAACACATCACCCTATTATACCCGTATACTGTACGCTGCTCATGCCTTGTTCATGCTTTAACCGTTTATGAGGTACTGTTCTGATGCATACCACTAGGTGGCAATGTTATCTAATGCAGGACACCATGCAAAACTGAGGATCTGAGAATCTCTTACTTGAGCTGCTATTATCACCCATGTCAAACAATGTTCCACATGTTAATGTGAACTAGCAGTATCATACAATCAGCACCTTGCTGTTGCGCAGCAGAGCTCTGGCTACACAGAGTAGCTGTCGTTCTCCCACTGAGAAGTTTTCTCCGTTCTCCGTCACCTCTGAGTGGAGAGAATGAGGCAGTTGGCTGATCTGTGGAAGGCAAACGGTTGTTCAGAGGTGTACGAATAGCTGTCAGGGGTTCATTTTATTCAGGTAATGCATTGTTTGGCATCATTTGAACCATATTGTCACTTACCATCTCTTTAATATGTGTCTTCTCCAGAGCTTCCCATATCTGTGAATCGGAGTATTGATCCCACGGGTCTAAATTGGTCCTATTGGGAAAAAAAAGGCAGCATTATGATATTAATTGACTGGATTAAAAATGGATTATGACAATTACAAATTAAGACCAGAGGTACAGTACAGCAAACTGCCGATACTACACTTCTTCCCATCAGCTGACAAAGGTCAATTTTTCACCTGAGGCGGAGGTAATCGGCATCCCTAAAGCAACTGACTGCTAGTTATTATAAAAGCAGTGCTGATGTTTTATGTTTTGAAACAGTCCAGCTTGTTCTTTCATTTCTTACTGCCAAGCCCCATTTTTGTTTCTGTTATGATTTCCCTCTGATGTGGCTTTACAATCGCACTAATAGACACATATAATAATAGTCCCATATCAATGCTGGGCCCACACACAGCAAATAGTGTCAAGTATAAATCAAATGTGTTTTGAAAACCATTTTCAGGCAAATAGTGGGACATGTTTTTAAATAGGCTCACAGACACAGATAGGTAGTAACCAGCTATATATCAAGGAAGTGTTATATGTAAAGACTTAAACATGTGACAGACTGACCTCATTGTTTCACCGCTAGACACTGAGGGATTTTCCATTAGAGCCATTGTTTAAGCGCACATCAATGATTGAGGGCTAAGTGATTCTCATTCATTCTCTCTGCTCTGCTTTTTTCATTTTGTAAAGCCGGAAAATGCATATGTTACACAGATTCTTAATACAAGTAATTATCATTTGGATTACCTGACTGTCCCGATGAAGAGTACTGGCTCCTGAGGAATGATGGCTAGCTTGCTTCGCAGGTCATCCAGACCAATCTGTGCAATATTGATTCCGTCAATGATAATCGAACCTCCAGTCAGCTCCACAAGTCTGAACAGAGCTACACCCAGAGAGGACTTTCCTGCAATAACGTACAAAAAAAGATAAGCATAAAAAATGTGTGTACACATTGGAAAAAGAGATGTAAAAACAGACTGGAAATGCTGCTGGCTGGGGAACAGAATGGGTCACTTATACCTGATCCTGTGCGGCCCACAATGCCAATGGTCTCTTCAGGCAGGATGGTGAAGGACAGATTCTTAAGCACAAGTGGCAGATCATCACGATACTGCATCTCCACATCCTGGAAGGTGATATTTCCCTGCTGAGGCCAGGAGGGGGCAGGAGCATGTGCCTCAGGACTTTGTCGGGGTGCTTCACTCTCTAGACACTGAAATAAGGAGCGGAGATGGTATCTGGTATTAATCTCTAAATCTCAGTGGAGGTGCAAGCCCCCTAACTGATTTGTAGCGATTTTCTCTTTATGAGCTTTTCTTTGCACTTGAGACAGAAAAGAAAAAGTTGAGTTGATATTTGTATCTATGCAGCTTGATGGCTTTGTGTGAAACAAGCCCTGTCATGAGCTCTGAAGTGTGTTAAGGCTTCACACTGGGTTTCTATCTGCTTCCTACTGTGTTTATCACACATGCACATCCACACACGTCTGGACATGCCAACAGCTCGACAATTCAACTGCTCTGTTATTCTGGGTTGGGCTGTGTCTGATGTTGTGATTCTAGATGGTGCCAGTCTTTGTGACACATAATCCACCTTCCTTAATGTACTAGCCAAATGCTCTTACCTTTATATAATGATTGATCCTCTCAACTGATGTAAACCGAGCTTCGGTCTCTGTGAGCAGCCGCACGGTAAACTGAAACAAGCCGGTCAACTGGGGGTAAAAGAAAAGCAGGGAAAGGTGGAAGGTTAATGCTTAACACTGTCACACCAATTACAATGAATCACTTGGTGTGTACACGTGGTGCTCCCCTTCAACGAATGAGCAGTGAAAAAATCAAGAGGTTTTCAGCCTAATTAAAAAAATTACTGTAGCTGACACAACGCCATTGCTGTCATGACTCTGACGATCACTGTGCATGAAAAAACACAATAACAACAAACGAGAAATCTTGAAAAATGTGCAGTTGTCCCGAATCCTGTCCTGTTTGTCCCGAAAATTAGACTTTACCATGTCTATTATTTATATGTTAATAAAACATTCAATACTGATAGTTGTGAAACAATATGGTGGTATTGCCCACGGACAGCAGTAGTCTACATGAGTTATGGTTGATGTAGTTTTTTTGCCATGAACAGTAGTGTAGAAAATTGATAAAGAAATACGCACAGAGGTGACGTATAGATACAATGTTAAACATCCGGAGGTAAATGAAACTATCCATTTTTTACATGTTTGACAGTTTCCCTGGATCTGGTGAACGTCCAGCCAAAAAGAAAAAACGTTACTGCAGGTACCGGGAGGACGAAGGAAATTGTTGTGGATATGCTGCTTTACAAGATCAAAACAAAGTGTTGGCAGTGTAGCTGCAGGCAGCCACAGAGGATGAGTGAACTGACATGCACGTCACAAAGACAGGTGACAGGCACTGCATTGGTAAAATGAATAAAACTAAATGTATTTTATGTAATAGATACTGACTTACACAGAGTCAATGACAGACTTAATGATTTAACTTTCATGAACAAAAATCTTGTTTTGTTGAGTTTTGACTTTCACGTTTGTTACTGTTACTGTTAGTTTACGCTGCATGTAATGTACTCGAGACCATGGCCATCTCATCTAGTAAGCCTGATTGTACAGTATAACAACGAGAAAACAAACATTCTTCTAGGAAAGACACTTGCATGTATACAATACAGTAATGAGTGAGTCTGAATACGTGTACAACATGCTGGTCATTTTAAGTGAGACTACATAATATGACTTCTGCTGACGAACAGCCACTTTTGACTTCTGAAAAACTGTGATTATAAACTACTGTTCAGCTTAATATTATGATATTATAAAAGGCCACTTTAGTAGTTGTTGTTAGAAACAGAAGAGGCTTTACTTTGCCACATTTCTCCTCCTGTCTGGAGCTTTAAATGATCCTCTTCAATCTTTTAAGACTACTATGGCTGCCAGTGTCTGTGTTACAATATGTGTTTGTTTACAAACCTGCACTGCGTATGATATGGCAAGGCCTGCGTAGGCTGGAGGTATCTGACTGTGCATCAAGACAATGAGAAGGGCTACACCAGTGATAACAGAGATGCTGATGAGGTCCAGGCGGACAGCCAGCCAACGCATAGCGCAGCTGAAGAGGTAGTTGGAGGCCTGGTTGGTGTCCAGCAATTCCTGATATCTGTAAAACGAGAGATAAACCCATTTCACACAGAGCAAAAGCAAGGAAGAATTCCTCCCTTCCATGCTTGCTGGGGGGAAATGTTCTTGTATGAGGTTTGATATATTTACTATCCGAAGAGTAAACTGGGAAAAACTACAACAGGAGATAAGATGAAAAGAAAGTTTAATGATCTCCATCTCTGACGGACACCCTTATACTCACCTTTGGAGGAAGTCATGGCCTCTTCCATAGGCGTGGATTGTGGAGAGTCCCTGAAGACTGCTAGTGATGTGAGAGGTGAATGGTGATTGGCTGATGTTCTCTAGGCGCTTCAGCTCGCGAATCAGAACCCTGGAAATAGAGAAAGATCATCTTTTACATTTATCTTCCTACTATAGGAATGCATTTAATGATGTCAAGATGTAATTAAAAATGATGAAATGCAGATGTCTGCATACTGTTAATATAATTTAGACCTCTAGCGGTTTTCCTCGTGTCTATAACTTGATTCATATTTTGATGAGTGATTGAAAGTTATACTGTAACTTAGTATTATCCATTCTAATTCACAGGCAGATATAAAGTAACTTCAGAAATGCATTAAAACTACAGTTGGTTTTGATTTGTAAACCTAAATGCTTGTGGATAAAAGTCCTAATCAGGCAAGTTTGCAGCACTGCAGAATCGGAAAGCCGCCCTCCACTCAAGTTTGTCTCATTTGACTGAAAATGGTAGGGTATTGTGGGCAAATAGGCTCCAGCATTTGAGGAGCAAATATTTCAAATAAATGACATTAGATTGGAAAACATCACGTGCAACGCTTTACTCTTATGCACCACAGCAAGTCCTGCAAACTCCTGTAGGTAAAGTAAGGTGCAAACATTTTTGAAGGCAATTTGGTCTGGAATTAAGATCTAAAGTATCACATGTTGGTCAAACTAATATTGCGCCAAGATGTTTGAATGAGCACAGACATTACACCTGAATGCTGAAGCACCACTAAAAGAATGAAGGAACGGAAAAAATGCATCATCTCGAGTGATGCAGTTGTGTGGAAGACAGGTAACGATGACACGATGGACAGAGAGGGATATGAGCCACGACACAGCACCCGTTTTCTTGAGCTCCAGACGCTTCTCAGTACGTGATGCATGTGCAATATCATGAGCACCGTCACACACAGACGGCCATACCATCAGCAGCCAGAGAGACACCAGACTCGCCATCGATGGGGTAGTGTGAGCGAGGGGGGTTTATTGACAGAGGGTGGGGTGTCTTTCTACTTTCAGACGCGCAGATAGAATGAATGGTGCATGTGAATTACAAGTCTCCCATGAATCATTTGGTTTTCTCATAAAAGCCCAGTAGAGAGGGGGAAAGAACATGACGCTTCCTTGCTTCAAGGCTGGGATCTAGACAAACATGTTTATGCCCAGGGCAGTTTCATTTCAGAATTCAATAAAGGCTGCTTTAGAAGTGTGTAATTCCAATGGGAGATCCAGTTTGATGTAACATCTATACAAATCTGGTGATGTCGTGATTTTGTAAGATTCGTTCTTTTAAAGTGCTGCCAAGGGTGATCACTACCTTTTGGCAACAGCTGGGGATCATCTCTTCCTCTTGTGGTTAATAATCTATCAAAGTTCAAGTCTCTCTGACAAGATAATGAAGACATTTTATAATTAAAATGATCCCTCAAGAGACAAACTGCTATCAGATCTTATTAAAGAAGTCAAGAATTACAGTTATTACGGGGGCAAGATATCAATTGGTTTATACATGCAGAAGAGGAGGAGGGGATGTTGTGTGTGATGTGGGAGCAGTTTCCCAAAATAATTACAATTTCAAAAAGAAATGGTATGTCATTTGTCGTTACTTAATAGGATGTAAAGCTACAAATCACATGTACTGTATGTAGAATAATATTCATATAATTTGCTTTTGTACTTTCTGACTTGCCACGGACACAACAATTACAACGTGACTCATGTTCTTCTTGATGTCTCAGATATGGGAAATAACAAGATGCTGTGGTTATTTCCCAAGATACCGCCGGGCTGTTGTTCCCCTCAGTGGCTTCACCTTTATTGCACAATTGCTGAAAATACATAAATAACGACTAGAGCAGAGTCATCAGATTATCCAGTGGTCCTGCGATATTTACCACAAAACAAGAGTCGAAAACTATTTAATCAATCACTGATAACACTCCACACACTCGCAGATAAAGATTATCACTGCATGTTACGTATTAGAATAAGTTTGCATCACCTGAATCACAATCAATACATTTTGTGCTGCCATATATGCTCTTGTTTTTACAATATAATATAACGCAATAAAAAGCTAATCTTATTCACAGCATATAGAAAGCTCCTTTTCACTGGCAGCCTTTCTGTGCATGAGACTTGATTAATTTAACATTTCATTAAATGTCTTAATGTAAATAATGGACTGGAATGTTTGTCTCCCCCAAGTGGACCAAAATCAACAAATGCAGCTTTAAGTTACCCCCTGTAACTTGAGCGCTTGTTGCTTATTATTCACCTGTTGCAAGTAACACTGCTCAGATTGCTCTCAGGGAGATGAAGTGTAATGTGCAAACAGTCTGTTGGAATCTCAGGCTCAATGGCAATAGCAATGATAACAACATGAGTGATGAGAGTCTGACCTGGAGACACGGTTGAGAATGAAGAGGAAAGCTCCCAGGGGCAAGATGGAGATCAGGAACCACGGGAAGACAATGCTCACCATTCCCAAGCAAAACAGCACCAGGGTCAGGTTCTGCAGCAGCATCTCAGCTTGCATGGTGAGACGTACATCAACTTTGAAGAGGAAGCATATTAGATATCAGACATACTGTGTGGTGTTGGATCCGTCTATCTATGTGAAGAAAACATTATCTCTGTGTCCCCCAAAGTGTCTTTTAGTGTTTTCTTTTTTACAAAAGAGAGAAAGAGACATAATGGAGTCTACAAAAACATTTTACTTAGAAACATTAACCCACAAAGTCAACAAGCCAGCAAGGACTCCAGTGAAGTGGATAACAGAAAGCTACGAACAAAATACTTCATGTGAAACCCCACTGTGTCTTGGCAGTACACCATGTCAACCAGGGCGACTTCACTAACTGAGAGCTTTTGTGGGAAGGTTCACTGTCAAGACAAATCAAGTCTCACCCTCATCCATGTCTCTGGAGAAGCGGGTCAGGATACGACCCAGAGGGGTTGTATCAAAAAAGTGCATGGGGCTGAGGAGGAGCCTACGGAACAGCTTGTCGTGGAGCACAGAGGAAGCCTTCACCGTGCACTGTCAACACAAACAACAGCTGTGTTTGAACATGACAAGTGACAAATTGAAACACAACTTTAAGAAACATATGGAAAAAATCACTGCTCCGATAAACAGACGTTGGAGGGAAATTGTCTATTAATGTGAGCCTCAAACACAAAAGCACACAATGGATAAATACAGTGGCACTCATATGTTGCCTGCAGAGTTGTAAAAGCTACTTCCCCATATGCTAAGCATTTGCACAGTGGTGGTGAGTTCATTTTTTTTTCTTTGGCACAAGGCAAGCTGTCAAATCTTCATTTATAATGAGTTTCTGTGAGGCTGACATAAAGGTCATGACCTAATGAGCAAGAGACATATCACCAATACGACAGAAATTAAATGTGGCAGCAGTGAACAAATTAATTCTATTAATGGAATATTCAACACTCCCAAAGATCTCATCACAGCTAGGGGTAAAAAAAGATTAGCCATCTTTGAAAAATTAGCAATTTCAAGTGGCACACATTAATGTGGGGACCTAACCTCTGCAACGCAGTGTCAGGATGGGTTAGCTTGAAAAAGAGGACGCACACCCGAAGGGGCACTTACATGCATGCACACACATTATTCCTTTTTCTCTCTTTGTCTCTCTTGCACACACAAACACACAAGCAGCGGTCGTAAAGCTGTGAGACATGGCAGTGGACAGATAAATGGATTTGGCCTACAGGCATTTTCAATTATAGCACTGGAACCACAAAAGCATGAACAAATGACAATAAAGACAATTAGCGAGGAGCACTGCTTAACTGTACACCACTAATACATCAATGTTGCATATTCCTTTCAAACACCAGTAGAGTTTTAAAGTTCATCAGATTGGACAAAGCATGTGACAGAAAGAGGGGGGGTCTCTGAGGAAGCTTACCTTCACAAACACCAGCCCTCTTATTGTCTTCAGCAGTAAAGCCGCACCCATGGATACGACGTAAACAGTTGAATAGTACTGAATGTGAGGGTTGAGTCTCATGCTGTTGCTCGCCATCGTTTCATTCACCAAGATTAATGATGTGTTCTGAGGGCAGATGGAGCAACAAATTACAAAGAGTGGGGAACAAATCCAATTTCTCCCCATGTAGGAATTTTGCCTCTAATGAAACTGAGAAAAGCACACTTTGGAATACAAAAAGTACATGAAAATCAGTCAGCTCAATATTGTTTACTATTCCAAACACATTTCTCAATAGCAGCCACCGCCTGGTTTGCTGCACATCTGTTTCTTCACTGCTTGTGCTTGTTTTTAATTAAGTTCACCGTAGTGCCGTTACTTTTTTAATCATGCACATTCAGATTAATGCTCAGTCAGCTGCTGCAACTCATTTAAGCATAGTAGTTATCTTTCTTATGGGAGCTAAATACACACTAAAAAGGGGTGTCTTTTATAGTAAAGCAGGATCATCTCCAAATCAAGAGGTAACCTCTGGTGCTGATAAATGAAGCCAATGTGGAAGTGACAAAAACTGCATTTCCTCAAATGGCCACCTGATGCTGACTCAATCAATCTCTGTAGACCCCCAGGTTTAAATGCCAAAAATTTACAGCCTGGTACAAAAAACAGCCTGGTCTCTATACCTAATTTCCCCATTCATGACAATGGTACAGTGGGCGAATATTTATTAGAACTCACCCATTTAAATTACAATAATGCTAAAATGTATGCATAATTAAGTGCAAGCTGCTTTGAGTGACAGGTCGGTGCCATCACAGGAGGAAAGAATAGACTGTAGGCATTTCTGAATATGCAGCTGCAAAGACTCTGACGGCCGGAGCCCACATTGTGCTTTACATAGCCTCTTCAGAAACCTACAGGTGATGTCAGGAGACTACGACATTGTTTTGTACAGTCTATGCGCCAAACTCACTCCTCTGCCCTGCCTGATCCAGTAGCTCAACCACCAGTTACTGAAGGCTATGCTGCCTGTGGTTGAGAGGAAGAAGAAGGCGTTGATGATGAAGACTATTGGACCTCCTGCTGCTTTGATGTAGGAACCATACACAGACCAGGCGACTGCACCAGAGCCCTTCTCCTCAGCTTTCATCAGTCGTTCTGAAACAGAGATATTACTTGTTAACCATTGCTCAAGAAAAATAAGCGTTTAGCATTCAGTTTACATGCAGAGCATGACAAGTGAAGGGGTCTCTCACCTCCTCTCTGGCTTTCCACCTTTGGTCCAACCTTGGCAACATCAACAGCACTGTCAGGCTTTTCTGCGCCTGCCCTCTGCTTTTTGTTTTTTAAATTCTCTTTCACCAGATTCTAAGAGACAAAACAAGTAAGGAAAGAAAGTGAGCTTTGAAACATGCAACTGGCAGAAATCTCAGCAGCTGTAACAACAAAACACTGCAAGTCATTTAAGCAGAGATATCGATGTCAGGGTCTTTAGCAGCTCACCAGTAAATCAATGCATGCATATATAATGAAAGGCCATGTATGTATTAACATTTGCAGCTATTGGGCCTGCCTTTCAGAGCTTATGAATTATTCAGCGTGTAATATTCAATGTTTTTGTGGGGGGTGGGAAAGGATGCCTTACTCAAAAGAGCTGGCCTGGTGCCTAATGCGCCTCTGGTCTTACCTCCTGTTGCATGCTGTTGAATAGGCTGGCATAGTCACGCTCTTTACCCATTAGCTGAGCATGGGTACCATGCTCTGCAATCTGCCCATCCTTCATCAGAATAACACTGTCACACTCAGACAGATACTAGAATATAAAAAGATAATAAAAACAGAGGCAGACGTTAATCAGCTCATACTCCAAAAGTCATGGAATATTTTCACAATGCTGAAACTACAAAATATACATCAGTTATTTTGTTGTATGCTTTGGGTATAATTACACATTGTGAATACAAATTGTGTATCATTAGAAATTTAGACGGTCCCTTACCTGCAGCTGGTGGGTTACAAAGAGCACCGTCTTGCCTTTGGCGACACCTCTGATAGCTTTATGGAAGATATGGGAACCCACACAAGCATCAACAGCGCTGAGAGGGTCATCCAGGAGAAGTATGGGCCGCTCACTGTAGAGGGCACGTGCCAGACTCACTCTCTGACGCTGCCCTCCACTCAGGTTTGCACCTCTCTCTCCAATCTGGAAAGACAAAATAAAAAACAAAGGTCCATAAATATTTCTTATGTGGTTGCACCTAATTGCAAAGAGTCAGTTACATAAACTAAAACCGTAGCACACACGAGTACAAAAGCAAGTTATTTAAAAACTCATATTACTGAGAAGCAGATTTCAACAGATACCTCAGTCATGTCTCCGTACGGGAGCTCCGCGAGATCCGGGAGAAGACAGCAGGCTTCAAGGACAGCATAATATCTGATAAGGAAAAAGTGCAGAAATATATTAAATGAAAGATAAATCTCAACCTTTATCATGTTTGCGCTTTATAACATCATTATACAATAGCTGATCTTACTTGTCTTGGTCATACTCGTTTCCAAACAGGATATTTTCTTTCAGTGAGTGATTAAGGATCCAGGCTTGTTGTGCTGCGTAAGCGAAGCCACCACTGACAGCTACATTACCTTCTAACAAGGTCATCTGAAACACAAAACCAGAGGTTCATAGGTTGTTGCGCGGCATTGGGTAAAAGGTTCAAAAATAGAGCTGTTGCTGCTGTCATGTCTGTGCTGTCTGAGGAAACTGAACAATCTTACCTGTCCCAGAAGAGCAGACAGAAGGGAGCTCTTTCCACTGCCGATACCTCCACAGATTCCAACCAGTGAACCCTAGAAAGGGATAAAAACAGTGGCATTGTGGCAACTTCATGAAGCAGGCATAGGTTTGCCCAACGCCTCAATTAAGAATTTCAACTTATATTACATGTTTGTGGTGTTACCCTCTTAATGTGATGGTCAATGCGGTGCAGGGTCTTGTGCAGTGGAGGTCGTATGCTTTGAGTGGAGGAGATGGTGCTCTGTGGACTCTCCTGCTCCATATTTGTGAGGAGACTTTGTGCGTTGGGACCTTCCTTGTTCTCTTTACTTTCCTCTGTGGAAATGTAAAGGCTGAGCTTCTCCCTGCGCAGCACACGCTTCATCCCTCCTAGCTTCTTGGGAGGTGGGTTAGGTTTTGCAGGTGGAGAGCGTGCCTTTTCCCAAGCCAGTGTGGCACCCTGATATTCCACTGCATTGCTAGGATCCTCCATTTTGACCAAAACAACCTCTCTGTCATCCATCATGAAGAGCCTCTGGGGAGACAGATGTGATGGAAATTACAATTTACATGTGTTGGGTTTTAAAACACAGGACAAAACACATTATTTATCCCCTTGTGATGCAGAAGTTCTTTATCTGAGTATACAATGTTCAGCTCTGTGTATCTTGTGAGATACTTCCTATCCTGTGATACAAGCATGACGAAGGTTATTGCCTGTTACTTGACTAAAGATACTGCTTTGCCTTGTACGTCACCCATCTAAACGCGGATTATGTATTCATGTATTGTATAAAATGAAAACTGCCCTGAGCTCTGGGTCTGTCTCTCCAGCAGCCTGTGTTTGTGTGCGCGGAGCACAGTCCTTTTCTAGAGAAAATGCTTTGAGAAATAAAACCACAGAGTAAAGCCAAGACTTGCTTGTGTCTGATCTTTGTTGATGGATTTTTACCATAACACAGTCACAGTTTGGGGTTAAAATACGTTACTGCTGCTATCTCCGTCCACAGCAGTACATTGCTTCCGTGCCTCTACTCCTGTCTGCTTCTCCAAACTGGGGGCGTGCCGACCACCATCTACTGTCAGTTATACACTGACTATGGAAGTACCTCATGCAACCTACTTCAGAATATCAGAACTATCCCTTTAAGGTACGTCTGTCCTGTCCTTGAGTACCTCATTACTTTTTTTATGCATTGCATAAGAGAAAAAACTCAGAATGCTTCTAGCCTTTTGGTGCATCTGTGACAGAAATGCTTGCTTACTCAACCCAAGCTGGCTCTGTGAAACTATCCCTCACGAACATGTGACTTTTACCATGTGTTTGGAATACAGTATGTTGAAAAATGTCAGAGTGTGGTGTGGGCGAGAGCACCTTTTTTGTTATGTCAGAGCATGGTAAAACCTGCTTGCCCACTGACATACTGTACTCAACAGTCAACACGCAAACTGGGCATTTTAAATGACACACTGTTCATTCCAGTATTGTCGGGCAAAAGCTACTTAGTTGGCTTTGTGACGAGGGTGCTTGTCTATATTTCTCACCTGAAATCTTTTGACTGCTACAGCACCCTCAGACAATGACCGCACAGCCAATGGTGTGACTTTCAGGGAAAAGGTCATGGAGTTGAAAACTGCAACCACAGTGAAAGCCTGAGGCAGGAGGTTTGAGTTAGAAAACAGTTATTCACAAAAATGTTTACCTGGGGCTACACCTGATTTTAAAATCAATAAATGCAAGAGACATTTAATGTAAATAATCTTTTTTTGTTTGTTTTTTATAACAAGAAATGAGGATATATAGTTTTAACAGAATTTGATGTTTAGAAAATCAAGTGTTTCCAGTGAAGAAAGATGTATAAAAAAGGGAAGTATGGAGCAAACATGTTGACTGTAGGTTCCCATATATAAATACCTGAGCTGCAGTAAGGTCATAACCCAAAGCCATATGTAGGGTGAAAGTGCACGCGCTTGCTATCACCACAACGATAGGTGCCACACCCACTGTGAGGCTCTGGACGACCCCAGCTCTCTCCAGTATCCCCCTCTCTTCTGATCGCACCTCTTTTGTAAGATAAGAGAGAGAGAAAGAGATAGAGAGAGAGAGAGAGAGAGAGAGACAGAGAGAGAGAGAGGGAAAAGGGAGAGAGAGAGAGAGAGAGATGATAAAAAGGCAAAGACGAGCAGGGAGAGAGAGAAAAAAGGAGTTTAGTGCCTCCCAGATGGTTCTCCAGTAAACATTTAATCAACAAAAATGTAAGAATCACAAACCAATGCACAGCGAGCAGACAGAAATAGATACAAGAGGGAGGACTAGGGCCCCACATCCACACATGGTATGAAAGAGGCTTCAAAACCTGCTGAACCTTGATAACTGTACAAGTCTAATAACCAAATCCTGCCCCCATTCCTCCATGTTTGTATCTCTCAAATGCACACTGCTAGCTGCTTTGTTCATCCAGTTTACTGGGTGAAATCACACTGGTAAAAAAAAGCATGTGCATCTTTAATTCAGACCTAGCAGTACTGACAGTGTGTGAAATATGAGAACTCCCTCCTCCTGGTACATGCTATTCTCTATGGGATTCGCTTCGGATGTCATGTGTGTTTCTGTGCGGATTATAAAGTCACACACCCTGGGCAAATACACTGTGATCATCAATTTAACAACAATAGTAATGGAAGGAATGACACTACTACTTCTGTAACTCATAGGACTCAGTGGCCATTATGTTAAATGGCAATTCATTATAATTATAATAGTAATCAAAGGACAGCGGTGAAAACGAGCCCCACCTGGCTTATTTGAAGCATGATTAAAAGGGGGAAATGATCCTTATCCGCAACCTAAAGCAAGGTCCTCATGGATAAATGGCGTTCATCAGTCATTCAACGCATCACAAGACCTTAAACACCTAGAAAATGAACCTTGAAGCCAAGGGATCAAAACTTACCTTGATTTTAGAGGACACAGGTAAAGAGTTAAACGGAGCAAGCTAATGAAATTGGATTTAGAGTCACGGTTATCTTGCCAGATAACTAAGAGAATAAGTCTAATTTCAGGTGATAAACCGACCATTTAGATAATAGTTTATCACAGCAACAGATGAAATGAGGTGACCCTTTATTCTGGGTAAATTGGGAATAAAAAGCCTAATAAAGCACTTAATTGCATTAAGTGTCTATAAAGATACACGGGCCTGACCACAAACATGAAATGAGCAGTGTATTATGATATTGCTGAATCATTTCGGAACATGACAACCACTCACTGTGAATATTCTGCGCAAAGGCATCTTCCCAGCAATACATCTTGATGAACTTTATACAGCCCAAGATCTCGTTCATCAGCCTCACGCGCCGGTCAGTCACCACCACACACTTCTTGCGGAAATACGCCGTCAGTCTCGATGCAAGCATCTATCCAGACAGGAACAGAGGAAATGATGACAAGAGAAATAAGTGGCAGGGGAGGAAATGAAAGCAGACACAATCACATTAGCTATGCTGCAGGCCTGTCCAGGGGACCAGAGTGATAAATGCCTTTCACATCCATACCAGGGTCTCCGGCTGTCAGGCTCCGACTTAGACTGAGTATGATTTGAAAATAACAGCTACAAAGTTGACAGAAGATTGATAGCCAAAGAGTTATGATGCCTTCAAAAAGTGCTGGTTGTACTCTTCAACAGCCTGAATTATGTAAAAGAATTTATTTATGTGTTCTAATAAACCAAGTTTTCACTCAAAAAATAATGAGTCAGCAATAAAGCAACATCTCTTGTCGTTAACTTTTGGTATAACTTTAAGAAATGCTTGTAATTAAATTACTTGCAACTGATATACTGAGTGTGATCATTGCTTTGGTTGAATATTATAAAAGTCTGTAATAAAATTATGCTCTATTGTTGACAGCAATTTGCATTATATCAATAACACTGACAGTGTTATTGTGTTTGGGTGTGTGTTGTTAATTTACATTAATCTATTTTAATGTGTGTGCCTGCAATAAAAGTATCCTGTATTTTATTTCTGGCTTTGTAACAAGTATTGCAAAAAAAAAAGAAAAATGTGCAGACTGAAGTCGTACCATGGTAGGGTAGAAGAGGATGAAAACTGCTGACCCCAGCAGAGCAGTGGGGCCCAGGAAGTAAGCAGTGTAGGACAGACCCAATATTCCCACCAGGGGGCCTCCGGCCAACAGGCAGCCCGTTGACACTGCTTCATACAACCGCTGGCCGTCACTGGTACAGATGTTGATCAACTAGGTAAAGAGGCAGACATTTACAGTATAGATTACATAAAAAATCTAAAATTAAATAAATCTTTTCGAACAAGATCACAGAAACCTCACCACTAAGATTATAAAATCAATTTCACAAATACAGTCATCCGTATTCCCACGTTTGCTTGTTGGACAATGATCCCTCTTAAACTGTGTAATGACTAATCTTAGACAGCCTCCCTTCCCTCAGGCTATGGGATTTGTTGAGATCTGAGCAAAAATGGTGTAAGAGCAGTAATTACATCCATCTCAATCATCTGCATGTGGAGCCCTGCAGCGAGGGGTGATTTTGTTAATTTGGAGATGAGTCCCCTCCAGGATTATATCACCTACCTCGCCTGGACTGATGTCTTTGGTGCTGCGTAGGCGGAGGATCTTTTGGAATGCAAAAGTAAGTGCTGCCCCACGCAGACGTGCTGCAGTGCGGTAGTTGACAGCCCACATGAGGGCCATACACCAGGAGCGCATCAATTCCATGAGGAAGATCCCAGCTACCAGAGAGAGGCCGTACGGCATGCTGCTCAGTGAGCTCTGGGAATACTCCAGTAGAGCTCGGATCAGGAGAGCCTGGGGAAGAACAGAGAGAGAATGAGAAAAGAGTGGAAAAGAAGTTGAAAGAAACAAATAGTAACAGAACAAAAATGCGCAGAAAACAACAAAGACAAGAAATAGGGACAGGGAGAGAAATAAAGTGGGACAAGAAAAGAAGGAGGAAAAAGAACAGGGAGATAAAGAGGAGAGGAGGAAATGGAAAATGCCATAGAAGAGATAAGCAGGGCAGGGAGCAAGAACAACATAAAGATGAGAAGAGGAGAGATCACATGAGTAAATAACATTGGGAAGGATGTTTGCAGACAGGCTGTCAGTTTGAATGCCTGACAGGAATGACATGAAAAGACAGACATTTTGTGGCAAATACATAAATTAGATAGTACATTTATAAACTGCAGAAATACAACACAGCAAGTAGTAAATAAATCAGACAGGAATGCGAGACACATGCCTCATTGTGTAAGAACTAAATCCAGTTAATGCTATTAGTTACGGGTAGTAACAAGCACATAGTGTACACATTACATCACATCAAAATAAACAGCTTAGAGCATGAGGAACAATGAAACCCAATCAGTAATATTGTTAACTGTGACTTCCAAACAGAATTACCCTTTGGTTTCAGGTGAGTATTCAACATTTCTAATAGGTCATTTCTGAAATATCTGCACTTTGAATCTATTTGTTGTCTGATGCTCATCTATGGGCATTTTTTGGAAATCGAAAGCCAAAAGTATGGCACCAAAGCATGACCGGGCACAAACCAGCTAATCTATGGCATTCATAATCAAAATGTATTTCACTATCTAAGGCTTTTTAATCTGCCAGTAAGTTTCCATTTAAATTTACACACCAGCGTGAAATGGGATAAAGCAATTTCCTGAAAATAAACCCGGACTTAGGACTCCAAGCCATATTAGCCGAATACAAAGGGAAAGGAGGATTTGGACGGTACTCACGGGACCAACAAAGCCTGCCACCATTGTGAGGAGGAGGGAAAAGATGGCCACCAGCATGCGGGTTTGGCAGAACCTCCAGAAGACTCTTATCAGGGATGCCCCCTCTCGCCCTCGTCTTTTCAGCTCATCGTGCCACAAAGCTTCGAGCCTAGAAGCAGAAACCAGGATATATGAAGATATATGAACTCATGACTCCGCCAAATTACAAAAATCATTACTGAAAGTCGTTATAGAATTGAATTTACTGAACTGTCAACAATTAGTCAAAATAACCTCTCCACTCTCGTGCGTGAATGCTCTGAAAGGGGACGTTATACTACCAATTAACTGGATTAACTTGATTCTGATTGGTCAATTACAGCATTCTACAGCCAGTTATTTCTGAATAGCAGACCGCTGCTATAACAGACCGTTGTTCTGATCTAAAAGTGGGATTATGTAGAATGGCTTGCTCTACATTATCCTTTATGTAAACTTTTGAAGGAAGGGAAAAAATATATGTATGTATTAATATATATATTAATATATATACATATATATATGTAATATATCTATGTATTCTTAAAATTAAGTTGATTAAAAACAGTTGCACTTCCAATGTATCAGACTGACAGAGTGCACAATGGAGGATATAAACTGTCTGGCAGGCAATCATGGCAGTTAGAAATCACAAAAGAAAAATAAAGGCATGATGCTGATAATATTGTAAAGGTGACCTACAATATACTGTCATGAATGACGCATCATATAATTAGACTGAGAAATGTACGACCAAACATGTTACCAAAGATGTGCTCATGTACCGCTTTTATTGCTGTATAATGCCCCTTGAAGAGGGTAAAATATCTTGCTGGCCAAATGCATCATGCTAATGACTATATAAAGCAGCAGCAGAGCAGCTGCAGAAAGTAATTTACCTCCTAATGACTTTATTAAAAACGTATCAGCGAAAGACAGAACATTAAACCAACTAGACTCTCACACAGCCTGATAATTACTACTTGAAGTCAAATGGTGTTGAATCTAAGAAATTGCAATTAATTGCAGCGCAATAGCTGCATAGAGCACAGCTTGAGCCACCAGTAATGAGACTTCTATGTGAGTAACACATTTTTTGTCAATCAATGGACCAAGCAAGGAGCAGTGAACAAAGTACTGAGAGAGCAGCAAAGTTAAAAAAAAATACCTACCATAACGTTCATAGTTTTTATCATCAGAATTTCAAAGACTTAAAAACTTGATACAATAGCAAGTCTTTAAGTGTAAACATATAAATGGAAATGAGGGCAGGAGTGTGACGGTGTGGGATCCAGAGGAGGAGTAATTTGCTTTTAAACATAGCTGAAACAGCCATCGTCGCACTTTGCCAGATGGCAACTGAAACTGATGTTTTGAGAGTGCGTTTGCCAGAACATCTTGTTTAAGGTTGCACAACACTGCGTATACCAACAAGTGTCAACTCACCCAGGGTGCTTTCGGTGCCATCATCTCTGCTATGCATCGGGGTTGCATAACTGTTCTTGATATGTAAACATAAAATAAAGACCTCCCGTCACCAGCAACTCAGCCCTTACGCACAGCATCTCCCACCAGTGCCAATGTGATAGCTTTGTGTTCCTTTGCTGCTTCTCTTTTATGTTCTCTTTAGCACACACAAAGCAGCAGCAGCTGCGCTGAACCTCCAGGCCTTGAGCCAGAGCCTTTTTTTAAAGACAGTTTTTTGGCTTTTTTATGCCTTATTTGTTAAAGTTGAAATGAGAGGGAGAGAAGGGACGACATGCAGCAAACTGCCACAGGTCAAAGACGAGCCACTGTGCTAAGTACATTTTTACTCAGTCCATCTTAAATGAGCTTGGGTCCAGGGAAGGTGCCGCCGTTTCTGGATCTGGTTTAAATACGGTTTCCTCTTTGCATGGTAGAGTTTTAACTGTCATTTGTGGATGCAGCAATGAACTGTGTTCACAGACAATAGTTTTTGGAAGTGTTCATGTGCCAGGCAGTGATGTCCACGACAGAGATCACTGCCCGGAATTCACTAAAATTCAATATTGGTTTTCGGCCTTGTCCCATGCGTACAGAGATTTCTTCAGATTCTCTGAATCTTTGAAAGATAAAATTTTCAATTTTTTTTTAACATATTTTCAGCTTCAACCTTTGATATGTTGTCTTTTATCCTATTTTCAATTAAATATGGGGTTTCAATGTTTTTCATTTACATTTTACACAGCTCCCCAACATTTTTTGAAAACAGGGTTGTTCTAGGTGAGCTACAGGGCCAGAGCCTTTAGACAGAACTGGTCATTTACAACCCACAGTTGTCACCAGCTACAAGAGTGAACTTCCTCAAATAGTCATCCTCCCCTACTTTGCTAAGTCATAGCGCCATGACTCGACAGAACATGATTCATGGAAAAAGCATCGGTTTTCTTTTCAGTGAGCAATAAATGCCCCCTAATGGGCTTATTGCGAGTCTTTATAGTTGATTTATAGAATTAGTTCATTATTACAAAGCATTTCTCAGGCTGTGGTTTGGCAGGAAAACAGTGACTTTTACTCATGGTCTGCTTCAGCCAGGCTTCAGTCCATGACAGCTAATAAATGTGACAGGGAGACACAGTGCATCCCAGGTAGAGGAGTTAATGACATAACCACCAAAGTCAGGCACTAACTCTCACTATAATCTCTAATCCCTGTTATTCTTAGCAGCCACTCGTCCCAGCACAATGTTCCTGTATTGGTAAAGAAGGACTGGATGTCCATCAATTAAGCCTTACTACACGTGCTGAAAAACCATCAAAGAATCTGAGACAGTTGTTTACGTGATAGGGAATCAAACATTTAGAAGGTTTCTCGGAATTTGTCCAAAAAAAAAAGATCCCAGTGACGCTGCAGCGTGAGAGTGAAGCAGTGTGATGTGGATCAGTTTACCTAAATACACCCTGATACAAAATCGCCACATCATCATAATGTGTCTTCAAGACATGACAAAGCACAGCTATTTCATTTATGGATTTATCACACTATGTTGACTTTGACTTAATATTTAACAGAACACTAGCAGGCACACCAAAATAACAGATAACCACAAATAACCTCGCCTCTAGTCAATCTCTTTTCATATAATGTCTCACCCCACAGCTGTTTCAGCATCAAATAAAGTTTTTTCTGAACACCGCAGGCCACTTTCATCAGGCAAACCTCAGCATTGCCACAGTTACCTCACCTTTGGCAGTTGATCTCAGAGGCTTCATGGCATGACAGTCCCCACATATCATCTATAGACAGGCCAGACACCTTGTAGGCCTTCAGTGCCAGTGGGGAGAGCCAGTGCAGAGTCATAAATGAGAAGAGGCCGGCATTATCGACTGGGTGCTGTTGCCTGGAATAGAGGAGAAGACGTGGAAATGGGTGAGATGTCTAAGAGTGCAGGCATACACAGAGGTGCTATGTTGGCGGAGCAGGCCCACATAGGCCGCTGAGAAAAGAAGAGGCGCCTTTTGCTCGCCAGAGTCAATGAAAGGTGAATCATGCCTGCAGTGTTTGAACAGTAATTTGCACGCTCTTCACAGAAATCTGAGGGAGCAGCGAAAAAAGAAAAAAATGTTCAGGGGCAGTTTATCAGTCAGCATATGTTCAAACATGGTGCTGTCTGTCGCTGGGGGATAAGTTCCCATCCCTTATCGCGGCCTCCTGCTTCTCCCTGCACATCAAGCAAACACAACAAATGTAAACTTTTGTGTCTATGTGTGTCTTTAAATGGGTATCTGCCAGTCAATGTGCCAGCCTGAAACCATCTGTCCATCTTCATGTCCGCCTTTATCTGCCTCACTGTGTGAGGCGCCACATGAACTTAAAGGGGCTGTACTAGATAGTCAGACATTAATATAGCAGCAGTCAACTAATGAAGTCACTCTCCCTCTGTGTGTGAAGTAATACCAGTTTCTCTGTTTTATTGTTGTTGTGATAGACGGTCTTGCAAGTGCATGTTAGTGCAAGTGGCCTTAAAAAACGTCATTACTGGGGTGCGAGCCATGTGTAGAGACAATCACAGCACACTTTTCTTTTCAGTATTTCGAGTGGAGCACCGTTAAATATAATTTTGTTTACTTGTGTATTATCCTGAAGGGCTTTAAAATCTGCAGGCTTTGCCGGTAGCGGCCTCGTCTCTTTGGCCCCCTCTCAACTGATGCTTCTGCCTCCTCTTCTACTAGCTCTGGTAGCGGTTGCGGGGAGGACAGCGGCAGGCCCTCCGCCCGCCCGGGTGCTTCTAGGGCATCAGAGAACATGGTGGACCTTCTGAAAAGCAAAGAATAAAAATAACATGAAGCGCAAACACATTTTGGATGTGTGACAACAGTTTGCAAACCTACAACTAAATATACATACTATATATAGTACCTGGCTGGTAGTGTCAACACGAATAAAAACCTTGCACTACTTTATAAGACAAGCAAAACAATGTTTTTTTCCCTCCCGATTTTAGTTGAAAAACGATTGAAATTATTATTCTATGATAAGACTCACTGCAGATGAATTCTCTACCAATGGAACAAACCGGTTATTCGCTATTGAAAATATATATATATGCATTTTTACTTTTTCTGCTTCGATATTTTGGTCTTCAAGAAAAACACTTCCAAGCTGATATTATAGCTCAATTCTCAGTGGCAAAAGGAAGAATGAATCTCATAGAATATCATAATGTGTTTTAGCTCGCTTAAACTCAGAGAACTATTAGAGAAGACCCGTGTTATGCTGAATCACCCTCTGAGACGCAGATAGACTTGAGAAATCACCTTGTTCAGAGGTCAGGGCCCCTCTCTGGCATTCAACTAAAGTGCTTATCTATTTAAAGACAACCTGCCAGCAGCCCCAGGAGCTCGGGAGCAGACATCTGAGCTGCCAGTGTGTCCGTACACTGTCACTGATCCCTTCTATGGCAAAGCCCTGTGACAAGGTCAGCCAGACTGTGTGCAGGGTGCAGATTGACCGTCCAGAGAACGTGGTCAAAGATTCAAAACAGATAACCAAGTAAGGACACACGCAGGGTTGCATAACAGTCAGAACCCAATAGAATAAGTTCTGCTGAGAAATGCGCTGTGCAACAAAACATCACTATAGATTTACCGGTAAGTATTTGCAAAAGTGAGATGGGAAGCAAACGCTGGGGTTGATAAAACGCATGAAAAGATCATTTGTGTTTCCTCCTGCAGCCCTCGGTGCCTAGCCTATATCATGTGAAGTTTGTCATCCGGCTGTGAACGTTTCCTTTGTTTCAATGAAGACCATGTGTCATTCATAACAACAATCAAAGAACTTGCTGGTCAGGTTTGAACTGGTCAAACAAAACCTCAGTAAACATAGCCCATGGCAAGCAAATACTTGTTGCCAGGTCAGACACACATGCAGTAGGTTACTTGTTTTATTCTTTGAGTATCACCATGGCTGTCCTTAAAGACCAACCGAACAACACACTGAATTTTCTTATCTTATTAATAGTTTTCAGTGTACGTAATCACATAATTTCTTGTTAGCATATGAATTTCCCACAACAAAACTTAAATTAAAAAACAACAACAGCCTTTTCTGCTCAAAATTAGATCGTACGCGTCTGCTTGGATCAGAAGTTTGACAACTCACAAACATCCACAAATAACCTCCTTCTCATGTGACGTCTCGCCCCAGTACTGCGTTTCACCATCAAAAAGAGTTTTCTGAACACTGCAGGTCACGTTTAAAAGGCAAACGTGTGACAGTAAACACACACAGAAAAAAAGCGTATTAAACAATAGATACAGGACAAACAAGGGAGGAAACAAAACTAGAGTTTAGGGCAGATAATGTTATTAAGTAGTTATTGTTCACAAAGAACTGACATGTATATGGAAAGGTAAATTAGGAAAATAAGACAAATGTTGTTCCCCATCTGTTTTTTAAAAAACAATCAGTAATGCCTCTGTCAACAACAGTTTGGAAAAGGTAATTGAACAAAATGTACTTGTTATTTCACACCATTTTGTCTTTAAAATGGTTTTATAAACCCCGGGGCTACATTGTCTTTACTTTAAGTGACAGTTACTAAACTATTTAGCCAGAAATATTGCCTTATTTCCAGGTTAGTTTACATCATCGGTGTCACTTCCACTTTATCTCATCATCATGACAAAAAAGAAAATCTACTATTATCACTGCAGTAGCAACTGTGTCTGAAGTTGTCCTGTAAGGGAAACAACTTTTCATTCACAACACACTTACATTCAAGTCGGCCTGGTCACCTTAGTAGCAGTACAGATCTCAGAGCTTGTGTTTATGAGCAGGAAATGCAGATGAAGATGCTGTTGACCATGTTGTCTGTATGTCTAAGTTGTTCTAATTAAACTTCTCTTCCACTACCACACAGACACATGTCCTCCTCCTCCTCCTCCTCCTCCTCCAGCAGCGGACCAGGGGCTCAAATGAAAACACGGGCAGGAAACACGGACATGGTTGACGCCTCACGTGTATACAGTACGTGCTGCTTCCTCCCAGCAGTGTATGAGGCTCCACCGTCACACGGAGCCCTACAGGGAGAGAGGGATTCCCGGCATCACTGTGATGTCTTATCGGCTCCGCCAACCGAGGACGGCGCTGGACGGTCGCCGTAGTAACGAGGAAGTACAAGCTGGAGCCGGGGGCGCGCACTGGAATCTGATTGGCCGCCGTCTCTGAGATTGTATACATAGGCTAATAGGGTGACTGCTGTGTTTACTAATGCAGGAAGAAGATGTAAATAGGAGGAATGACATGTGAAGATATAAAGCTTCGGCTTCACGGGTGATTTCTACTGAAAAAAGTAGAGTTTGGTAACAATATTTTGGCAAAATACTTCAAACACAAATGTCGTTTTTATTAAAAACGATTTATATTGTTGGTGTTTTTAAAAATGTGATGAAACTATAGAAAAAATGATTGCAAAAGCCCTACATCTGTATGAATATCTATCTATCTTATTTCCTGGCTGATCTCTTGTATTTTGACTGATCTTTTTGTTCCATTTTACATTAGTATATCATTTTATTTAATGGTTGAATATGTAGAATCTTCATAAGAAGCAATATATATATATATATATATATATACATATATATATATATATTTTATTATTATTATTATTATTATTTTTAAATGAATACACCCACAGGGCGTTTTGAGAGGTACAGAATGAAAGTATTGGTTTTCCATAAAAAAAATATATTTAGTCTGAATTCATTTTTTTTTTAATTTATGGGTTTGGCAATGACTTTCTGTCACGTTCTGTTTACATTGTACCAGCCAATAGCGGCTGGCAGTGCAGGTTGCCAGTGTTGTCTGTTGTTGGGTGCAGCTACTGTAGGCTGGCACTTGGTGAAATGGAGTTTGCCAATCCTGCAGCTGCGTTATTTGTCCCAGCAGCTGAGTGACCGGAGACGGGCAAAAATGAGAGTCACTATAGGCCAAGAATTCACTCGATGGACTGAGATAAAGGAGTTCAACCGCATTAAGAAAAAACCCGCAGAAAGTTGAATTAAAAATAATTTAAAATTGTTCTGAGAAAAGGTTAGTGTTTTGCTACAACATATGCAACAGTATAATTCAGAATATTCCAGTAAACCACATGAAGGTATTTATGATTGACAGTGTGGGTGTGCTTGTTATATTTAAACTTGCACATTGCAACAATCCACGCATGTCAGTATAAAAATTAGGTGACCTGAATGAATATTGTGTGTAATCTGTCACAAATTAATAAATGTACCTCTGTTAAAAATTACTATACCATTAATTCCATTTTTTAACATGTCAATCAAATCCCAAATGGTCTAGTTTATCCTGCAGAGAACAATGATTAGACATTTGGAGACCACAAACAAAAAGACAAGGAAACACTGAAGAAAACAGAGGGGCTTCAGGTGTCGTGATATCCTAGATTATCAAGATGTGCTGTTGGTGCTAATAAATATGCTGTCACTGGCTGGGAGAGTTTCAGCATCTTAACCATGTTTTGTTTACTCAGTTGACAGAAGCACGGAGGAGATAGACTGAAGAAATGTCTGCCTTATAAATAGTAAAACCTCTCTACAGTGACTTGAGGTTGTCCTCATGTAAATAAAAAAAAACCCTTAAAACTGAAGTCGGTAACTTTCCGAAACTATCCCTATATCCTGACAGCTCTATGAGACAGACAATCTGCGAATCTCATGTACCTCTGCTTCCACCTGCTGCTGAGTGCTCCTAATGGCATTTGCTAGTTTCCACTGCGACTCACCTAAAACAACCTATCAGAGCCAAGAAGTCTCTGAAGCAGTGTCAGTGTCTGACTTGTGATCTGATCAAACTGCAAAGGCAGCACTTAAAAAATATGAATCACGATTCTGTTGCTGTATTGTCTTTTTCCCTCATAAAGTGTTTCAGAAACACATTTAAGCGTACTGCGGTGGCTGTAAAATGAGAACATTTGTGACTAAGTTGAGCCAAATCCAAGCCTCGCCCACCGACCGGGCAGCTTTATTTGTATTGCTTTGCTTGCAATACAAATACCAGCAACACTGAGGCCCCCTAATGTGCCAAAGCAGTCCAGCAATGGCAATTTAAAAATGCCATTATAGATGCACAAAACACCAGCATTGTACACAAAGTTACTCTAAAACAACAATATAGCTGCAACTTCGCCGCAGGCAAAAATGCATCCAACTTAGTACCCTGAGCACAGGTGAAATGAGGCTTGTTTACACACTGAGCAAGTTTTCATTATTGGAGAGAGAATTGTAGAGATGTGGGCATTGTGTCTCCACTGCCGCTGAGTCACAGTTAGATGGTCTGCAATAAATGATGTTCCTGACATAACTGCAGGAATTATTTAGCTATTCATTCAATGTCATAAGAAACTCATAAACTTGCAAAATGGTTGCATTGTGATACATAAAGACGAAATCCATATCTTAAATGTTATAAATAGTACAGAAATCCTGAAAAATACATATAAAGCGCAACAGCAATGAACAAATGATTGAGCATGCAGCACTCAGTTTGTCTTCCACATTGTGCCAGGGGCTTGGGTGAAAAGTTCACCTGCTTAGATTTATTTTTATTATTTATTTGTTTGTTTATTTGTTCATTTGACAGGGACAGTGCACAGCTTCCTAGATGTACCAGAGTTCCTGTGTTGGAGAAAATAATCGCAAAATTAGCACATATATTTATAATAACCTGCAAAAGAACCTTGAAAGAGTATTCCGTTTTCTTCTTGTGTACGTTTTCATCTGACCTGAAGTAGTACTTTTGCAGCGTCCTTGATATGTTTCATTTGTGTGTGTTTGTTGCGTTCTCATGGCGCTTATCAGCACAAAGAACAGGTCGTTTGTTCCTTCTTTTGTTCTCCCAACGCTGTTTGTCTCTTAGTGTATCTGTTCATGTACCTCTTTGTCAGACTCATCCAATACGCTCCCGGTGCTCCGTCTTTTGAGCCGATATAGATTGACTCTGTTATACTCAACCATTCTGTTTTATCACTTTATTAAACATACAAAGCAAACTGCTTTTGTAAAATCGTTTATTTGTTCATTTCTCCACCATTTTCCAACCACACAGGGGAAAAATGAACACTGTATAAAAACATATAAAAACACGATAACAAGAAGGTATACTGTACATATTCACTGTGCAACAACAGCAACAAAATCAATGAAGCTCTCTTATATAACTTGGTACTGAGCTCCAGACGTTTGTTGCTCTAACAGAGAGGGCTGTATCACAGTAATCTCTGTTGGTTGTGCTAGTTGCCCCCCCTTTATGTGAGTGCAGTGATATTAACTCTTTTTACTGGGGAGGAGCCAGATCCTTGATCACTTTGTACACTAAACTAGTCTCAGTAAGACACGCAAAGCTGTCAAAGATGCTTTGTGTGTAGCTGATGTTACAATGATGGTTACTAGACAGCTGCTATTTCTCTTTATAATTAAAAAATAGAATAAAATAATGTTATTATCAGCCATAGTATTTGATATTGTGCCCCATCTGTCTCTTAAAATAGGCAAAGGCAGCTCTATTATTTCTAAATAGCGGAGCACACCTAATAAGGCTTTGTTCACATTAAAAAACAAATCATAAACCTCGGGTAGGCAGTTTATTTTGGCATTGTTGAGAAAAAAAAATCCATAATAATCTCTTTATCACATTTTTATTCAAGTGTTCTGAAAGGGAACTAGACTTCTACACCTCGTCTGGGCTCTGTTTTTAGCCCCTGATTGGAGACTCTGGTCAATCACAGATCATTTCAGAGAGAGAGAAAACGTTCCTTATGGTTCAGGACAGAGGGGGGAGGGGGGCTCTGTAAGAAAGTCTCATTCTTCTTCAATTTCTTGCGTTGTTTTGCTTTTTACAAGCTTTAACTGATACCATATGGGGCTTTGGCTAGGAATCTGCTTTGTGTAAAAGCAAAGGAAGCTTTTGAAAAATCCACATAAAAATGAGGTTCTTGTTGATATGCTGAAATAAACTTGAAAAAAAGGAGCTAGGGAAAGGGGAAAGTTACAGGCCATAGTGTTGACTGATGGTGGTGCTGAAATCCCAGTCCCAATGATCCTAGCATGAGTATTATGAATGAAATAAAGAACTAACTGGGAAACAGGAAAAGCACACACTCGCGATGACACAACTGCATCTAATCAGAGTATGTAAATAGACGTATCTGATATTATCACGAGGAGCCATCACTGAGTGTGGCGGCAGAGCATCTGTCCACACACTGTACTCAGGAGTACTTCTGTGTTCAATCACATCATATATTTTAAACCTGTTTTCCATGCACAAACCTGCTGAGGTCAGTGAAATAAAACTAAATATAATTTCAAAGAAAACTCTTTTCAGTATGATAATGTGTGCATGCTGCTTGGTACAGGCTTCAAACAGGTTCACTCCATCATGAATTCATAGGTCTTTTAAGGGTTTGATAAGAGAGACACACGTCTAATTAAGTTATATCCAGCTGTTCCTGCATAGTTGCTGTGTTGGCAGCAAAAATAAAGAGAATTTCAACGGTTTGTAGAGACTGTCTCTACACTTATTGCAGTATCTGTATGCAGTATGACTTAATAGAGTGATGCAATCTCGCTGGCAGCCTTCACTGCACCACTGACAGACAGGAAAAAGCAATATGTGAAATAGTGGAGAAAATCATCGACATGGTCTCACTTTACTGAGCTGGGAAATTTGCTGGACTTCTGCAATCAATGCTCTGAATCTGGACTTTGCTATCAACCTCCTGGGACATTTACACTATGATAACTTGCAGCCACCTTGAGTCTGGAGCACAGTGCGGGTCACACAACTTTTTATTACACGTCCAGTATTATATGAAATGTGGCGGAAAGTACTCTTCAAGTAGGCTTCTACTAATATATGAAACAAGTGATCACCCGAGAAAGATGATGAAGCAAAACGCCCACAAGTAAGAACAGATGAGATGATAAACAAGTTCAGAAATTACCTTTTTAGAGGAGGAATGAAGAGGAGTTTTTGTAGGGTTGTGTGGAATGTCCACTGACACAAAATACAGACATAATAAAATAATGTGATAGTGATAATGAGACAAGCCAAGAATTAATTGCCTACTAAAAAGTTGAAGGAATATGAAAAATAACATTGAGGCTACATGGAAAATGAATAGTGTGGTAAAGTCCACATTTCACTTCATTTTGTGAAGTCTGTTGAAGCATATGATGTATATAAATGTGGGACTAAATGGCGGGGGGGGGGGGGGGGTACTGCAATCAATTATCTTTGGACACATTAGTGAAAATTAGATTCTGGTTGCTATAAAGAACAAAACATCAGCAAACATCAGCCGAGTCGGGAGTTTAACCCCTTTTCTTCTGATCTGAAAATGCCATTTTGGTATCAGTATGTTTCTGTCATAAACTGTGTTTATGATCACCCCATTATATTCAATACACTTAGGACATGCTGCTAGTCTCCTCAAGAGGCGGGGCAGTGACGAATCACACATGACACCGATATATGACATTACTATAAGTTGATCCGCCTCGCTTCTTCACTGTCTCAGGAACCGTCAAGCCGTTCATCTTTACATCCTCTCTCCAAGCCTGACCCTCAGCCAGCACTGGTGCACCACAAGGCTGTGTACTGAGCCCCCTCCTCTATTCCTCTATACGACTGCATCCCCACACACACACACCTCATACACAAACATTAAACTTGCAGATGACATAAAGCGGCGGTGGGAGTCGTGGGACTGATCTAAGATGGGGAACAGACAGCCTACAACTGACAGCACAGACCACAAAAACCAAAAACAAAGAACTCATAGACTTGAGGAGAAACCATGAGGCCCCCTCTCCTCTAAACATCACAGGAGAAGAGGGGAGATGGTTCCCAGCTTCAAGTTTCTAGGAAAAGTATGGTATGCCAATTGTTCAGCACAGAAAGAAGAGCACTATAGAGTGTCATAAACTTGGACTTTCCCTGCCCACACTGGAGGGCCTTTTCAGAATGCTCCTGCCTCTGTAGAGTCAGCTGCAACTCACCCCTATCACCATCTCTTCTCTCTGTTGCCATCTGAAAGGCACCACAGGGTGTTAAAGACCTGCTCATCCGGGCACAAAAACAGATTCGACCCCTGAGCCATCATGAAACTCCACAAAACGCTGCATACCCACTACCCCCCCACACACACACACACATACATAACCACCCCCCAGCCTCCACCATGCCAGCATCATCACCCCACTCCACACCACAGGACTAACAACTGGGAAAATATTTTACATATAAATTAGAAAATGTGCAATAACTGAATAGAAAATGCAATAATATCTGCTCAAGGTGCAACAGCATTTGGGGCAATGCACAAATAGTAGATTCTTTATAACTTCTTTTTTATATTTATGTTTTATTATTAGTTATCTGTATGCTAGGTGTGTGTGTGTCCGTGTGTGTGCGTGTGTGTGTGTGTGTGTGTGTGTGTGTGTGTGTGTGTGTGTGTGTGTGTGTGTGTGTGTGTGTGTGTGTGTGTGTGTGTGTGTGTGTGTGTGTGTGTGTGTGTGTGTGTGTGTGTGTGTTTGTACTGATACATGAGCTGCACAGGAAATATGTCGAAGTGAAAACTTTATTAGATCATCTCAAAATCAGTCTTTGTCTATTCTTATACTATGAAAACTAAAGTGCAGAAGGACTGCACTGGAAAGGACATTTTCTTAAAATGATATCATATTTTAGTTGAGGGATCCTCCGAGACTTCTCTACTAAAATTGAATGCCAGCAGAAATGATTCACACACCTAAGAAAGATATCGTTGTCTAACATCTTTATTTACTGCGTACAACAGGAGTTTTCCCTCTCTTGGAAAAAGATCGATAAATTAATAGGATTAAAGAATTGTCCATAACTTTACCTCTGGAAATGATTACTTACATAGTTAAAGGTAAACAATATCTTCCTATGGTCCCAACTCTACTGTAGGGTAGATATTTCCACTATTTATAGCCTATTGAGGCTACTGTTGGAAATAAATTAGTCTCTCTGCCTCCAATGGTGAGCCTAGACAAAAAAGACCCTGCTCTGTTTCTTAGAGACAAAACAGCTCTACATTCATCACTGACATTATAGATGACTGGCTGGGAACATTTCACTGGAAATATCTCCACATAACACTGCCTACATGTGAAAAGTTATCCACAGGAGTAACACAAATAATACACAGCCAAACAGCAAAATATATGCAAGGTACATTGCCAATAGCTGTTTGTTAACAGTATTTCAAACTGTGCTTTGCAATTTCCTTCTCCCTTGATGACACCTTCAATGTTCCAGCAGATAAATGCAGAGCACAGCTGGTTTGTTTCTTTCTGGAGAGTTGTCAAATTCCATTAATATTCATTAATCAGTCAGTAGCATTACACATCCTAATTACTTGGCATTTATTAGAATGCAGGTTCCTTGTTATTTACATAATGTAATGGAAGAGAGTGGTGCATGTTTCAGTCTTGACATAAAGCAGAGCTCCCACATGGAGACGCTGGATTATTCATGCAGGAGGTCATGAATCTGAATATGTAGCTCCACATTTGGTATCGTTGTACATAGGGGGGACTGACTGAGCACTTGGGTGAATGTCTGAAACAGGTCTGTACTACATTGGTATGTGCCATCCAAATACAGACCTCAGTTTGTGCATGCGCTTTTGGGGGTTCTGTTCCCCTACTTTTCTTGTTTATTGTGTTTGGTGCAGCCGGGTGTAGTTTTAATTTCATTTCAAGGTTTTTCTTTCCATCGTGTGTGGTTCTCTTCTCTGCCCGTTTCTGCATGTTAACTATAGTTGAGTCAATACATTTTTCAGATTAACCACGTCAGAAATGAACGAACACAGCCGAGAGGAAACTGTAAATGTTGTTGCTTCACTCGACAGTTATCTTCATTGCCATGTTTCAAGCCAAAAAAGTACACTGAAGGCTAAAGAGTGCCTTGACACTCACTTATAATTAGGGCTGCAACTTGCATTTATTTTTTCAATTCATTAAATAATTAAATAAATTAAAGAGTAAGAGTTTTTGCTGTTTCGGTGACTTTGGCGTCTATACTTTTTGTTTGAGATGCTGCTGCTTCTTTGGAGGAACAAATCCCTCACAGTAACTTGGTAACCAGAGCTCACAAGTTGACAATCAATCAGGTTTAATAAGGGGTCAGTCAGGCATTGAGTGAAAGCTCAGGGGCTGTCACTGTTGATTTTGTTTCCCTGGGATCTTGATCAAGCTGTGCAGCAAGGAATCAAAATACATTCAGACTGACGCACTTTCAATGAATCAAACTCAACTCTCTGATTCACGCAGTTAGAAGAGTTTAGATTTTCTGGGAACATACTATGAATATGGCTAATGAATTAGTGATTATTATCATTATATATAATAAGCATGGGCAGTTATCACTGTTTAAGGGTGAAGGTGACGAATAGGCAAAGAACCAAAGTGAAATGCCCACAAGACCACAGAATAATTCAGATGGCTTCAAAAGACTACTGTCAGAAGAAATAAAACACAACAGACACACACGGCACTAAAATTAATCTTGCGGTTGGACCTTTGACATGCGGAGGTCGATTAGAGGATACGCCTGGTCAGAGTGGTTTAATTCATGACAACACTGTTGCTAGGTGATCAACCATAGAACAATTGGCTTCCTACTGTCTGGTTTTCAAAAACAGATTTTGGGTTTCCTACATTTTAGCTGCCTTCAAAGGGGGTTGTGTTTATCATATTCATGAAAAGAGTGCATATAAATGCTACCCCTCAATGTATTCATAACCTTTAGTGGAAATGTCCACAAGTCATGTAGGCCTGCAGGACTTCACATGTTGTAAATACAAGCTCACAAGTAACATTTGAAGAAATACTGAGAATGCTAACATCGGTTTGCCAACATGCTCATAATGCCACTTACACAAGTTCCTTCAGTAACATTCATCTTGTGAAGTACATGTGATGTGAGCTTGATGAATTGATGTTGTTCCATATGTGAATACTATCAGTGTGTCCTCAAAGTGGCTCATAAACACGATAAAATTACCTCACTTTAATGCACATTATCATCTAAATAAATCTGTTATTTCTAACTTTAGAACAAAAAATTATCTACTTACACGTCCAGGGGACCTTCAGTGGAGACATGTTTCCGGGCTAGGCTGCTTTCTTTGGTGCCCACAACAACAACACAACAACTTTTTTAAATGATGTATGTCACCATGGAAACCGATACTGCATGGCAGCAGTTGTGATAATCAGTTAAAATGTGTGAACAGTGTGTTAATTGATTGTATACCTAATGTCTACTTTATCCATTTTGAAATTAACAATAACAAATTAGTTATATGGTAAGGATGTCCTCTTACCTTTGTCTGACTAGAAGAAACTCTAAATTTCAAAGTGTGTTAAACGATTAACTTTTTGATAAAGTTTTGTCTTTAACTAGACCAGTAAGTAACAAAACCTGCCTTTTGGTTTTATCAGCACACTGAGTTCAGGGTTTCTGGTTCAAATTGGGATACTTACAGTTAGCGTCACTTGCGTGATGAACACTGGTTTCAGGGGCCCCCTGTGAATGTTTGGCCCCAACAGACTCTAGAATCGCCTCTGCTTACAGTTGTCTTGCTTAGAACAGTAGCCATGTTGCTAACGTTACGAACAAGTGACTGTAGAGCCAGTCGGACTGGATCGATCTACATGTTCATATGAAAATCAAAGGACAGAAAATATATTATCAACGTCTCTGTTGTTTGCAGCTCGTTTGTGAACTAAATTGTTTTCTGTGTTGTTGGTAACTTAGCTCAAGGAAAACAGATAGTGAAAGTTATCTTGCTGTTTTTGTCAGCATCCCTATTTTCCCCGCTTGGGTCTGCATAGGCCTATTTGCCGTGGAATTTGGCACAGATTGTGGAAAAAAACCCACCATTTTTTTTGAAAAAGGGTCCTATGTTACATAGTTACACTCCAAATACCACTTGAGAACGCTTGAGTGGTGGAAAACTATCTGTTCGACCTTTAAGTAAAATATCTAAATACGTCTTCACTACTGAGCAAAACACAATACCAACATTGTTATAATGCAGTTAAGGTATGTGAAAGGAAGCTTAAGCAAAGTTCAATCGGGGGATTCTTTATGCTCTGCCCTTTTCATATTTATGCATATAAACGATCCCCATGCTGTCAACTCAATCGGCTGACTGTCACAGTTCACTTCAACCTTCCACTATGCCCTCTGTTAACCAATCATCTTGTTGCTGTCAACATTTAAAACTGTTCATATCTGGGCTGCTTTTCAGTTGTCATTTCAGTGCTGCCTTGACGCTCCCCTCCACCTCCAGCATTCTGCTCCAGCCCCTCATTGTGATTCAGGATCCAGGAGTGAGCTCATCTGATATTCTGTTCCATGTCTCATCCATCCATCCTGAGTTGAAGATGTAACTTTAGAAAGGACACCAGGTCTTCGATTACTATTCCGGTTTTGTGTATTTAGACCCTTTCTACCTCTTAAGACAAAATACATGGCACATACTGATAATAACTTTTCTCTTCACTTTTCTTTCAGTGTGTAATAAAAGGCCTGGACTGATCTTTGGTCCGGTGACTAGCAGATTAAAGGACAGAGGATGTGATGAAGTATAACAAATGTAAATACAAGTAACCAAATTCACTGTCTAATCTCAAGGAACTTAACAACTCTGACGCACAAATGACAAAAGCACAATGCTTGACACGTGATATACATTTGTCAGAGATTTTCCCATATCATAATGTCTTCCTTTATTATCTGAAGCTGTGTTCGGCCGTAATTTACACTCACAAGTAAATGACCACGGCTGATTTATAACAGCATTAGAATTTTTATGATTTTGCATAAATGTCATCATAAAAACTCGTCACGTATGATTTGTCAGGCATATAATGTGGCAGAAATAGATACTCCTACCTGTTTTTCCTCAATTTTCTAAAGTATTATAATAATAAACATAGAATTACATACAATGTGATAGAAGATTTGATTAATATCACCCACCCAATCCTGTTATCTCCTGTATTCACTACATGGACACAAACCTGGTTTTGCAAGTGTGAATGTGCTGTGTCACTTTTGGCTCAGGCACACATTGCTCACGTACACTGCTAACCAGGCATCCCTTTAGGCCTTCAGGTGTTTGCAGTTCAACAAGAACTTAATGAAAATCGTACAATCACTTAAATGGAAACACCACATGGAGGCTTTGCCAGTTCTTTGGTGCCAAACAAAACAAATACTTGAATCTGTGTCTAAGTACTTGTACACTAGCCTCGTGAGACCACCCTGATCTCGCGAGCTCCACTGTATTTTACTGAGCAAATGCAAATTATGCGAATTAATCCATCTTGAGGAGCACGGTTACTTGTACGCAAGAGAAGATGTCAAAGGACTCATGTTGATGCAACCACTACTCTGGCCTAAAAATAAACTTACTCAAATAGCTTTCCACTTTGCAGATAATTGCTGTCGGTACAAGGCAATTCTTCTTTGGTAAAGGTCACTTGATTCATAACAGCATGGAGAGTGACCGTCGCTCATTAGGAGAGAGCTTCACTATCCCATCTAAAATGGCATGAGCCGCACTGTGCTGGCATTTCAGATCAAACACACTGATCAGGCCCACTGGTTTCACCAACTAATGGGCCAGAAATACCACTGCTGGACCTGACAGCGGGAGAATCTTTGGCCAAGACATTTTCTTAGAGTGAACATTATAAACTGTCGAAAATGTTTTAAAATAATCCCATGAATACATTTCCCAAAGTACAGAGAGACTTCCTCTCTAATGTTTGCCCTTTTTCCCCTTCCTCTCACTTGTAGGATCTGAGCATTGGATTTAGCGGAGACTGCAGTGGGTGCAAGTTCCTTATGTGCGTTCACTGCTGTGCTTTAATGATTTATATGAAGACCTATGTACAGCATTGGAGAGAAAGGAGAGACAGAGACATTGAATTAAACAATGAGATGCACTGTGTCACACGCTACTAAAATCTGTAGCTTAATATCCTGTGCCGTTACACCCCAGAGAGCAGTGTAAAGCAATTATTCCAACACTTGCCATTCATTCAGGCTAAAAGCAATTCTCTGAGCATACTGAAATACGGTAAATAAAAACACATCGTACAAAACATGATTTGCGACCTGCCAAACTAATAATCCTCAAAGAAATAGAAATCTTGTTAGTTCTAGATTTAATATCCCATTGTTTTTGGTTCCTAAGATGTCATCCCAAGTGCCTGCAGGCAAATGTTTCTGGAGATGTACTGCAGCACTGGCACCCTGGAAATACAGTGGATTTTAGGAGCTTTTATGGATGCATAAATTAATGAGGACCATGGAGCTTTTATTGAGATTGAAACTACATGAACATGTCCCCCAGCGCTGTGGCCATACACCCGCTGTCAATGCAAATCACCCCTGGTGCTGGCCCACTGGCTGACAAGATGTAGTGCAAGGTGTAGCTGCTGTTGTGCTCAACAGGAGGAGCTGTTGACTCACCACATCATGGCAATGAGCTTTTGGAGCTTCATCTAGTTAAGATCTAGATATGTAGTGATTTATCTGTTGCCAGCCAAAACAGCTGTGAGATGCCAGTTTGTCCAAGCTCTTCAAATGCAAACCTCTTGGTCCATGACCAACGTGGACAAGTGTGTGTTCTTCCAATCCATTTTCTGTTGTTATTGTTTATGTTATTATGCCCCCCACACACTGCATACACAGCCAGCATCCTCTCACCTGCTCACTCAAGGGGGAGCGTAATCATAATGAAGTAGATGACGATGCCTTCAGGAAGCAACATGAGAGGAAAAGGTAATTAAGGGTATCTGGAGCATCATGATATCACCCAAAAGAACCTGGTTATCTCCTCACGTCCAATTATACCCATCTTAAACGTGATGGATTTTCAAACTCATTCTAAGAAATCTCCCCACAATGACACTAATGCCCTTAAATTTAAAATTCAGGATCAGTATTTGCTAAAGCTTAACATCAGCAGATGCGAGAGGACATCTGCAAACATCTCTCCAGTGACTTCACAAGGTTGGAGTCATGAGTTCTAGTGAGGTAAATCACACCGTTGGATAGCTTTCACTTGTATACACCTTGAATTGAATTAATGAGGAGGGTCCACAATATTTTGCAGCGTTGAGAAGACAACAGTAAATGGAGAGTTGCATTCACCAGGGACCGCTGCTGTATTTAATTAGTCTGTGTTTACCTCTTCATGTGACGACTGAGAACCTGATGCACTATCACAAGCATGTTTGTGTGCACACACACACACACACAACAGCTGTAAAAGAGATAAATTGCGAGTACCTGCACTTAGTCAGTGCGTAGGAATGGCAACTCATTTGGGAGGAAATGTGAGACTGAAAGCAGCTTTTGAAAGAAAAGAACGCACCGTATTAGTGTTTTGTTTGTGTCAGGGAGAGCAAAAGAGAAACCTAATGAGTGAGAGGAGAGGCTGTTGCAAGGTGTGCTAGGGTTTGTCATCAGGGATGTTCTGCTGAGATACAGTGTGGAGAGGAGGTGTAGTGATGCACAGCTCTGCACGGGCATGCAGTATCTCTCACAATCCCAGGTGTGCCATCAAGCAAGCAGGAGCTGAAAAGTATGGATTGCAGTTCCTCATCTATCAGTTGCCTGATATCAGAAAAAAACTGTCAACTAGTTAGACTGTTTACAGGCAACTCAGAGGAGTGGGCAGATTCAGAGGTCTGGAGCCAGGCAAATGAGGAACTTCATCATAACAAATAAATGAAAATGTCTCATGAAAAGAGAGAGGAAACCGTGATCTCTGCTCTTGCATACTGTTATGACTAAATATAAAAAAAATAATGCACCGCACTACTGCAGCAGCATCCACTCTCTTTCCTAATCATGCTTGACAGAAACCTACAACCGAAGTGGGTTGGAGGTTTCATACTGTATTTAACATGCAAACAACTCCACTCCCACTACATTTAGTTTACTTTTCATACATGAATCCCTCTTTTTGTTCAGACCAATGCTGTTAATAATGGATACATGCATCAGGAAGGAAAGCCTTGTAGGAGCTTGTAGGCAAAACATACTCATTCTCCATTGTTACTTCAGGTGTGAGGACAAGTAGGCTGACAAGTGCATGAAAGCTAGATTTTCAAATGCAATGCCTGTGGGAGATGGAGGAGGCCGATGAGAGAAAATCATGTGTAATAATAAACCTTTGTTTCTCACAGCGACAAGGGAAGAGAGCACGTCGCCAAATAGCCCAGTGGAGGCTCATTAAGAATGCTTGACTGGGCTTTCGGGAGAAACCTCCAGTCCTGGCGGCTAGAGCCCTCTATCTGGCAAAGATGCAGAAGAAAACTCCCCTCTGAAGTGTTGTGTAACCACTTAATATATGGATCCAGGCAAGTAGCACACAAACATTTGGTGTACGCACAACAGTACACAACAACTGCCTCACCAATTAAACCTCATTAACATGATCCCCAAGGTGTGTTTCCCGGTTAAGTGTGATGCTGAGAGCCAGCTGCCTTTGAAACAAACAACTGCCCCGATTCTAAAACCAGCCTTGAGTGCAGCTACTCTAAGAACAAAAAAAGGAAGATCAGAAAAAATAATGCTGTTCAAGCAAAGACGGGCACAAACTTAGATACGGACTTGTCTATTTGCAGGTGCATTTGTGAATCTCAGGATGGATAATGCAGGTTGGGAGGCTTACGATGTTTATACAACTGCACTAGAATCACATAAACACTTATTTTAAACCAGCCTCTCTGAGCATCAGATATACATGTATATCAAATATTAACTCAAACATTTTTTATATACTCAAATGTCTTTTTATAATCAAAAATATCATCCAAGCATTTACAGTGTATAACAACAAATTATTCTATGCAACTGTTAACACCCTTTACAGAAAATGAAGAAATATATCCATTTTTTATCTATTTTACAAACCAGGAACAGCAAAAAGAGAAGAGAGGGAGGCCAAAGTGTTCGGGGGGTTGAAGTGTTCAGTTAGACCCTGAAAAGCCTTCTTGATTAGCCCTGTAATCCTGGCTCACACTGACACCGTACAGAGCCAATTTCCGGCTCAGAAAGCACAATGCCCGGCCCATGTGGGCGATAACTACATAATAATCCAGTGACTGTAGGATTCGGTGGTCTTCTGTGACTTCTGGAGAGTCGTTGTGTCTAAATATATTTTGCAGACACTGAAAAACTAAAAGTTCAAGTTCATGAAGACTTTGTCACCATGGTTTGGTATCAACACTCCTGTACCCATGGAAACAATGCATGTCTCTGACATCTACAGAGTCCCTGCAATGCTCATGTAACATTCCCTCCTGATTTGAGGTCTGTGCTCAGTCTTCTGTGTCCTCATACAGTCAGGTACAGTCCAGCGTCTTTGATATTAAAGGGCTTTAAACTGTGTCTTTCACATCTCTACAGTGTCCCTATGTTGTCCCGACTGCCTGTGGTCTCCTCTATGTCCCAGAAGTGTCACCGGCAGAGTCTATGTGTTCTTGATGCCCTGGAAGCCGCAGAAGTTCCAGCGTTTCTCTAGACTGGCTCCGACGCCGGTGAGCTCCTGTCTGAAGGTGCAGGGCAGCCGAGAGAGAAGAGCCTCCACCTCACTGGTGTTAATCTGTGGAAACACAGACAACAGATCCGTGCATAAACAGAGACACATAGTCATACACCCAAAATTCTCGATCCATCTTTACGTTGCCATTTTATCTGTACTTGATTTTGTATGAATGCCAATCAAATCTTTGAAAAATACAGACACTGCTCTGCTCTACAGTGGGTCTGCAGTGACTTGCTTCTTGCTGGCTGATGTTGCAGTGTTTCATTCAATTTTAATCACCCTTGACCCTTAAAGCTTTTTTTTTTTTTGACAGAACGGATCATTATATTTTAATGAAATTCTGAAAAACCTTCGTTATGTGGAGCTGGAACTCCAGTTACAAACTTCCTGTGACTGAGCTATAAAAAAAAAAACAGCTTTGAATAAAATAAGTATGTTGACAGGCTGTCTGTTAAAGTAGCAGCCTTTAGCTCTATCACATATCTATAACTACCGTAACTACTAATATCAAAACATGAAGCATTCTAAGTTTAAAAATGCATGTGTGTTAAGATGAGGCATAACATTTACATAACTCTCTTCTTGTTAAATCACAAACATGATTTTGGTTTATATGAAATGTAGAACACGACAAGAGGATACATATATTTTCACATAATAAAAATAACAATCAACAAATGTAAAACAGTAAATGTAAATGTACATTTGGTCTGAGTTGAGGTCTGATTGATTAAACTCAAGATTTAATTCTATCAATATATGCTGAAACATACATTTTTAAGCATTTGTATCAAACAAAGATTCAACTAAGATATCATGTTTCTTAACATAAATGTGTTTGGAATTTCTTTTCCAAAAAACTTGCATCTAAAGTATGCCCCTTCTTATTTTTTTATTTAAATAATTAATAGCAGGGTATCTTGCAATCAAAGATGCTTATTTAATTTTTTCAGTAAAAAACAAACGACAAAGGCCAGTCTTTTTAACCAGCCAAGTCAACCACTGAGTCAACTTTGGACATTGCTGGTACATCCACACTTTTTTTTGCCTTTTACACACTTCACACCTCCTCTCTACTCACATCTCCACTGCAATCAGTAGTGCAAGTAAATTTATAGCGAGTGTGTGATGGCATAGCCGCCACCTGACTAAGCGTTATCTGGCTCATACCACTCGGGTGGGTCGAGGCTCATCAGTCAATTAAAATCCTGAGGTGACACTGCCAAAATCCACTGTGCATGCCGCTGCAGACGACCCGCATTGTCTTGCATTAATAACTAAGTTGTTTGAGCTCTGTGCTGATGTCAGGATGCATTAAGTGCTATCATGGAGATAGGACTGGTGTGACATCACAGACAGTGGAGTCGTGTGTGGAGCCGCTAGATAAGCAGAGGATTGGGCTTGTTGTTGGAGAGTCTAGTCAGTGATATTAACAAAACTCTGTAGGCTGCTTGATGTGTGTAGCGCAGAGTTGGTGAGGGAACAACAGATGTACAGGCAAACTCATAAGCACACAGACAGTCAAGCGTGGGCGTACGCTCACGTACACACAAGAACCAACACGTACCAATACATGAACACACTAGACAAAAAATCCAAAAGGCATGAGAGAAGACGTCACACTCTATTCTTTGCATGTGTGAAAATGAGTCACTGTGGTGATCAGAACAGAGAAATTTCTTGGGGCAAACTTGTGGACATAGAGACATAGTTTATGATAATAATAAAGTAATTTTTCCAAATAATGAGTGAGTTTAAGTAATCTAGGCCAGATGTTTAACGTGTGACTGCCACTGTAAAGGGAGCAGTGACATCTTACATTTTTTTCTGGAGGTCTCGTTGTCGGGGCGGAGAGCAGAAATGGCCATTCATTTCAGTGTTACCTTTTGGAGGTGACACTGAAGGTTGACCTTTTGAACGCCTTGTGTAAGTGTATGAAGAGCGGTAATACGACAGTAATGTCTCCTCAGAAAGATGGAGATAAAATAGCTGTGATCTGCCAGACAGAGAGGAAACTAAGGGTGGTTGTTTGGCTTTAAGTGTCAGAATGAAGGACCTAGTTTTAATATGTTCCAGCAGCAAGGGAAATCATACAACTAGCCAGATGGCTAGACATACAGCTATGACAATTCCTGATAGTAAAGTGAGAAACTGTCTACAAAGTTTAACTTCATATTATATACTGTAAGTATTTTTTTACAGCTACGATGAGGACAACGGCGCCGATATTGTTTTCACCTTGTGAGTCTGGGAAAAACACCATCAGATGAGCATATATCAATACCGCTTTCTAAAATGTCAAACTATTTCTTTTAAGTGCTTTGGCCTCAGACGTCGCCTCCAAAAGCATCCATTTCTATGGCTAGGGCTGTAAAAGCATGAAGAGACACTGCTTGCACTGAGGGGCTTTTTCTCTTCTACGCAGCAGGATCCTAATACACAACAAGCCCATACGTCAGTCCTGTAGGGAGGTGGACAGATTCTGTATGGGTGCATCTAATCTATACTGATACTGAGGATCAGCTTTGCTAATCTACTCCACAGTTTTGATTCATGTGTGTCTGTTACCTTGGTGTCCAAACGCTGCAGGTAGGAACAGATATACTCGATGCTGGCTCCAAACGGATGGACGTGCAGGAAGGTTGAAATGATTCCTGAGGTAAAACAAACAAGTCATGCAAAGATGTTAAAGCAGAGACATGTCACATACCTCCAGTTTCTGTCACTTGTCAAAAACTGCCAAAGGATGTACTCCTCTCCTCTGACTGAGTTGAACACAAGCTTTCAGTGGCTTCTCCCAGAGTCCCAGTACTGTGTTAAGAGCCTCTTGTATATTGTGTCTCAGGATAAGAGGGAGTATTTAATGACAGCTTTGATGCCGTCTCTCATCAAAGCCATCCTCTCCCCCAGCTCAAACAAACCATCTGCTATCAGTTCACAGAAAGGGCCAGGAGAAAGATAATCCTCTACCTCTGCTTACTAACCATCTATCGAGCATCGAGGGGCCAAGAGCTGAAACTAACTGCTTAAATCACAAACCTTCTTACTGGCTCGAACACTAGAACAACAATAGCGCAATCACTTTAGACTATTAGGAGGAAATTACAACAAGGCTTCATTTTTGCCACCTGCTGGAGGTCAGTTTAACAGTGAACATAAGCAACGTTCTAGCCTTGAGCTGCTGAGTTTTTCATAGTTATTATCACAAAATAAAGGTTTTACTTCATTTCGAATTCGAGTTCGTACTATTGCCATATTGCTGATCCTAGATCAGCCACTGAATATTTACACGTTAGCCCTTTCCAACCAACCAGGTTTCTTCAGCTGGCTTTAGGCTGTGGAACCGCCCCTACGATGTGCGTCACTGCACAGTATAAAACATGCTCCACAGCAGAAGAAAGAAGAATTTCAAACAGTGCGCATGTGGCTCCTACATGACAGCAAGAGACTCATCTGTCTCCTTCCCACACTGCGGCTAAGCCCCAACTGCCATCGAGGGCTCGTCTCCTTCTTGAGATCTAGCCGCAGTATTGGATGCTATGACTAAAGCTCCATTTGAGCCCCTTCGAGAAGTGATCTTAAGTTTTTATCATTGAAAACGGCTCTGCTAGTGGCACTAGTATCAGCGAAACGCGTTTGGGAACTTGGCAGCTATGTCCGTTCATCCATCCTGTCTCACTATTTCTCAGGACAAAAGAACAGAAGTTCTACGTCCTAATACAGATTTTCATCCAAAGGTTATAACAGCCGGGTTTAAATCCACTATCGTAAATCTGTCTACCTTTTGTCCATTCAAGTTGAGCTCAGTCTACCAGGGGTTTGGCGGCCTCCTGGGCGCTATTCTAGGGATTCTCAGTTGAAGACATCTGTGCTGCTGCCCCTTGGACCACCTCTCATACATTTGGGAGGTTTTGCAGTCTGGATATGATAGAGGCTACAGTGGCTCATTCCATCTTAAGTGCTGCCAAAGGATTAGGACCAATAGGTGATCAAACTATCACTGTGGTCAGTGGGATGCTACACCAGTTGGGGCTTGCATGTTTTTTCAGCGGCCCTGACCAAATGTGTGTCAGCAGAGGTTGGGCGAAATCATTTTGGCAATAGTACGAACTTGAGTTCGAAATAAAGTAAAACGTTTGGGTTGTGCTACAACCCTGGTTTTACGATTGAGAATGAGCGTTCCTAGAAATAAGCCTCGCTGACACCCGTCAGGAAGCCGAATGGGTGTCTGAGGACGGGCGGGGCTGTGGAGCATGTTTTATACTGCGCAATGATGCACATCGCAAGGGTTAATTCGTAAAAATTCAGTGGCTGATCTGGGATCAGCAATATGGCAATAGTACGAACTCTAGTTCTCAATCGTAAAACCAGGGTTGTAGCACAACCCAAACGTTTTTGTGCCTTGGTTATTTTAAAAAAACATGATAGTACAGCAGTGGTATAGCCACAGCGGATATTCTATCAAATGCTGAACGATAAAAAATTACAGTATTTTGGAACAGATCTAGTATTAATATTTTGTTCCCCAATTTTGATCTCCACTGTATATTTTATATAACATTTCCCCCTTTGAGTCTGAGGAGGATGCAAACTGATCAGATTCTTCTGAATCTGGTGGGAATATAAAGCTTATGCTTTGCAGTGTCATGCAAATTTTCAAAAGTATCAGCTGAGATTTCACCTTCAATTGCACCAGCAACTCTCTCCGCATTTATACTGACTGTGTATGCATTTGTGCTACATCTATTAGGCCCACAAGAATGTCCGCTTGAGTTTTTACAGTTTTCCCACCTGCTGCCAGTTTTCAACCATGCAATGGCCATGGAAATCTGCTGGAGTGCCCTGGGCAAAACTGAGCTCCCCTTCTGACCCCACTTTCCCACAATTCTGTGAATGTTGTTTTATCTTAGCCCCTTCAAACACCCATCAACATAATGCCTGCAGCCCAGAAACCCAACAAATAAACCTATTCTGGAATACTTCCTGCCCCAAGGTTTGCAATGTATCAATTACTTATTGATACTTTTATTTAACACAGATTTATTTAGGGATACGCACCCAGCTTAAGGCCCTCTGGGTACTTAAATTGAGGGGGTTTGGGGCCGTCTCAAGTAGACCTCATATTAAAATGTTCACTTTATGCAGAGATCGGTCAGGTGTGCAAGTGATTGCAAGTATACAGGGTTTTAAAATGGACTCTCAAGCTTTCTTTGTTCACTCTTCACACACTACTTCAGTAACTGTCTGTGTGAAAGTGCAACACCATGAATTGCTGAGAGGAGACAGCGAGTGCCACAATGGCAGATGTGGTGCCAAGGTTGGTGGCAGCAGGAAGGAGAGGGAGGCCGGCTTTTCAACGTTTTTGTCAGCTAGCTGTGTGACCATAGCAACCAATACTATAAAGGAGCTGATTTAACTGTAGCTGTATTGGTGCAACATCAGCTTCAAAATCTGATTATCTTGTCTGGGACATTAAACAATAGCTATGATACTAATTAGTGATATGAACTGTCTAATACAGTGGCAGGCTATGGTGTACCGACTGATAGGATCAAGAGTAGCTGTGAGCCACAGCGGTGGCAATAAAGGTTTACTTCTGCTGATTCAGAATGGTGGTTTGGTGATCTGAAAGCACCTTAAATCTTTGAGCAAGTTGGGGGAGGCAGTGGGGTGCAGCCTGGAGGCAGCTAGAATAACAATGTGGCCATTTGGAAAAGGTACAAACACTTTTGCCCTTTAGACATACTCAGATGATCGAATGTACAGTGTAGTTGGTTTGAAGAATACTGATGCTGTAAAGGTGGTCAATTTATTCAACTTCATTTTCATATACTGCTTATGTACATATTCCTAAAGAAATTGTGCAATTCATCTAATTACTACAAACCAAGTGACACAGTAAACCTTCAAACGTTTGTATCCCTAAATATGTATAATAACAGTAATACATGTTTGCTATTATGCTCATATGTAAAATTGTAGCAAATCCAAAATTTACATCTCAGTGATATTAGCAATGCTAGGGTCAGATGTGAGTTAACGTACCAACTAGCAGAGCTTCCCTCTCGGAGTGGACAGGACTCGGTGGGTTCTTCTCTGTAGGACCTTCTTTCTCCTGACTGCAGGACACCACTGTTGATACTGTTGCTTCCTGCACACACACACACACACACACGCACACACAAAAACGATTAAATGGATCTCCTACCAGCCACTGTTTGACTGGAAGAAGTAAACAAGCTTAAACTTAAGCTGATGCACAATAAAAAGACAAACATGAATAAGAATGAACACATCAGAAAGTTTCACCACCAACACATTAATATGGAACATGAATAAGAATGAACACATCAGAAAGTTTCACCACCAACACATTAATATGGAGAGACAATGAGGATGAGGATAATGAGGCGAGGGAGAAGTCTTTGCCAGCAGCTATATTTCTGATAGGGGATGAAATGCATGTCACACACACACACAAACACAAAAAGAGACGAGTGTAAGAAGAACAAGTAGAGAGAGGGAAAGACTTGGAAGGGAAATGATCAAGCTGTTTGCTTCAGATCTCTGACAGGTGGCAGAAAAATGGTGGAGGAATAACAGAAGAGTTTTTGTCTGTTTGTTGTCCTACATAGTATTGTGTGTACTATATCCACTTATGGTGTGGGATGCCTGGTGGCCCTTTTCTGTTTTTAATCTATCCATAACACTTTGTGAGTGTGTGTCAGTGTGTGGGCGTGTAGTTATAAGCACATGTGCGAGCCGTTTTTTATTTAATGTCTCCTTTATTGTCTAACCCAGTTGTGTCTGGATGATTTATCCAATGACAAATGCAGTTGCTGTGAACTGAATTGGCCTGTAATGATCTGTCATGTCACTGGTAGAGGTTAGACAGGAGAGTCACAGGAGGAAGAACATGGGAGAATGAGAACACAAAAATATATCTGGAGAGGAGTGGGGAGGGCTCAACCTTTTTTCACTTACATTGGTTTGATTAGTGGCCTCCTCGCTGCCTCTGTCATCTTGCTTCGCCATATCCAGCTGCAGCACATTAGAAACATGCGAGGAAAAACCACAGAGAAACAAGGTAAGCGCTTATTTAGGTGGACGGGCACAGCATGTTGTGCATCAGACAAATACAGGCATCTTATATTTCTAACGTCCAGAAATGTGCTGATTTTGAACAAACAAGGCAAGCAGAGACACTGAACTCTTTTTGAGTAAAAATTGGCACAGAGCAGTCAGCTTTTGCATTACTAAACAATGAAAGCCTTTGTGAACTCTGATTTCCTGGGAATATATTAGTGGAGAGATGATTACTCCATTGTTAGATTAGACCAGAGGTTTCTTAACCTTTTTGTTTCCAAGTACGCCCACAAAGCCCTATATGCTGGGCATTAATACCCCTTCACTGTACCACCTCAATAGACGAAGTCTCTGTAAGCTTGCCTTTGAACAATATCAATCATCATAACCATTATTATGTTATAATTTATCCATTTCACTGTTCTGCTCACTTGCTAACTCATTTCTATTCTCTTTCATTTGCAGTACCTGGTGTTAAAATTGAGTCACATCACCCTATGGCAGCTAGAAGGTTATTGGTTATTGAGACTATTTGAAAATCATAATTTCTGGAAATCAATGGATTAAATTTAAGCAATTTATCAAAATTAAACAGTATGGGGTTCCAGCTTCTTGATGTTGCTATACTCGAAATATTTTTTTTGTTTTCTAAAAGCTGGTATTGCATCCACATAGCTCTCACCCAAATATGTGAAATAAAGTTTTTTTTCCCCACAGCCACACGCACTTATGCGTTTGTGGCTGGGCGTCCATCACAACAACAACAACAACAACAACAACAACAACAACAGAGAAATACAGATTTCAACACACGCAGAGCGAGCATGACTTCATTCTCTGCTCAGGATGCCATTACTCAACAATATCACTTTCGCTCCTGCAATATAAATAATTGTTTACTGCTATATTATTGTTCTGAATGTCGAGTACAGCCTTTAAACATGAGTATTCGTACATTATAAAAAAGTAGTATCTTTGAGTTTTGGACTGTTTGGACAAAACATGAAATTTAAAAAATGGCACCATGGGCATTTTTCACTATTTTCTGACAGTTTATAAAATCTGCTTATAAACTGCTAAGCTTGCACCAGCTGTATTATGCCCTCTGTGTCTTTGAAGGCAGCTTTTGAAAGTCTGTGAAAATAACTTGGTTTGAGACTTTTAAACATTGACAAGGAGCCTGAATAACTGCAGGTAGATGACATTTACCAGGCAGGAATATTCTGATTAAAATACCCTGCTGTGTTGCATTATGGGAAGCGTAGGCATTTCTGTAGCTTGACTCAATAGGGACTAAATGTCGGAATGTCTCAGCTTTGATTTTTTCCATTTTTCTTTTAATATCTCTAAATCAAAAACATACTAAATCCCTCAAGTAGTCCTTCGGAAAGAAAATCAACAGATCAATCAATAATGCAAATAATCATTAGTGGCAGCACTAAAATATTTATACGGGAAAAAATTATAACAGGAGTTCTTTTGTGATCATAATAGTAATAAGGTTAATGGCCTCAACGACCTGCATTGGCATCAGTCCTGTAATGTGTGGTGACAGCTTGGTGACAGCTTGGTGAAGCTGTGATTGGACAAGTGAAGGATAACTGAGGAGATCTCTTCAACATGACAAATAACCTCACAATGACTGCTAATCTTCAGAAAAACCTACACCCAAAAATTGATTTCTCTTTCTCCCTTTAATGAGACTGCCTCTCATGATTCATGTTTGCCCACATGCTGGAATATAATTGGTATATTTCCCTGGGCTCACAGCTGTTACGACACATTTCTAATCAAACTCATCACCATTAACACGCTATTGACAGATCTGTCACTCTGGAATGATGTGAAGGAAGGAGGAGACGTATTGGCAAACTACTCATTCAGGTCTGTGTTGTATGAAACCGGCAGTCAAGTCGTACATCTCAAAGCAAACAGACAACACAAGGAGTGGCTCCCCACGTGGACTGAGAGCCTCTCATTTGGATTATTATCCAATTTAATAGGCGCTTGAACCTGAGGCTCATTTTAATGACAGCCCTTTTTCTCATTATACTGAGCCAGAAGGAAAATTAACAAACATAAGCACTTGAATACTGGGAATATGGGACAACACCTGAAACATTAGTAAACATGACATGTCTAACAGAGAAAAATGACCCTTGAAAGTTGAAGTTGTTTAATAAGAATGTAGCTCATGGTGCGCTCTATTTAGCAGTGTGCTGTTGTAGTAAAACAGCTCGCCTCTAATCAATTTTAGATGGAGTTTTGTTGGGAAAAACATGCCTCAATGTAGGCAACTCATTCAATCAAATAACAAATGGGATGTTGGGATGGATGAATAATGTAGCACGAAGGGCTCTAACTGGTGATGTGGCCTTGTACAACAGCTCTGAGACGGCACTGGTAGTTTACATCTTTGCAATGTCTTCTGCAGGTAATATCTCCCTATTTGGGGATCACACTATTACTGCGTATATTAGTATCGGTGATATCTCTTAGTAACCGTCCCCTGGACAGTGCTGAAGAAGCCCAAAGACAATATGTTTAGCAATGAGAGTGCGCGGTTGGGTCGTTGCTGGTGGTCGAAGTGACGTAAAATCCCAGCTGCAGACAAATAAGGAAACCATTTGACTTTGGTTAACAATGCTCAATATGTTTCTAGTTAGGAAATGAATGGATTTCTTCTGGTTCTTGTTATGTGAGAACAGAGGATTTGACACAATAACATCTTGTCTGGTATAGAAACACATATTTGAAGGCAGTACAAACTTTGTAGGACACTAAAAGCCTCCTGTACAAAAAGGATGGTAAATAGTTATTGGTGGAATATTGTTACATTATTGTACATTAACAAAAGCTAAGTGAAGGGAAACCATTTAACTGAGCCACTTAAAACATTAAAGCTGCATTATTAACATTTTTTTTTAAACTGTGAGTTAAAAAGAAAGAATTAAGCTCCCTGGGAGGAAAATGGAAACACCAGAAGACTGATTGAAGTTAGAAATCATCTCTCACTGTGGTGGGTCTTTCCCGCAGTGTTGATATCATACAGTTGGACAGATAATAGCTATCTTGGGATATCTGATGAGCTTTGGAATAGGTTTCAAACTAGTTCAAATTACTGAGTCATTTTATCGACCCAACACTACACATTACTATCCCCTTCTGTCCTGTCGTTTGAGGATTCATTTTTCCAATAACTTCCATGTGTTGAAACTAATCTTGAACTAATTTCTTTTTTGTTAAAGTGCAAATTAGATGGTGTCCACTTTCAAACAAAGAGAGTATCACAGAAATGAACTTTCATATAAAACACAACAAAGAAAACATTGTAGATTCTTCCCTGTTTCTTTATTCTCAGGAAACCCAGCTGACAGAAATCGTCTGACACTAACCTGCATTACGTCTGTGTTTTGCAGGTTCTGGAGTCCTTCCTTCAGATTCTGGACTTGGATCTTCAGCTCCTGTTTGTCCTCCAAACTCTTCTCTAGCTCTGCCTCACGCTGTTTTAATTCGTCCCTCATTTTTAACAGTTGCTGTAAAAAAAAAAACAACCCAAAAAAACCTGCAGATCAGTAAAGCACTAATGCTAGAGTGAATTAACTAATCATGATGGCACTAACCTCGTACAAAAATGGTTCTGGAAGCAGAGGTATGAATCCGCCTTTTGTTTTATTAATACTGATCGTGCAATCCTTCCACTGGTAATTACAACTTCATTACAAAAAGCAATTAGACACTGACGTGACTTATATCTTCAATAAACATTTTCTAAAGAGAAAACAATCATAGTAATTATATTCTCTTATTCTTTTCAGTTCAAATATGTCCAAGAGGAGTCATTTGCCAAACCCTTTGCTTGTAAAACACCCAAAAATCACAAATTACACACACTGTAGAGGAAGAACAATCAAGAGTTAAGCCTCATTGGGGTTTTATCCTCGCTTTGGGTGAACTGGTGTTTGAGAAAGCTTTGATAGCCAAATTATCTGCTAAACACAGATGAAACAGGTTGCGAGTACATGCTGATTATATTTCATTGTGTCTATGTGAGACAACGTGGACTTTGGCAAGGAGAGGTATCCAATTTCAGTGTCTTCCAATTCATTTTATTCATTCATCTAATCTTTTTCTAAACACACCATGAGAGACGTAAGCTGGAAAGGTAATTACTCTCTGTAAGCAGAAATGAACAGCAGGGCCTTAATGGATTCTCCTCTTCGGAACATGAATTGATCATAATTTCCATTGCTTGTGACAGCTAGATCAGCGAGGACACTTGACAAATGCCAGAATGAGTCAATTTAGTAGTTCTTTAGTATTAAATACTGTTAGATTTAAATGAATATATATACTTTTATAAGGTGTGTTCTTTGGAAAGTGGAATGATTGGTTATCCTGTAAGGTGTGAGCCACAGACAAAGATAAGGTAGATTAAAGAAAACATCACCCTCAAAATGATCATTTGTGTATCAGTCCGTGTTACCTTGAATTCTTCTAAAATTTGGTTTCTCGCACCACTCCGTGTTGAACAAAGAGTTCAAAAGTGGGAAAAATGTGTTGTGAATTGAAGTAATATGTGGCCGTGTCATCAAATAATTCAATCACTAATGATTACTTTGAGGGTGACGTATTCATTTAAAGGCAAACTATGTGCAGTCATTTTCAAAAATAGCAAAACATAATAAATGTGATTCATCAAGTTTCTCATAATTGTCATACAAACAGAGACATGTTGCACACACAGATCACAGTATTTATGCGTCTACCCTCCACTCCACTGAAGACTCACGCCTGGCCAACAACCTGAATGAGTTCTACTGCCGCTCTTAGGGCGCACGTTTCACGGGTAAAGTCTAGTTCTTTTGACCAGTGTGAGTGCAACCGTATCTGGCCCGCGGGGGGAGAGGGAGGGGGGATAAGTACCCTAAGGGCGCACTCACACTGTCTGTCCGTGCCGTGCCCTGGGCTTTAGGGTACTTGTCCCCCCTCCCTCTCCCCCCGCTGGCCAGGCCCGTTTGTTACTCACACTGCCTGGGCCTCGGCGAATGCTTCTTGCCTGTCTATACGTCATTAGGCCGTAACACGACATGCATTGATTGACGTCATCGCGATGCGTCACTTGGTTTACAATGAGTTTTTGTGCGTCTTGTCCGACTGTTTTTGAATATTTTTCGTCCGACCAAATCTGCAGTAAACACTCCACCTCCGCATCACACCAACGTGAACCTTCGCCGCCATTGTTTTAAATGTCTGGGCATGGTCCGTCTTTTTTTTTTTCTATGCCCGAACAGGCGCACATAAAATGACGTCAGAGCCGCCGTACACGCGCGCACGCTCGTACATGTGTAAATGCGCTTACAAAAGCCCACCTCTCCCAAACACTCCGTGGCCGTCAAGCTGGCCGCAGTTAGGCACGGTGCGGTTGCACTCACACTAGTCAAAGGAACTAGGCTTTACCCGTAAAACCTGTTTGGGCACGGTACAGATGGAAAGTGTGAGTGCGCCCTCACACTGTCCATCCGTACCATGCCCCCGGGCTTTAGGGTACTTGACAACAGATCCGTCTCCTTGACCTCTGTCGTCATGAAATCCTTTGAGAGCCTTGTCCCATCCCACCTCAAATCCATCCCAGACCCACTCCTGGACCCCCTGAAGTTCGCCTACAGAGCCAACAGGTCTGTGGACGATGCTGTAAACATGGCCCTCTACTTTATCCTCCAGCACCTTGACTAAACAGGAATCTACGCCAGGATCCTGTTTGTGGACTTTGTAACCTGCTTTTATTGGCAATAAAGTTGATTCTGATTCTGATTAATAATCTTTTATTTAAATTTGCATTAAAAAAAAAAGGTTGTCTTTCTTTCTTTTGTTGTATTTCTTTTTGGGTGTTTATTATAGGTTTCGCCTTACTTTTTCCTGAACTTATTTTATTAATGGTTTGTTCAAATGATTCAATTCTCTCATATTTTTATTTCCCATTTTCTAACATTTCTTAATGTCAGACATTGAATGCCTGATGGTGTCTTGATAAATATTGATGGACTGTTTAAACATCAGGGAACAATGCAAATAAGTTCTATCCCATACAAAGTGGGATACAGTGCATGTTGTATCATTTTGAATACATAAACAAGTTGTTGTCAATAGCCTAATCCAAAAATATTTAAACCAACCACTGAGATTGGGGACTTGAGGCCTGAATATGTTGCTGAACATCAATTAGAAACAAAATACTGTATGATATTTAAGCCACATTTTCAAAGAAAGAACATTTATTTAAATAAATGTCAAATAAATTGTTTTAATAGTAGTGTCTTTGCACGATTCGAATCATAGCAAACAACTCTCTAAACACAAATCAAATCTATTCCGACTGCGAACAAGCTTTCCTTTTACCAGAGTAAACCTGAAAAGATTATTTTTTAGCAGCTCTTTAGAAAAGACTAGCAGCTGCTCCAGACGGCTGTACTTTTGTACTTTTGTGGGTTTGTCATGTTCCTGGCACAGCTCTCACTTTTAAAGTGCAGGGTCATGAATAAATGACAGTCGTCTCGCATTAAGAATTCAATGGGTTAACCTGAGCGACCCTTGTTCTTAAAAAGAAGCAGGTGCAGAAAAGTGAGAAATAGGAGATTAAATGTATTGCTGGACGGATGATTTGGAAAATAATTGTATATACCTTTTGCATGCCTTGCAGAGCCTGCTGCAAGAAGCTGAGCTGCTGAGAGAGTGTGCTGTCCTCCTCACTGCTGATTGGTTGGTTCTTGCCTTGTTCCTGTTTGAGCAGCTCCACCTCGTTCCTGTAGGCATCCAGCTGGCAGCGCAGGGAGTCGTTCTCCTCCTTCAAGGCCTCTGCTTGGGAAACACCTACAGATTTATACATCAAGTATAGAGAGCAGTATAGTGGCGTTTATCATGCAGAACTCTGACACAGTTTTTGGGGTCTCAGTTGCACAGTGTGGCTTTTGGTCCAATCATTGAAGCCTGTACATAGTATATCTGTATGTATCACATCCTGTTCGGATTGCTCATGGTTCATCTAAGCGAGAGCAGCCACAGAAATATTGAGCAGGAGTGTGAGCATCTTAAAATTCCAAGCATAATAGCAAAATATTAGAGCTCAATTTTATGCAAATTTCAGGCATCTTGAAACACAAAATGGCAAATGTCCTCTTGATATATGTCTGCTGAGAAATAGATCTCTCCCTGTTTGGTCGGTAGCAGGTATTATTAAAGCCCCTGAAAAAGTCTAAATATTTCTCTCTTGATTTGAATGATACTCAAATCAAAAATCAAATCTCAACTGCTGATTATTTTTTATGTATTTGCACTTGTGCATCATTCTTGCCCTTTTTGGGTAATATCTTCATGGTTGAACGCATTTATTGTAGGTCTCTTTGGATAAAAGTGTCAGCTAAATGAATGTTAAGTCATGTAACAGAATGAGAAAGATGACTTCTGGAAAACGCTGCTTTCTCCACTTCACAATTCTCAATAACAACTGTTATCAGAGTTTGATTGAAATGTTGCTCCTGAATAGCACACAAAGGGTCCAAAATATCAAGGTACCATGTTGTCAAGCTATCTGTAAATTGTCATTTTGGTATTCACTCTGTGCCTAACAATCAAATACCTACAGTGTATCAACATAGACTACTGAAAGCGGTGAAAATCCAGAGTGTTTTGTCCAATAGCTCTCTACTGGACATTTGACCTGACCTATTGAGCAAAGAGAGGAGACAGTGGGAGTTATTATGATATGAGACCTGCTCAGCTCCAGAGATGCCCAGTATTATCAGCTCTGCTCTCCTCCTGTGGGCCTTGAGGGGAAGCTCTTTGGGAAAGTGCAATACACTGACTGGGCTGGGGAGATAAGCCCCATCCTGTGTGTAAGAGAGTGTGTGTGTGTGCATGAATGCATGTCTGGTTAGGTTTTGTGTGGATGTTCATGAGTGCTGCTTACAGTCTATCATAGAGGACCATTGGCAGTATTAATGAACTCTTGCTGGGTGAGTGTGTGTATGTGTGTGTCCACACTGTATTTGTGTGTACTTTTCTCCCAGCAAAATGAGGGTTTAAGGTGAGAAGAGTATTGATCTGAGAGCCTCATCAACTTGGTGTGAGGGGATGTCAACCGCTTGGCCAGATTCAGAGTAATTCCGCTTCTGTTACATAACAGGCGGCCGCATCGACCTGCAGATATCCACAAGCGTGCATGTACCCACAGTCACACCTACATGCATACAGTCACACACACAAGCCGTTCTTTTTCTTCCTTTTCTATGAGTCAGGTGCAGGTCATCAATTCACTCCTCTACCCCTTTGTTTAAAGGTGTGAGTGGAGGGGTTACAACAGTCAGCCTGTTTACAAAAATACCAACAAGTATCACATTAACACCTGTCACCTTAGAAAAATCCTGTAGCATTGAGCAAAATGACTGGTCTTTGACAGCAATGCTAATTACTGATAGTTAAAAAGCAAGACTGCGAAAGCTGAGCCGAGTTGACGACTGCATTTACATACATTTACATGCTGATTAGAGAAGCTGTCATATTAGCAAATGGCAGAGATCAGAATGATTAAAAGGCAAGAAGAAAGAGTATGTGAAAAGTGCATAACAACACGCAGAGGCACAAAACACAAGATGAGAGACAACATTACATGTGGTGGTGGTGATGACAGCATGATGCCCTAAAGACTTGTGGGTTATTGTAATGGGGGTCGAGAGAGTAACACACACACACACACACACACACACACACACACACACACACACACACACACACACACACACACACACACACACACACACACACACACACACACACACACACACACACACACACACACACACACACACACACACACACACACACACACACACACACACACACACACACACACACACACACACACACACACACACACACACACACACACACACACACACAAACCATCAGTCGCACCATGCTGTTTTGCCTGATGTGCTTTGCCACGGCACGTTTGCAGCGCGTCTCGGTGTGAATTTAGTTTGATCATAATGCGACTCAGATTCATAGTGCCTTTTTAGCTTGTATTGCTTATCAACTTGCACCATTGACTGGCAGGAATATGAGATGGATTCAATATGTTTAGTTTGACCAGAAGCAGGAATGGAAGTATTCCCCCAGGGACAAAACATGAGGGGGTGGGGGGGACAAAAAGCAGAAATGAATCCCCCATCTCCACCAGCTAATCGCACCCTGGTGTCACAATCTTGATGTTCTTTGAATCTGTTTTTTATTCATGTGGAGTTGCCAGATGATTATTGTCATTTCAGTCAAGCACAGCTGTCTCCCTCAGTTATTTAACAGACTCTATGTTCATCCTCTGAAGATCTTAACCAGAGTACGGCCATGTTGATGAAGTGTTGAACTGTGAACACATGCATGCATACCTGAGTCCTCCGAGTCCTTGCTGTCGGGGGAATCTTCCATGTCATCGTCCGACATCTCCATCTCCTCCTCTCGTCTGATGCCCATTAGCTGCTCGTTGTGCATGTTTCTAATCTCCTGCAAAACACAACCGATAGACAGGTCAGAATCGCAAAGACCCATTGGTTATACACGTTTTATCAGGTGCTTGTAGGAGTGGGATCATCAGGGATGCACCTCTTTGATTTCATTGTTAATCTAGCACTAGCTGCTAGGAATACTTAAAACAGATCAGTACAGAACAAAGGAGTGTAAATGAATAAAGATGAAAAGGATGGTCTCAGAGCTGGGGCTAAATTTCTCCTCTGGCACAGATAAGGAAGATTGTAGAACAAATATAGCCAGACATCACAGTTTTGTACTTTGCTGTTACGTGGAGAAACCCTTTAGTTTCATGCAGCCAAAATACATGACGAGCGACCACACTGGCAACCACAGCTCAAGTACGTCATAAGTCATTTAGGAAGACGAAGCATAAAATGTGTCTTCTTGCATATACTGTTTATAAGGTATACTGTTGTTTTTTTACACACACATATCTGGAAACCCAGTTGTAACTGTATAAAACTACCAATCTTCTCCGTTTCATTTTACCCTTACAGGCAGAATCACAAATGACTACACCCATCTGGAGACCAGTAACCAGAAGCAGGTTTCGAAATGGTTTAAAGGTTAAGGTCAAACCACTATACTGGATTGGCTGTAAATTAGACCAAGTCCCCTAGGTCTCTGTCTAGAGAAAAGCAAAACAAACAAAAAAAAAATCCTTGTGCTGTATTACACACAGTAGACAGTTCATGCTTAAACAAGACCATGAACATACTGTCAGTGAGAATCTGCTGTTTGCTTTCATTTTTTAAAATTTGCTTTCATTTTTTAAAATTTTTATTTTTTTATCATTCAGCTTTCATTCCCTGTTTCGAGCATGTTTGAGCTACATAAGTACACAATGTCTCCATTAAAAATAAGTCTAATGACAATGGAGCAGAAGAACTCAGAGCACAGCGATCTACGCTGCTAAGAGGCACAGAAAAATGTCAACGCAGCACAAATTGACTGAGGACATTGAGGTCAGGGTCAGACATGCGTGTAAACATGGATGGTTTGCCCAAAAATAAAACATGATAAATTAAGATAAATGGATTTCTGTGTTTAATTAGATAAAAAAAAAAAATCTAATTTTAAAGAATGCTTATATGTTCTCAAGTATTAAATCTCTCATGCAGATGGATACCTACAAATAAAATCTTCATTATTTGGACATGATACCACTAAAGGTAAGGTCGCTACTTGCTTATGCACACAACCCATATTGCCTATTGTCACAAGGTGAGCCAGTTAGGAATTCGCTAGCCAGTACTTGGGTTGATAACACTATTATTACACAGATTACAATAAATTAGAAGATAGTATAAAGCAGGGCTTCTCAAAGTTCGGTGTTCTGTCGATATCGGCCGTACCCAGCCAGCCCGCTCCTAATGTTATGAATACAACACATTATGAAGGGATACTTCTGATTTTAAATAAATGATCTATTGACAACACCTTCTGTAAATGTAGTTGTACGACACAGTCGCCGAAGAGGTGAAAATGGTGTCGAAATTTACAAGACAAGTTGGCCAAGAAAAGAGCGTTAAAATTTAATGTATGTTGCTGTATGTTGCTTAAATGTGAAATGTTACGCGAGTTGATAAAATGTTATTTTGTTAACGTCAATGGTTCTGGACCTGAAGACCTTGAATACAAATCACAGCATGTCTACTAAAGGCATGGATTTGATCAATATCATTGCCCCTCACCTGCCACATTTATGGACTGTAGTTCCATAAAAAAATATATCACTTGACTTACCTTTAGTAACCTCACAGCCTTCATAAAGCCTACTACTCATAATGATTTATTTAACGAACAAGGATAACAGGTCATCATGTTGGTAACATTTTCAGAACAAGTTGAACAGATGCAAAGTGTTTTCGCTTAACAAGTTAAACATGTAGGTATTGAATCAAACACGTACATATGTTGGAAATATTGTATATATTATAATTTAATGGTGCCTAATCAATTAAAATTCCCCAACAGCAGACTGAAAAAAGTCTAAATACTAAAAAGCCAAGAAGCCGCCCAAGAGTAAATAAACTTACAACAACCTGTCAGCTGACTTTATCAGTCTGGGCCCATGGCAGAGGTCAAACTGGTACTCTACACGCACAACCATCTGGTGTGTATGGAGCACACTGTGAACACACACATCCACTGCATACACACAAGCACACACCACATAAAACACTGATAGAGGGAGGCAGCTGTTGTCCGATTCTGCCTGGGAGCTGCAGCTACTCAACACAGCTGCTCTCCTCCATATTTCACCTCCAGGCCAGAGAATCATACTGAATATACAATATGACTGAGAGTGAAACTCACTGCCTATTTGATGATAAACTACCCCTGAGCAACTGCACTTACTTACCTATGCTCTTTACACTGGCCAGAGGCTGACAGTCCTATACACTGTAGCCTCCAAGGCAGAAGCCTGTATGATCAATGTTAAAATAAACCTTATTTTAGCCATTTTTCTGATTTTGAATCCAATCACCCATGTACTGTAAAATAATGACCAGTTGTGCTGACAGTTACTGAGAATTAGCACCCACCTCTGTAGCTCTATTTGATACTTTTAGCCTGTGATTTCAATTTTCTGACCTTCACACAACCAATGTATGGTTGAGTCTTATTAGTAGTATGGGAGTATGCTCTACCAGCCCTGTGATAAATGACAAGGAGCTGCGGTAAACAACAAGCATCTAGCCGGCCAACGGTCCCAAATATTTTCTCAGTAGTTGGTGGAAACCAAACCAAAGCTAAAAGGTGAGTGAATATTTGACTTCTTAATCAAGTGAATGGAACGTGACTTAGACAGGATGCTCATGTTCTGCTGCAACTGTTGGATGTGTAAGCAGGTAAATGTCTGACAGATTAGCCATAACACATTGACAAGCCCAGTGTACCAGTGCATTGTTTTCTATGGGTTGTTTGAGACTTCCTTGTGGTCTATGTTTAATGAAGCTTTGAACCTTATTTGTGGCCACTTAAAGAAAGTGGAAACGACCTGAAAATAAAACACTAACATGTGCATACCTTAAAATGGCAATATGGCAAAGTTATCTCTTCCCATTCCCCTAACAGAAGCTAAGAGTCAAGAATACAGTATGGAGATCAGTGGAGATGGTGGAGGCTAAAAATTTAATGTTGGAGGATGCACCATCATATTTTAAGTTTTGAAAGAATATTTGTTGATTTCCCATATTATCAAATCTCTTGGGAAAAAAATGATTGAATGAATGATGACACAAAATACTTTTTAAACCAAGATCTTATTTAAAGGGAACATTTTTGAGAATGGAGGACATATCCTGCAGCTAAGTGTCCATCGAACGAGGTCTCCTTCACTTGCATCTATGGTCATGCTGATCTCTGTGGTGTATGCAATGTGTACACAGCAACTCTATAAAGGAAGAAATGAGGAAGAATAGACAAATCTCTGAAGGGCTGATGAAAACACTCTGGCATTCACATAATAGATTTTAATGCTTTCTGTTACAGTGTTTCTCCCATGAGTAGACCCCTGAGAGACCCCCAAGGTCTGAGCAAGGGAAAGGGACAACAATACAAAAGTGGTCCTTATTGATATCACACAATTAGGCATGTATTCAAGTATTTGCTTATAAACACATCCAGTTTCCTACTTACTTATGTGTGCGTTAAGAGAACTTCACAAAAGCTATTACGACCCTGTTTCCAAAAGAGTTGAAACGCTGTATAAAATGTAATTAGAAACAGAATGTGAGGATTTGCAAAAAATTTAAACTCCATATTTATTTGATAACAGCACAAAAACAACACATCACATGTTGAAACAGACACATTTATCTATTTATTAAAAAAATGATGCCAACAACACGTTTCAAACAAGTCGGGACAATGACAAAAAAAGGCTGGAAAAGTTGTGCCAACAGGTTAGTAACATGATCGAGAATAAATAGAGCCTCAAGGAGGCCGAGTCTTTTGTCAGTTTAAAAATCAGATCCAGAAAGATGGACTGAGGCGAAGTATAAAACTGTCCAGTTGTCTGACGAGTCAAAATGTGAAATTCTTTTAGGGAATCATGGATGCCGTGTCCTCCGGCTAAAGAGGAGAGGGACCATATGGCTTGTTATCAGTGCACAGCTTAAAAGCAAGCATCCGTGATGGTATAGAGGTTATGTGCACATGGCATGTGTCACCATTAATGCAGAACTATGTATACCTTTACAGGTTTTGGAGCAACATATATCATAAGACAATGCCAAACCACATTGTGCACGTATTACAACAGCATGGCTCCATAGTAAAATTGGCCTGTTTGCATTCCTGACTTATCACCTATTGAAAATGTTTGGTGCATTATGAAATGTAAAATACGATAGTCTTTTCTCTCTCCTTTTCTTCCTCCCCAACCGGTCAAGATAGATGGCCGTCCTCCACAGAGCTGGGTCTGTCTGACGTTCCTGTCTGTTATAGTGAAGGTTTTCGTTGCCACAGTACTCTACGGGGGAATTGTTGGGTCTATGTTTATCATAAATAAGTCATAGAGTGTGGTCTTTACCGAGTTTGTAAAGTGTCCTGAGATAACTTTTGTTATGATTTGGCACTATAAAAAAAATGTAATTGAATTAATTGCCTACAGAGTGTTATTAAAAGAAGAGGTGATACAACAGAGAGGTAAACATGACCCTGATCTAACATATTTGAAACATGTTGCTGACATACTTTAAACAACTAAGTCTTTCTGTTTCAAGGAGGCCTCGGGGAAGACCCAGGACTAGGTGGAGAGATTAGATCTCCACACTGGCCTGGGAACGCCTCGGGATCCCCCAGTTAGAGCTGGTTAATGTGGCCCGGGAAAGGGAGGTTTTGGGTCCCCTGCTAAAGCTGCTGCCCCCGCGACTCGACCTTGGATAGGCGGTTGAAGATGAGATGAGATGTTTCAACATTGTGAAATGATGTCTTTGTGCTATCTTCATTTACATATGAGGTTCAAATAATTTGCAAATCATTGAATTCTGTTTTTGTCCATATTTTACACAGCATCCAAAGTCTTTTTGGAAACAGGGTTGTATAAGCAAACATTCTAACACACTGTTGGTGTAACAGTTTAGTACATTTTTGGATTACTATTTATTGATATGATCCTGCAGCAAATCTTAATATTAAAATAACAATTTTGCTTTGCAACACCTACCTTTAAAGAGAAGTTTTGTACAAGATGATGCCTCTGCTTCACCTTAACTCTGCTGTTTTATTCTGAGGTTCAAAGAAACTTACCAATCAGATATGATCATATATTGTCCATTAGACCCAGGATTGCAACACACTCCAGACCCTCAATTACATACAAACTGTCATCATGCTAATCATTGTAACACTCCATTTCGCAGAGATGGAAAAAAATGGTGAGCAGAGTTTGACAAAAATGTTCTTAGATTTCAAAATGAATACGCTTATATGTCTCCTTAATTATCCACTCAAAAACCTTCAGATTGGTTGGTGCAGGGGGAGAAAGTTTGTGCAGATTTACCTGTATCCTGATGGAAAACTCACCCAGCAGCTCCAATTCACCGGGGAGGGAGTGGAGGAGGTTTGGACCTGGGTGTGTCTGTATCTCACACTGGGTGGAGTGAACAGTTGCGTAGCCTAGCTTCATTCAAAGTACTTACTGTAACAAGGAGGGTTCGCATTTGACTTCTGATTTCATTTATTTTGTCTTCTCTTGTTTAAATTTGAGTATAATTATGTAGTCCTAATGTACGCATCTTACTATCAATCCAAACTAGAGCTTTTACTAATTAGAAATTTACAATGATTAAAGAGGGAGATAGGCGTTGAACGACATAGGTTGAAGTCTAATTTTCCATAAATCAGGAAATCAACAGAATGAAACCAAAGTGCACTAACCTCTGCTTGTTTGCGCCACATGTCCAGGTTCTTGCGCTGAGCTTTGGAGAAATGGTCCCATGCCTTTTGTTTGGAAGCAGCTTGGAATACAGACACAATCTGTTCAACTGTGGCGGGACGCAGGGAAGGACCAGAGACCATCCAGAGACAGAGAGAGAAAGACAGACACAGGGCAGGTGGGAAGGAGCAGAGGAGTGAGAAAGTGTAGTCAACTAAGGATGTAAAGAATTGTGTATATGTGTGTGAGTGTGTGTGTCTGTGTATTTGTACAGCTATCTTTGTTAGGACCGATTTTAGAATTTTCCCAACAGAGTGAGGACATTTCAGCCGGTCCCTACTTTTTCGAAGGCCTGTTTGGGGTTTTTGAGTTGGTTTCAAGGTTCAGGTCTAAATTAGGTTTAGGTTAGGTATGTGGTAAGGGTTGGGGTTAGATATTTAATTGTGATGGTTAAGGTTAGGGGCGAGGAAATGCATTATGTCAATGAGTGTCCTCACAAAGAGTGATGTGTGAGAATGTGTGTGTGTGTGTGTGTGTATGTTTGTATTCATATATGTGTGCAAGCGTGTGATCTACTTACCAGCTGATGCCAGTGCATCATCTCGTGGATGGTTGGTCAGATAGTTCCCACACGCAAAACTTAAACAACTCAAATAAATCATCCATTTCCCAACATATTTAAATGATGTATGATATGCTCCTTCATATCAAATGAAGGCCCTGAACACTGTAGCTCTGCTAATAATGACCTAAAGGAGCTGTACTCAAAATACTGGAAGTAAAAGTGGGCTTGGATTTCCTTAAGACTATTGCTGCAAATAGTGATCATTTTCATTGTCGATTAATCTTATTTTCTCAATTATCTCATTAGTTGTTTGGTCTATAAAATAGTGAAAAATTATTTTTCCCAAATCCCAGGATGATGTCCTCAAATGTCTTGTGTTGTCCAAAACTTAAAGATATTTAGTTTACTTTCATAAAGGAGTAAATAAAAAACAAAAAATATCCACATTTAAGAAGCTAGAGAATTTTTACTTTTTCTCTTAAAAAAATAACTCAGTGATTACTGATCATAATAGTTAGCGACTAATCATTTAATATTTACTCCACACAGTCATTCCCCATTACGTGAAATACCAACATATTTGCACTTACATGCATGTATGGCCGAACTGTCTATCAAAACAAGACAAACTCGGATTACAACACACAGAGGCTTTATCCGCTGCTCACAAGGCCATTACTCCACTATGTCTTGACATAGCAGATATTTGTTTGCTGCTATACCAATGCTCTGAATGTTGAGTACAGGTCCTTTAATATTTCTATCTCTAAACTAATTTTTCTCTAAAGTCACCATAAAGTTAACAATTGTGGTAAAATGTCTTTATAACTATTAGATGAATTGCCTTGAAACATGAGGGAGATATGGAGTAAATAACTTTGATATCCTCACTTTTTTTATATATCTTTAACTATGACTTAATTTGTCAAATACTTTGTTGTATGACCAAATATGCAAAATGAATGACATCCCTATCAGCCTCAGCTGTACTTGCTAGCATGCTAAACAAAGAGAGTGAATGTGCCAAATTAAACATCAGCATGTTGACAAGGACTGTGCCTGAGTGCAGGCACACAGAGCTTTTAGCATGGCTCTTTGTCTTGTTTAACATTCATTTAACAAAGGAAATTTTGCTAAGCAACTGGCAGCTGCTAATTGAGTTGAGCAAGCTTCTTTGGGTTAAAGAGTATTATTAGGGGCAGACCTTTAACTCAGAGGTTTCCACTGTTCCTACATGTGATGCGTTTGACAGATTTGATCTTAACTGCAGTGTATTGATATAGTCATTCCTCTTTCAGTGATCCATACGTTGTCATGTGGATGGTCATGGAGGAGTGTATGGGTGATCGGTGTTTCCCAGAGGTCCTAATGTACACAGTGGGGAGTCAATATGACCGCCAGCTAAGTGTACGTGTACATGCGTGTGTGTCTGTGTGTGTGTGTGCTTGCAGAGTGGTGAGAGAGCACAGTACAGGGATCAATGGCATCTTCCAAGAAACCTGTAATTTGATGGCGTGGATCGATGGTGAAAGCAGAGAGGAGAGGAAAGGGTATAGACAGACTTTCAGGCCTGTGAGATTATATGCAACAAAGTAGTTCAAATAGAAGCTCTTTATAGTAAGGTCTTTGGATTATCTTTAGAGAAAGGGACATTGTTTCTGGAAAGGCGAGATGCTTTTGAGTCAAATGTATTTTTCCAACGCTTTGAGTACAACAATTGAAATTCTTTACATCTGCATTGCATTAGTGCAGCAGTAAAAGTTTCTGCATGGCTACACACCATAGGGATTAACTGACAATGTGTTTTTGTGACTTGTGTGAACTGACCTGTAAGGTGACAAACTCCATCAAAAACAGACCTTTGTGGATGTCAAGTAAAAGAGTAGACGGCCTGAACTTATTTCAGCATTGTTCCCAGGTGAAACTTGTAAAACCTCCTCACAGGAGGCCAGGCTCTGTGATATCATTAATATGACCAGCAACGCACCAGCAGGAAAGCAAGGTCATGAAAGTTGTTTGGGCTGAAATGATGGAGGATGGCTAAAACAAGGACACTTTCTTTCATTGTACACCTTCCATTACTCCTACATGTATTATTTATCTCACAAACAATAAACAAAACGAAAACTGGGAGCGTCACATTGCGTTGAGAGTATGTATGATGGGATATGCCGAGGAGTGCTGCGGGGGTGGTGTAAACCAGCAGCTGCACAGCCAAAGCTGTCATAGGATGGTAGAAGCAGTCTGCTTTGCCTTTGGCCTTTCATCAACTGAATTGAGCTAAGCATGCATTTACTGTATATATTTGGCCTCGACTAATCTACTTACTACTTTCATCTGAAGGGGCATGAATCAAATTCCACAGCAGTCACAGTTACCAGGTCATTTTTTCTATAATGTTTAAGATATCGATATCTTGGAAGGAATAAAACAGACACTGAATTCTGAGTGGTTTAGAGTGATATACCAACACTGTTAGGAAAGAAATAAAACTTACCTTAAAGACATCCTTTCAAACACAAACTAGCACAAAACAAGATGGCTTCTATGAGGCTATTAAACTCAATAACCTTCATATCCCATTCCTTAGTGCACCGTGCACACATGCCCTGCGCATCATTAATAAGCGATGGTGAACAATATTATACTTACTTATTTGTAGCATTAAGTACTTCAGGCACAAAAAGTCTTATATTACGTTTATATTGTGTGGCTAGTCCCTTGATAGGGAAACTTACATTGAACCAGACACTTGGCCAAGCATGGGTTGACTCATTCTTATCCTCCTCCTGTACTTATACTGCACAACAAGAAGTATAATACATGTATTCTAGTAGTAAACTTTAGTTACTGTCTTTCACTTTGATCTTTACACAAAAATGATACACTGTTGTACAAGTGTAAATGTGTGTGCGTGATTTTGAACAGAAGACTCACATTGACCAAGTATGCCGGACAGAGCGGTCTTGAACTTGTCTTTGGCCTCTTCCACCTCCTTCTCATGCTGACTCTTCTCACCCGTCAGTCGGCGGATGTGGCCGTTAGAGGACTGGATCATGGAGTAGAAGTTGTTGGCGTTTCTTCGATTGACTTCACCTCGCTCCAACCAGGTCAAGAGCACACGCACTGCTTCGGGAAACTTGCCGTCGTCTGGCCAAAAGTTGAAGACACAAAGAAAGGAAGAGTCAGGCTCCATTCAGAGAAGCAAAAATACATGATTCCTGTACAGTCCCATGACACTAAAGGAAGTGAAAGTAGTGAAAAGTAAAGGCTGGGCTAATGTGAGCTAGGTGACACTGAAAAAAGATAAACTATAAAAAAACATTAAACTGTAGAGAACAAGGACAGGAGAACGATAAGACATCTGTGCAATTGGATGAAAGAAAAAAATAGAACCGCATCTATGACAGACTGTCAGACGCTTGGCAACAGAGAACAACTTCACAGACCTTGGTGATACCTGAGGGAACTAAGAGGTGTCTGGGTAAAAAGTTCAGCTGTGTGGTTCTTGTCATTAAAAAGACAAATTGGGTTTGGAGTACAGGAATATAACTGGTACTGAAAAAGGATAAACTCCTTTTTAGCTCTGGGTGGAAAATTCAGCAAAGAGTAAACCTAAATCTGCAGCAAATAGCCGGGATGAGCCTGGATGTGTGCTTTCATAACAGCAGGCCAAAGTGTTCAGAAACAAATCCTTGGCTAAAACAACAGAGTGTAAGAGTTCTTTACACCAGGGCCTGGGGAGGGTGAGCTGAACACACAGATGGTAGAGAGGCAGAAAGTCGTAGACATTTTGTTATCGGGCGACTGTGACTGCGACCTGAAGTGTCATTGCTCATTAGTGAAACAAGTTTATTCAACCAGAAACTCTGAAAGCTGAGAAGAGAGGGGAAACAAGAACGGAGAAGGGAAAATAGAGCGGATGAGCAGAGAAAAATACAGTGCGGAAAGGACAAGATAAGAAAGAGGAGCATGTGCTGAGCGAAGAGTAAACTGATATAACGTGTTCAACAGCCTTTCTGTAATGCCTTTTGAAAACAAGTTTCATGAATTTGTGAGAATGAGAGAACTGCTTTGTCAGTTTTACCAACTGCTTTGTCAGTATTACCAACTGCACTGTAGGACCATTCCTATAATGCAAGCGCAAATGCACAAGCACAGGTACACATATACACAATTACTTTATTCCCTTCCTTGAAGGTTTGTGGTTTTCATCAATAAAGATAGTGCCATGGCTGCCAATTTACAATGTGTAAATTAGTGCTATGTGTAACGGTGTTACTCCTTTATCGAGTTCTGTTTCTTGTGTGTGTGCCATCATATCATGCACATATTTTATTGAAAATAATTTATACCTTTGATCTTGTCTCCAAGCTGGCTGCACTCATGCTCGGAGTAGTGGACGATGGGAGGAGGGGAGGGCGGACGGAGGAGATCCTCCTCGATTTTGCGCCGGTGCCTCTCCTCTCTGGCCAACATGCGCTGGTGACACTCCCACTCGTAGAGGTCGTCTCTGGCTTGGGCGAAGTCCACGTGGAGACGGCCTGTGTCTTTTTTGTCTGTGCTGGAGCCCAGACGGATACGGTAACCTATGGGTGACAAAAGAATAGAAATGTAAAACACAAAAAGAAAGGGGAGATTGGAAGAAGTGGAAGATGGAAAAAGTAAATATTAAGGGAGAAGCAGATGGGGCAGCGGGGAACTCATCCATTACAATAAAGTAATTTGTGTGCTCAGATGGTTTGATGCCATTTTCACAATGTGCTGTGTTTAAATCCCCCCTTTATCATAAAGACAACTTTCCTTTTACTACATTTTGTCTCTTAGCCATGCTAGCAACAATTTCATGCGGACAATTTCATTCAATTCAATTTTATTTAGTGCCAAATCATAACAAAAAGACTCAAGACACTTTACATATAAAGTAAGTCCAGATCACACTCTATGACTTAATGACTTTGATGATCCCCTGACTTTTCTTCGATCACAAGCATCAGGTTGATATTTGTGTTTTTTTAGTTAAAAATCTAGACAAATATTGGATGGTCAAGCCACCTTAGGATGAATAGTAATCTTTTTGGTTATTCCCTAGCTTTTCATGCAGCTCCATCATTTAATTTGCCTAATACTTAATCTGTAAAACCAATGACATTCTCATCAGCCTCAACTGCACTTTGTGTTTGTGTTAATGCTAATAAGTAAATGCTAGCATGCTAACACGCTAAACTAAAATGCTTAACATGGTTAACATTATACTCGTTAAGCATCCACATGACAATCCGCATTGTCATTGTAAGCGTGTTAGTATGCTGACGTTAGCATTCAGCTCAAAGCCCCGCTTCATTCTCATAGAGCAGCTATAATTGGCTGCAGCCTCTTTGTCTTGTTATTAGATATTATATTTGCCAGCAGAGAGAAGCAAGCAACAAAGGGAGAGAGAAAAGAGGGTGACATGTGACAAAAATCCCTAGCATTCAACATGAGGAAGTCACGGTAACGTGGGTTCCACCCCGCAACGCCTGAATGACTCTAATTTCTGATAGCTGTCAACTTCACACACCCCATTCGCATCTGACGGTGACTCTATCATTAAATATTCTATATGGCAATCTGTATGTCCTACATCTTAGAGAGTGCTCACAAAAATGAAAAGCAAAAAAAAAAAAATGAATTATGGGCTCTATTCATCTTTTTAATGCAAATGAAAAACATGCCCAGAGGTGAAGATGTGAGCCACGTGAATACTAACATAGGAGAAAAAGAGCAGAGGACTGAAAAAGGTACACTATTTCTGGGCCAGATGTAAGGCACTTTCCATTATCTTCCACAAATTGTATGAAGCCAACTCAACATCTAACCTAGAGTAGACTCTTCATTGGGGTCTAATGGAAAGTAGCAGCATGCATAACTCCAAATCTTGAATGGTGTATCGGGTGTATTTACAATATATCTGGTGAAATGATGAGATCCAACAATCAAAATAGATACGAGAAAGAAAGAGGTGTTAGGCAGGTAGACCCCAGTAAAGAAACAAAACACCGGCACTCAAAGATAAATAATCTTTCTATTTATAGTGATTTAGCCACGTTAAAGAAGTTGACTATTTATCTGTGAGTGCCGGTGTTTTGTTTCTTTACTGGGGTCTACCTGCCTAACACCTCTTTCTTTCTCGTATCTATTTTGATTGTTGGATCTCATCATTTCACCAGATATATTGTAAATGTAGGGGGTTGTGGAGTACAGAAGGCCTATATCCTTTTACCAATACACAAGAGAGACCAATTACTTCTCTAGAGGCACTGAAAGACTACAAAATCCCTATCACCTCCTCTCCTCACTTGCTTTCCTCTTATCCTCACACTCTCCTCCTTACTCAATTTACACTAATGGCTGGTTGCGGATCTGAAGTGAAAACATGCCCATTTTGTGATTTAATTGGTTGAAATTATCATAGAGTGTGTTGAGTGTGAGTGTTTGGGTACACATGTGTGAGTGTGTGCTCTAGCCAGACACAGTAATGATGCCCAGTGTGATTCACTGTGAGACCCAACACTCATCACGGGAGAAAGGGGGTTTCTACTTCAGTCCGCTCTCTCTGCTTCAGGCTCACAATCTACTACTGCTTCAATATTTCATACGGAGGAGATCTCAGTGTGCTGGGGCTGCTGGAGTTTGTGTCATTGCTGGGTACTGTATTTGAACAGTGTGTGTGGATATTATTTATGGGTAAACAACACAGCTCTGTCATCTGGTTAATATATGGACTTCAGTTCCCACGTCTCACTGCAAGAACAGAGGCAGACAAAATCACAGGACCTCTCATTCAAACTACTTCTCACACAAACACACACAGATGTTTGCACATGCATAAAAACACACTTGATAATGCTGGAAATACTATTGAATTATCTGCTACGTTAAATGGGTTTTTCAAAGAAGAAAACATAGCCAGCACAGAGAGATTTAAGAAGACTGTGCTCCAGAAGCTGCTGTGAAAATGAAGATAAGATAAGCTGGTGTCACATGGTTAGTAGAGATGGGTTTTTTGACTTAATGTTCATTTATATCTTCTGTTGTGTGTACAGTTGCGAAAGGGAGAAGCTGTTGGTTCTGCGTGTATTTTCCACAGCTATTTCTAATTATTTAATGACCCTTCATGTTTCTAGTACCGGCAACAGTTCAAATTATTTCACCTTTATTTCTGAAAATCACATATTTTTTGTGTAAGTTTAGCAATAATACAATCCAAAATGAGACTCAATCATCGTTGCTATGGGGATAAGGGCATGAATCAGAGCCGTACTGAACTCAAAATGCTTTGCCGTTTTGATGCAGAATACATTCAAAAAAGTACCCAGAATGTACTGCACTTCTACAGCGCCTTTCTAACTTAACAGACAAAGCACTTTACAATTCACACTCCTCATTCACACAAAGATTTCAGCAACAATAGTGGCAGAGCTGCCGTGCAAGATGATGGCATACCCATCAGGAACAACTCTGACATGCAAACCGTAAAAGCAAGGGGTTTGACCGCCAACATCGTGATTAAAAGACGACCCAGTCTACCTCCTAAACCACACCCACAAAAGTGAATTAATTGCAAAATAATTTGTCTCAATAGTGTAATCTTTAGTTTTCGCTCACATAAAACAATTCCTGATCTTTGATTAGAGATTATGTACTAAAATGCACCGTGTTTTGACTTTTTTTTAAATCAAGAAACCAGATATTTTATGATGCAGTTGTTCTTTTGTCAACTAGACAGGTGCCCTGGCTGTAACTCGCATAACTTTGTCTATGGGAGTTTTACTTCCAGGGGCCTACATTACTTTGCAACTCAGTGTGGTACTGATACAAATATCCTCAAACATAATACCAATAACTCATTACACAATGACAGCTTACCCGACAAGAAGAGAGCCTTGTCCACAGTAAACTCTTCAGCAAATCTGATATGGCAGAAGTTTTTCTTGCTTTTACGTATGGCGGTGATATCACCACACTGCCCGAAGACCTCCATGATGAGTTGCTCTGTGGCGTTTTCTGGCAGACCGCCGACAAACACCGTCTTACACCCTGGAGGGCGGTCTCTCGTGGCTGGAGGGGGAAGGTCTGTTCAAAAGTAGCAGAACAAAAGGAGAGGGAATACAGTTATATATGAATCATCACTGGGCTGAAATATTAAGACAGGGCTGTAATGATGATGATGAAAGTGTGTGCATATATTTATAATACAGCTGAAAAACAAACAACTAAAGGAATGATTCAGCTGTCCCAGAACACTGAAACTCAATTGTGAGTATGAATTATGCTCTTTGAGAAGCTGAAAACAATATGTCCAATGCAAGAACATACTGTTCTGATTATATCGCTGCTGGAAATCATTTTGGCAGATGTGAGGAGCAGGACTGTTTTCCTGTCTTTTGTTGCAATACAGACTGGCTACCAGTTGTATCAATACATTAAAATGTGCTTAGAAATTAAAACATCTACACAAGAATTTGATGGAACTGAAAGGCACCCATACAAACACAAACTAACTTGAGGAAGTTGAGGAACTACTTGAGGAAAGACTCCTTAGAGGGGAAAGTGGCACTCCAATACAGAAAGGAGACTCCCATGATAAAGCATCCAATCCACACATAATGACTGAGGAAAACAAAAGCAGACACAAAATATCCAGAGGGCATAAATGACAAATACATTCATAAAAGGAACTGGGGTCTAACTCCACATTCAGGCTGAGAAGAATAAGAGCAAGGTCACACTTAAAGCATTTAAGGAAGAAGAAAAAAATATTTATAATACAACAATCGGGAGCTTGACAATGCAAAATTTCAAATGAGTGATATTTTAAAACATAGAACTTATGACCTAAAATAAATGATACAGCTTAGAGCAGGAATAATGATAACTTGGAGAAATATGCTCAGATCATTTTTTGTTAGATAAATGTTAATATCAAAACTATTCCATGCATGAAAATGAAATCCTTTTAGCCACAAAGTGATTGCAAATCCTCTCATGTGGAAGGTCCCCTGCATTGCAGAAATCACTTATTAAACAAAGATGAGTGTTGACTGATCTAATCTCCAATAGATCAGGCTCCTCATCCATGATGAATGTGATTAGCAGGGTCTATGAGGAGTGAACCAGCTAATAAGAAGAACACTGAGTGAGGATGCTGAATACTCGTATGCCTGTTACTGATGCTCCCACCCCTTTAGTTAGCGATACTCTGAGCAGAACTGGAGTTGTAGTTTGTCCGAGCAACAAGTGGATTAATTCAGGCATTTTGGGGTCTTGTAGGTATGATCAAAAGGATTTCAAAACTGAGTGTAGCAAACAGACTCTTCATCAGCTTTCTCTCACCATCAAACACAAAAACACTCCACATTAAGGAGAAAAATAAATCACAATACAAACAGCTGAATGAGGTTTCTCAGCAGGGTGGCTGGTCTCCTTCCACATGAGGATACATCAGTACTGCTGTTTCACATCTTTAATGCCTTCTTATGACAATGAATAAACCAACCATTTGGAATACATATTTTAGATAAACAAAAATATTTACGAGATATGAGAAATGAAAACTTAATCTAAAGTCAGAGCTAGGGACATAGATAATATTTAGGGTTAGTGATGTCACGATATGAGATTTTGATCACGATTACTAAAATATCACATTTCTCACTATTATTAATAATCAATGTAATATTCATCACTATGAAAGTACTTTGGCCCTGCAAATAAAACATACAGAGGGTTCATACTCATAGAACTAAAGATACACCCAAGTAACTACTATTCCAGCCAAGTTTCACTGTTTTGTTCAGATGAGTAACATTACATTCACTAGTTACATTTTTGTTACAGTCACTTGGGCATTAAGAGGTGAATAATTATCTTGAAGCTGTTGGAACATTTGAAGTGTTGGACTCTTTGCAGTTAATTTTAGACAGCCCACTTTGCAAATTGGATATCCATCTTCTACAACAACTCCCTGGTCATTTAGTAGATATCCAAAATGCTCCCACGCTGCCGATATAAGGCCTTTTTTTTGGCATATATCATGCTTGAATGTCAGTTTCCTTTGACATTTTTAAAGCTTTTCTCCTCAGTGCTTCAGGTGATTGGCACGCCGACTCTCACACTCAAAACAAACAGACGGAGGAGATTTTACAACACACATCATAGACCGTATAAAATGATGGACAACACTGCTCCACTTCCTCCCACTGTACAAAAGGGATGCCAAAATATCCTGGATACAAGTGCTGCCTTGTTGTAATTTTGAAGCCAGAGTCTATCTTTCACCCCGTTTTAACACCAACCAACTAATCAAAACCAAATGTACAAGAAAAACGAACACTTGGACAAACATCAGCGTGATAAAGACTATCTACATCGATAGAAACCATCTTTGGGCGAAAAAAATATTTGAGGTGTACTTTGACTTTTTGAGTTTCGTTTTCACATGGTAACAATCCAAGAATCAAGACACCATAAATATCTAATCCTATAATTCTTAAGGTTATGAAACCGTGACATTATGTAACAGGCATGACAAAATCGTTGTCGTACCGACATCCCTAGACAGAGTTTACTTCTGGCAGATTTATCCGCTCACAACCCCCCTGCTGTCAGAGCTCCTTGTGCCTTGTGCTCAAATGCAGTACTCAGTTGCAACTAAACTTTCAGTCCCTAAGTCCAAGCACCCCCCCCCACACACACACACCTACCTCCACTTCCCTTTAAAAGTGACTGGGAAAGCAAAATATTGCCTCAAGTTTCATTTCTTGCCCTCTGCAGTTGGAGGATTAGTCTCTTTTTGAGGTTGAGATGGACAGAAAAAGTAAAAGGGGAGCACAAAGAGCTTGCGATAGGAAGAAAAGCTTTGTTGGCAGATGCAACAAAGAGTTCCAAATTAACTGACCTTTTCAGTCTACCAGTGTCTGATGAAGACGATGGGGAGAGCAAAGGGGATAGAGAAAAAGGAACAAGTGCAGTGCAGCAGTAACCTCATGTGTCATGTTGTAAATTAAAAAACACCTGCTTCATTTTTCAATAAAAAGTTTAGTTTTTTTGTTAGTAGCTAATATCAATTTGCAGGAGTGAGAAAGTTTTGCTATCACTTCAGCTACCTGCTGTGAAATTGAACCACAGTATATCACAACGGAACATTTTATGCAAATGAACTGTTCACAAGATTTAGATGAACTATTCATGATTTCCAGATTGAATTACAAGAAATACATGATATAATACAATATAGAAAGCATTTGTGAAGTGTCCAAGTAATTACCTCAGGGTCACCTGATTTTTATATGCATAAAAATGAGAAAGACAGTAATAGGAAGGAGGGCTCAGCTTTCGAAAAAGATCCATTGTGGAAATCCTAACATGTAGGTGCTGTTAGATAGGTTCTCTTTGAGTAATTGTGAGACATTTGAAGGCCTAACTTTTTAAGATGCAGAAAGAGAAAGTCTTGGGAAATTAGCAGATTAGCAGACTATATTTTGAGACATTATGAATCATTAGCTGACTAACGTGCTGGTTGATGTGCTTTTATTCTGACATTACTTTGGATAAATAAGGAGGCTGCTGTAAAGCAAACACACAGACTGATTTTCAGTCCAGGCCCGTCCCACAGGCTGGCCATCTGTGTGGCCACCCACTGGTCTGCTACACTACCACAGGTCAGCACCATCCATCACCTCGACTGGCTAAACACCTTTTTATAGTGCGGGGGGCTGCCACAGGGAGGAGGCTGCAACTCTCTAAGGACTGTTATTCAGAAGATAAACCACATTTACACACACTCCAGTAAACATGCTCAGTCCATTCATGTCACATATGAACAGAGAAAAGGGAACGAGAAAATCACTGCCAGCACATTGTACCACATATGGACTTGCCTATCTTAGTCTATTTGTTATAGATTTGTCATTTTTCATTCAGGTATTGATAGACTGTTTTAGTTACGTAGTCACTTTTTATAGTTGTTTTGTTTTAATGGAAAACTACTGCAGTTGGGCATCATTCTTCATTCAAGCCAAATGTACAGTATATGTGTGCATATGCAACAGTGGGAATTTAGAATAAATTTCATCATTCCTCAAAAATAGTTATAAAATATATGTCTCAGACTGCGTTCAGAAGTTTGACGAAGTAAGAAAGACAGACAACACAGAGTTTCATGTCCATTTAGATCATCTAAATGTTGAGTCAAGTCTTTTTAAACAGTTGAAAAAAAAAAAGGTTCTTTACTGCTTTAGCACAAGACAGTGGAAAGAAGCGTCAGTGGGAAAGGTCGAAGAGAGGTTAAGGCTTAATGTGGAGGGTTTGACTAAGGATGCACACAAAGGAAGTAGTAGAACAGAGGAAGAGTGCAGGAGGCTCGGCTAGAGGAGGTCTGCAAGGTTGTTTCTGCTCAGCTACAGGTCAGTGAGAGGGGATGCTGCACGTGGTGTCAGGTTGAGTACATGCAGCTAAAGGCTAATGAATACTTGTGATGGACACCATACGCAACCTTGTTGCCTAGACGTGAGAGCTTTGCCTGTGCTGAAAGCCTGAATGCAGCTAGCATCAATGATGGTTTTCTTTTGTTCCGCTCACACTGAATAAACCTCTAAATTATCTGTGTCCCTAATACATCTCTGGCTCAGAGCAAAACTTATTAATTATAAAAGGGCCATTCTACTGAATCATTACCTTTTCCGTCCCAAGGACATTACATGCATAAATATGCATGAAAAGTAACTGTATAATACATCATATAATCAAGCAAAGTGTCCTACACTTTGTCCTAATTGCAATTTGAAGATACATTATTGCAACCCTTAATAAAAACTACCTAGAACACTGAAAAATAAGTATTTCATCTTGTTCCTGTAACATTACACTTAACCATGAAATATAATTAAAATATTCTTTTTGTATCATTGTGTCACTCTATTTCCAGTTTCGCATAAAATTTTTTCTCATCTAAAAATCATGATGTTAGTTAAAACACACATTTTAGTTGTGGTTTTTCAGTCCTGTTAGCCTGACACATTTCCACCTCTAAAACTTTGGGACATTTCTCTAGTCACATGATCATCAGGAATTAGCATCATTTGAGTGCCCTGGAGGTCATTTTTCTTTTCCTATACTTTTGTAAATTGTTGGTTTACTGTAAATACGTATATTTTTTATTTATGTAAGCCACTTTAAGTGCTAATTCTTCTGCTGTCACATAGCTTAATGTATTTGCAAATTTCTCTGCTAAAAACTCAGTCTTGTTACTCAAATAAAGCATTTGGCATTAGGAAACAAATCAAACAACAGTTTCGATGAAGAAATGTGATTGGACAAAAGGCATTTTATGAGTGTTGATATTCAGTACGACATCACTGGGACTTTAAAATCAATGGGAATCACTTTGCTTTACAGGTGATTCACATTAAGGGTTGTTAGCCTATATATCTTGAACCATAACAAAGCACTGCTAAACTGAATACATTTCCAAAATAACATTTAAGTTAAATTATGAATGGTCGTCAGAAGAGGACAAAGGGAAGGAAAGAAGCCTGGATACTTCAGTGCAAACCTCCAGGTGTGCTTTTATGATTGAGAGCAGAGCAAAGAGCGCCTGGCGTTTTCTTGTGTAACGCTTGTCTGCCTGTTTACTCACAAATGGCACTGAGACCCCGCGGACCAAAGCATGTACATAGTTGGAGTGTCGCTTACCGACTGAAAAGACTTCAATGTGTTAACTTTAACAGGGCACACAGGAGCAGTATGGCCAATTATACTTATCAAACAGATAGAATTAGAAAGAAAGGTTTGCCTAAAAAGCGCACAAGGTAACATCTGCCTATTCAGTGAAGTGACTGCGTAGGCTTTGTTTCACCCAATAAGGTATTCTAACAATTTCACACTGCTATCTGCAGGTCCAGGTTGTGTTGACTCCAGAGGTTACGAGACATCCTTCTCTCAAGCCGTGTCCTTCGGCTCCTGAGGTATTTTCAATCTAGTTGGGATATATCATCCCTAAGGCATTTTCTAGGTTTGCCCCAAGGTCTCCTTGAAGCCCAGCATGCCTGGAATACCTTTACAAAAAGGCGTCCAGGAGGCATCCCAGGGAGATGCATGATCCTTGCTACTTGCAAAGCAGCAGTAGTTTTTCTCCAAGCTCCTTCTTGAAATCCAAGCTCCTGATTCTATCCCTGAGGATGAGCCCAGACACAAGGAAGGGAAACCAATTACAGCTGCATACAACTTAAATCTCTGTTGTTTGGCTATATTGAATGGTAAGACATTTTGCCTTCAGGCTAAGCTCTATTTTCTGCAACAATTCACCTGTCTGGTTCACTTTACTTGTGAAGAAGAAAATATCCCCAACTGGTTCACATGTGGCTGCAAAGCTTCAAAGTACACACTGGTGGTCATGGTGCAAAGAGGTCAACATAATTACATTGCTGCCACAATGCTGAGATGCAATCCCAAAGTAACCAAAGAAGGCATGACTACAACTAGAGATTCTGTTTGTGTAAATAAGAAAATTTAACATAAACATGCCAGTTCGTACAAGTCTTTGACATGCTTTTTAGTCTGGACCTATTTGTCTTTCGAGAAGCTACCAGGAGCTGCTGCTGTGACAATTCCCAGGGTCACAGAGGCACACTATCCAACCACCTTGTTGGATGTTCTCTGAGGGCATTATCCCTCCCTCTTGACTTAGGTGTATGATGCATAGCTGAATCTTACAGTGACTTGACTTTTCAGACAAGAATCAAGCCTTCCTCAGATATCTGCCGATTCAAAATACTTGGCTTAGAGATTATATTTTTTGTGTCACTGAAATATGTGACAGGCAAGAAGATGTTAAGTAGAGATGGGGATCAAAAAGTGACCGAAGAGTAACTGGAACAGAACAGAAAGGAAAGGAAAGGGCTCGAGAGTTAAACGTTCAGTATAAAGATGAGAAAGGTCCACAATTAAGTGCTGTGTCCATGCATCATTAAGGAAATTGCTTTAGATTTTGGGGCACAGATTATTTCAGACATGGTTCTAATATGACAGGCTTTAAAGTTGTTGGGTAATTTCTCAGCAAGCTGATCCCCCACACAGCCTCAGGGTTTATACATGCCCTCACACAGAGTACGTGGTTCACTTTCCTACGCTGACGGCAAGCAAGAAATATGTGCCTAGGTGAAGTTAAACTTTTAATCAGCTTTTCCCCCTGCACCACCAGTGACAGTGATAGTTTATAATGAGCTATAATGCACACAACATGCATGCAAGCATATATGAACATTATTTTACAAGTGTGTTAGACTTGTTTTAATAAAGTTCCCAGACCAGAAACCTTTCTAGCAGGAAATCTTAAAAATAAAAAGGTCTAAAAAAATCAATTTTATTAAGTGAAGTTGTGTGGATGTAAATTCAGTTCAAGTAAATCCGGCTAATTGTTGGGCAGGAAGAGGAGGGATAAAATTAAAGACCAACAACACAGATGAACAACACATTGTTTCCCACATCTATGAATACCAGTTCAGAAAGAAACTTTAGTACAATTATTCATGATCATCCAATGAAAATCAAGCACATTTTTTGTGTAAAGTTGTAAAAATTTTTAGAGCCGTTTGTTCAGCTAAAAAGCACGAATGACAACTGTTTTTTGTAGTCTTGTAAAAGTCAGTGAATGTATTTAAGTTTAAAATGGTTATTAATTATTAATTGATTAACTGAAAAAAAAAGTGTCGGGTAATGAAAATAAATAATAAAAGTCAAGAATAAACAACTAAATCCTTTCCATGACAACTGAACAACTCCATCCACTAAATGCTGCTTAATTCACACACTACACAACTTTACTCCTGATTTTCCACTCGGTGCAGTTTTTTGGCGCACTGTGACAAAAGCGCCAGATCGGATGCAAAACAGAGTTGGCCCAGCGCTCTTAATCAGGGCTAAACCTCTATGTGTGAACTGCTCAGAGACACGAGCAGGTGCATGGTAGACACATTCTAGATATCTAGCAGGCTAAATATCTGGACCTGTTGAGTCCAACAGCCAATGAGTGTGCAAGACCCTCATCCTCCTAGGGGAGGGGTTGCTTTTAACAATAGGAACTTCCTTGTTTGTAGTGAATTTGCAAGACAAACCAAAGTTGTTGCTGCACCTAGAGAAAACAGGCTATAAATAGTAAAGACGTGTGGAAACAGGCTATTGTTTGAACACGTGATACAATGACAACACCCCCTAACCCTTCATTGCTGCAAATCAGTGCACCAACAACTTGGCGCGTTAGCTTCTGGCAGACATTTCCTGTGTCACTTCTAGTGTGTTTTTGTAACAAAACCTGTCGCTTTTTAATTAGGTTAAAGCTTTAAAAAAAAAAAAAAAAGGAATTGGGACCTTGTGTTGTGATTTTTTTTGGTGATGAAGCTGTCTCGAAGGCATTTTACTAGGGTGTGATTCTTATTTATGGATCTTGTTGGAGAAGGTGCAGAATAAGCATGATATTGTGACTTACTGGGGTTGGGCGGGAAGAGTGTGCAGGTCTTGCAGTGGATGATCTCCTTGACAACAGGAACATCCTGGGAGAGGGGTGCGGGTACCATACCGAGGCCGGGCATCATGGGATTCAGGGGAGTAATTCCAGCCATCATACCAAGGCCAGGATCAAAATCTGAAGGCAGGAAAGAAATATGAATGAGATTAGATAGTTGTTCCATCCTGGGAAAGGAGAGAACACCTACACAGTAACATTTAAACACAGACTTGTTTCCAAGCAGCTAACCTTTGGTCAGGTATCAATTCAGCCCATACAATCTTTTCATTTCATGTTGTGTACTTATTCTGTGCGTTATTCTCCCGTCAACACCAATGATACACAATCAGCTTCCTCATACTGGAATACACATCCATTCATGAATAAATCATCCCGTAAACAAAATGCATACTTCAAGAAGTTTTGACTGAGTCACTCTCTCCGTCACTCCTCCTGCTTGAAGGATGACCTTATAGATAATGTTCACAGTCGGGTCTAAAACCTACGTAAACAGAGAAGCTTATATTTAAAATATTGATTTACAGTGCACTTGGGAAAGCATGCACACACCTACACACAAGCACTGACATCCATATCCACCACATGCTTTAATGTGCACACGCGTCCAAGTATGGAGCTTTTTGAAATGGAAATGATGCTGCCCTCCAGTATGTGCCTCAACATCACCTTCAGAAGTCTGTAGTTGACAATTATGCCGCAGGGTGTGTAATGTTTATGCACCTGTGTATGTGCATGCAGGAGCACTGCTCGCAAAAACAAATCCTTCACTGGAGATTATACACACAGTGTAATACACTAGGCATGAAGCGGAATTAATCTGAACCACCATTTTACAGGAGGTGTTATTTGCTGACTGTAAGACACAGTGGAATAATGAAATGCTTAAATAAACAAACTCGGCAATGGACAAAATCTGAGAGAAATACAACTGCTCAGCAGTAAATTCTACCGTTACAAAGATATTAATGTTTAGTTTTAATCGACACTCTCAGAGATGTTTTAATATAACTAGATGTTTATTATTATGGTGTGGATGTATGTGGATAATATTAGAATATAAATATAATGCAGACTACCACACAACAACACCACCACCACTAACTATTACCTCAGTAATAAACGTATAGTTGAATTAACACCTCTCAGAAGGTTTTGCAGAGTTTCATCATTATAAGCTTCAAAAACTTAAATGTTTGTACCTGTAATTAACTATTCACTTTAAGTTTGTTATTATATTTCCCTCCAACAGGTAAAAATGGCAACAAACATTTTTTGAGTTGATTACAACTCTGACTTTTCTGATTATCAACAGCAATAAATCCAGCGTAGGAGAATGAATATGTACTGTTCTACAGGATACACCATTAGCTGAAAATAGATTGACATGCCCATCCATTTTCTGTGTTATTCTCATATGTGTCAATTCATGTCAACAACACTAGGGAGTTGCTTCAACAGGAGAGGAGCTTGGTGGCTGAGGGCTCTGCCTCCCATTCTACTTTTGGAGACTCTAGGAACGACAAGTAGTCCTGCATTCTCAAAGCGCAGCGATCTATTCTGTTTATTATTACAGGTGACTAGATTTCCATTGGGCTTAGTCCACATTGCCTGTCTATACGGTGGTGGTGCCACTTTTATCGAGGAATAATTACTTAGCCTAATTAATACTTAATAAGGCGATTCATTAATTTATTATAATACGTGTAGTTCTGTCTTCTTATCCCATAGATTAGAAGTAACTTCCTCTAACTCTACAGCTGGATAGAAAATGGATGAACATTTAGTGAAGGAGAATAAAGAAATATGCACATTACAGAAAAATTAGAATCACTCCCAGAGCCAGAGATTTAGAGTGTAAATAAGTTAATAATGTTAGACTAATAAAACTTTCTGACAAAAATAAGGAGGAAGACGAAAGAAGAAGAAGATTAAAACAAAATAGATGGGAAACTAGGTCTGTTGATGGCCTCACCATTAGTCTCTAACCAGGTATCCGATTGAGAGGGAACAGGTGATAAGGACCCTAGTTGCCAGGTGATTGATGGCTTCTTTTGATCGTTAAGGTGAAGGAAAAGAAGACAGATAGCAGGAGGTAAGATAAGAAAGGGTGTATAGAAGATGGGAAGCTGGTGCAACATCCAACCTGAATGCCTACTACACAGAAAGACTCAATTTAGTGTTGTACAAAGTTGCAAAAGGAAGAAAACATGTCAAAATATTTTCAAAATGATATTCCATTGTCTGCTGAGCCAATGCTGGACTGTTCCAGTGGTACAATAAGGAAAAAATTATTTTGAGTTCATATGTCGTATATTGATATAAAGCAAACTGGGTTGCAGCTCACAAAGAGGAAATGATCTGGTTACATCAGCGCACTGCCTTTGCAATTTCACTGCAGTGCTGCTCATGTTCCCTCTGGAGCGTGCCTATGTATTTATCCTTGTTCTTTAAGAGCCTGAGACCTGAAGCAAGCATGTATCAGATCTGTGTTTAATAAAGGAGATTATTTACTTCTTCCTAAGGATTTCCATTTACAGCAGAGTTCTCCCTTCACCACTTTGAACAATGTAGCTTGGGGACAGGTTTCATCACCAACATACCATTAATTCCTCCCTCCTGCAGTGCAACTCATTACAATGTATGTGTTAAGTGGAAGCAGATGAACATGCAGGCTAGTGCACTTCATCCAATATATGCATTTATGCAGTTTGAGAAGGGATTTGCTGTTATGGTCCAGAAATAAATTAATTTTATCTTGCTTTAATGTTAGTTTGAGTACAGTTTAGATTTAAAAATGCATAACATGGATGAAAAAAAACGCACTTTCCCCAAAATTTACTGCCTATCACAGCTGCAGCTTTAAGAGGATAAACTCTTTCACTTATGGATGTCTGAAAGTACAAAACTCCACCCGATTAAAGTTTAGTTGCACCAACAGCAAGTAGTCTGGCAAACAAATTTAACAGCTGGGGCAATTTATACATCTGTGCCATGTGCAAGGGATGTATGTTAAAGAAATGTTTGTCTTTCTCTGATTTTTTTCCAGACAAGTCAATTATCTAGAGAGCTACCTATTTCACCAGATCACGTCAGGTTTAGAGATTTCAGCAATACCCAACTGCAAAGTTCAAATACCCAGAAAGAACTTTGTCACCCTTCACTGTTTATTTTATTTTATGGGTTTCTTTAGGCTTCTGCATGTAGCACTCCAGTAAGGAAATGGTTAGAATAATTATATTGCTCCTGTCCTGGTAGCTCAGTTCATGTAAAGGCAACGTCCTTGGGTTTGAAGCTGACCTGGGTCATTTGTCTATTTCTTCAGCCTGGAAACCAGACAAATGTGCCAAGCTCAAGTTTCATTTTCTCTGGAAGGTATATCTGGCCTCTCTACCATTAAGACAGCTTTTTAGCCGGCCAGATTCTAGGGAAGCCAATCACAACCGTTTATCCCATCTGGGATGGGTTTATGATAATGATTGCCAGAGGAGTGTCATAGTTACTAACATAACTGGCATTCTACGTACAGTGCTGCTTCCTAGGCTCACAAAAATGTCAAACTAGGCACACAGATCAAATATGAATCAAGATTCTGTTGTTGTTTTTCTCTCCTAATTTTTTTCAGAAACAAGTTAGTATACTGTTTAGCTGTAATTCGAGAAAGTTTGTGACTTGGCAGCCACTGTTTTTCTGCTTCAACATAGACTGAGTACCACCCCAACTTGCATTGTTCAGCACCATTTCGTTTTGTTGCTCTGATTGGTTGTACGCCATGTTTTGTTGCTTTGACTGATTGGAGGCATATCCAATTGCAACAAGAGGAGTTTTAGTCTGCATCTTTGATAACTCCCTGTGGAAAGTAAAAATTAACTGAGAGGTTCCAGACTAATAGATATTTGTGAATCAGTTTGGCAATGGCATGTTCCTATATTTATTCTCAGTGGTGTAAACCATAACAGAGAAAATGCCATTCAAAAAATCTTTAGTCAAGCAGTTAAACTGCTTCATAGCCACACTGAACCACTCTGCTCCACAAATGTTTCACACCAAATAAAGTGATCCTTGCAAACAGTAGCTTTACCTACACTTGGAGCCCGACAAATGTGTTTTTTCTTTAGACTGATAACCAGTGGCGATTGCCACAAAAAAAAGTGGTGAAATATGTACTGCTGTGTTGACATTTCACTGACTAAATACACGCTAGAAAGCCTTCATCTTTTGTTCAAAATCAGCTACTTATCACAGGTAACCGGCACAACTTCTCATTAATTCCCCCACCGCCTCAGCGCTTTACACAGTCGGACACTCGTCTTCTGCTGACTTCAATGGGGAGGCGTAGAGCTGGTTGTTCCACTGCAGTGAAACTAGATGGTCATCGGATAAATGCTGGGCTTTGTCCCGCCCATCAGACACTCGGGGTCTCTGGGGGTCTATGGAACAGTGGGCTGGCCCGGACGCTCGGCTAGACAGCTCATCCAATCATCCATGGGGATTGGACGAGCTGTCTGAGGTGGAATCCTTTTTTTTTTTAATGAGCGAATCGGCAATCTTGAAGAATAAACATCAAGCGGAGCATTTTCTAAGTTTTTCATCCCGTTGTTCTGAACTGATCCGGAGACTTTACCAGTCCCCAGCGACTTTGTCTTTGCGGTTACTTTACCCAACGAGCAGCGGCAACTGTGGAGCTTCTCCCCTCGTCACGATCAATCATACTCACAGGAGGTCACACTTCACAGTAGCCTGGCGCAGCAGCTCCAGCTGGGCCAAGGCTGTTTAAGCAGCCTAGCTCTGCTGGTTATTGAATAACACTGGTCAAGTCTCTCGGAAAGATGCCTAGTTGTTACTACAAGGTCACAGATCATTTTCTTGAAAAGGAACGAAGGGTTAACAAAAACATTTATGATGTAGGCTGGAAAAATTAGCTTCCCCTCCTTGAAAGACCAGCTGCCGCCACTGCTGATAACAATACGGATATTAGTGAGATAAAAATCACAGATTACAGCCATAGTGACCAATAGAGTGAATTTTTGAGTTGAATGAAAAAAAAACTTTTCTTTTGGATTGTGTACCGATTTTGCACCTATATTACTGCAAAGGAACTCAGAAGGCTGCTTTCCTAAACAAATAACTTCATTAAAGAATATTTGATATATCATTATACATTAAAGGATACAGTGTATTATACTATGTTGTCAACCAATTCTAGAAATGAACACTGAAAAAATAAAGAATTAATAAAAAATTCAAATAAATAGCTAATTGGAGTTTTTTGTATTATATGCTCTGTAAAAAAGGTATTCATGTCAGCGCATATCAGAAAACATAAACACCAATATTGATAGATAGTGATATGCTTGGCTCTGGCCAATATTATCGACCATCCAATAAATCAGTCAGTAAATCTGACAGTACAGTGAAACCAAGTCTAATCTAATCTAATTTTGGTGTGGCATTGCTTCTTTGACTTAAGTTAAACTATAATGCATCAAAAATATCCTCAATGATTTTGATTTAGTTTTAAGAAATAAAGAAACATTCTGTCTTGAAAACCTAAGCGATATTTGTATCATAAACTAATAATGGAATGATAACTGTGATTTAAAACACTGAAGGGCTCGAATACAAAACAATGATTACATTATTGGACATAGAAAAGTTCTATGAAACCATTACTTATGTTTAATTTATTCAACTTGTAAACTTGATGAATGGTAATTTAGAGACCCATCTGGAACAGACTGGAAAAATCATAGCTGGTTCAAGAATGAAAGCTATAGTTGTACAAATGGGAATAGATGATTCCAGCCGTAAAGCACTTGACTAGTAGATCGCCAAGAAATTAATCAGCAACAATTTTGAGTCATAGTTTAAGGAAAAAAAAAAGACATTCCAGCTTTGCAAATGTGAATATTTGGTGGTTTTCTTAGCCTTTTATGAAATAAAACTCGATTTTAGAGTTTTAAACTGTTTTGTTGAACAAAACAAGCAATTTAAACTTAGACTTTGGGCTCTAGGAAACATTGATGAGTACATTTTATTATGTCCTCTTGAAGAAGAACACCAAAAGAAACATTAATCGTTCTTACCATGCTTGTCTACGAGTGTCAGTATCACTCATGTAAGAAAACTGCAATTCTCAAACATCTCCCTGCTAACGCCTCACCTTCTACACCAACACGCATGAGTGCACATGGACACATACACACTTGTGGCTTCTGCTCGCATTCTCCTTTTCTTCTACCTTCCACCTGATGTTAAAAAAATCTCCTGGAGGTTTGTTTAAAGCAATTACATTTGGAGGTGCCCATCAATCAGGAGTTGGAGGAAAAAAAAAACCTGACATTTGATTGTGTGAAGCTCCTGGCTATTAATGTCATCCTCCTCTTCCCTTCCCGCCTCTCTCCTCTCTGATTTCCACAGTAAACGTTGCTTCTAGCAGTCAGTGGGGGGTGCGGGGTTTGAGGGGGACATAGACGGTTGCTATGAGGCATGCTGGATAATATTCTCTAATGAGGCGAGCTAGCCACGCCACCTGGAACCCTACCAGCGGCTGAAGTCTGTCTACTCAATTTCTGCCAAGAGTTACCCTCTTCACATTTTTATATTAACATCTCAGACTTAATTTCTCTTACAAGAACATTTCTCCAGCCTGCATCTAACATGAAAGAACGAAAAAACTCCTCCCTGTTTATAAAAGTTATTCCATCTTCTTCTTGCATTATACCCAAATCTGCTGCCTTATCTCCCAGAGTCCTTTTTATCTGACACGTCTATAGCCAAATCCCCATAACAAATATTACTTTTTACAACATCTAGCCTTCAATCTAATATAGCTGCCATGGATAGGAAGACCTGTCAGAAAGTCCCATTTCTGGAGCCTTATAACTGCTCTATTTCTTTTCCCCAGACATACTGTATATCCACTCTGTCCGCCTACATGCAGCCAAAAACCTCTGGCATCGTACCAGTGCAGCGCATGAGCAGTCAGCAGAAAGGGATGGCATTCAGTCCAAGGTTTTGAAAACACTTACGGCAAACGAATGACTGTCAACCAGTGAATTTCGTACTGTTAGTCCAGATGAGCTAATGTGTGAAAATGAGAAGACTCTGATTCATATCTGGGGTACCTTGTGCCCTCTAAATTCATATGAGGAGCACTGTTTGGTGATTGGCTATGAAGATAGACATGTTTTCATATATTCCGCTGTGGTTTTGTGTCTGTGTGTATTTGTGCACAGTGGTGAAGGGGTTTGTGGCAACCGTGGGGGAAAGGGATGAGGACGAGTGGGATGTAGCAGACAAAGAAGTGGCTGTTTATTCACGGAAGAGTCGTCTGTCCCTGGAGCCTGCTTATCTATTCTCCAGGGTGTTTGAGTTTCTGTGTGCATGTATCCATGCATAAGAATGTGCATCTAAATTAATTCTTATAACCTTACAAATAGATGTGTGAAATGCTAAATGTTTTTCTTATGGTGGAGTATGTGTATGTGTGTGTGTGTGTGTGTGTGTGTGTGTGTATGTGACCAGACAGCATATTTTATGTTAGTTACCCACATTTTCCTTTAGTCCAATGAGCAGCTTTAACTGAAAATGTGAGAAAAACTGGCTGATAATATCAGATATATCTATATATCTAGATATCTATATTTGCAGAAATTATGGGATTTAAGAAGCCCACATGCCCTATATGTTGTGCATGGACTGGGCTGCTAACTTTCAAAGTCAGACAAATGCAAAAATGACAAAGGCTGGTAACATGCATGACAGCAACGTTTCACCAAGCCTGACTAAAAGGCGGTTGTGTGTTTAAGACTCTTAATGCTGTGTGTGTGTGTGTGTGTGTGTGTGTGTGTGTGTGTGTGTGTGTGTGTGTGTGTGTGTGTGTGTGTGTGTGTGTGTGTGTGTGTGTGTGTGTTTATACTGTATATACATATACATACATAAAATTAGATTTTTTTTTTACAGTTCACCATTTCAAGTCTCAACAAACAAACAAAACAAGAAAGTGTGTATTACCATAAACCATCTTGGGAGGTCTGTATTTTGAAAAAAATAAATATAGAGGAGGAACTCTATAGCTTTCCATCTGGTTCCGCTTATAGGCTGGACGTGCTAGAGAGAACACTGATGAAGGTTGGGGAAATACATGGTGAACACTCCTGGAAAAGGATAATCTCTCTGTCTCTGTCAGATGTCAAAAATGTAGAAACCAGATGTTGATTCTTGCTGTTACTGTTCACATTTCGGCTCCGTTCTCACAGTTCACACTATATCTGGGATTTTACTCAACGGGTTTTTGGCTTGCTTGCTTACCATACGACGTGATTTATCCAGGCTTTTACCTGCCATTATACGGCTTAGGCACAGCGCCTAAGCGTGTTTGCGGCACTCTTATGCCGCATGAAAGTAAAAACATGTGGCGAGCATCTGGAAGAGCTGATTGACGGGATAGACCTCCGCTCATTGTCTTCTGCCAATAGCACAAGGTTTCTCCCTATCCTCTTTCGCGGTGTGCAAACAATCCTGTGTGTGGCAGGCAGGAGGACGCCGCTCTCCGTAGGTGGTTATGTTTATGATTTTGGTCTGAGACTTTCTCTGGAGTGAAACTTTTTAAAGGTGTCACTGCTTCCTTTTTTTAATGATGTTCTCTCTTCATTTATTCCATTGATGGTTTAGAAAATCAGTGAATAAACACATTTGGAAAACAGAACAAAAGGTAAAGGAACAAGACTGTGTACATAGCAGAGTAGAGGTAAGTGACACCAGCCGTTCACGGGTACGGTCAATATTGCCATTGTGGATAGTGTACTACTTCTACATGACATTGTGACAACAACATGTTTTTTCTTAAAACAAACTTGATATCATGTGGACTCGTGGCTCTAACAGGAGCATCAATCATAGTTTCACAATCTCATAGTTTGTGGTAAGTCTACTTTGATGGTTAAATCATTATGGCTTATAATCACTATCCTATTTTATAATATGAATGGGATTTTCATTTCTTCAACCACATCGTTTTTGCTTCTTCGGATGTAATGTCTTTCTCACTGCAACCAACAGAACCACGAAGCTCATATATTAATGATTGTGCAATGACATCCCCAATATGCAAATGAGTGTATGATGGCATTTGCACAACGCCATTTGACCATCTGTAGATTTTGCTTGTCCTCATGTTTTGGCTAAGCATTAGCCAATGGGATTCATGTATTCAGTAATGTTGCTATTGGTGACATCAAATCAAAATAACTGGATCCACCTGAAACTACACCACGTTTGACACTTTTTGGTTAGAAAAAAAAACAAATCCAACCATCCATCCAAAACAAATTCTCATAGTACTGTATATCCAGCCCCTGGATCATTCACCACAACTTTCTCTGACCAGACGGAAACTCTTGCTGTGACTGTGACTTTTAAAATGTTCCATAACCAGAGGAACTGTCTCTGGTCTGTTTGAACTCTAAATAGTTAAGCAGAAATTCACCTCACATAGTTTGGGACTCGGGAGCTCCAAAAGCTGTTTGCGAGCGGTGCTAAAGTTGTGTAGTGGGCACTTGGCATTACACAACCCCTTGGACCTTGACTTCTGCCTCATTCTATTGAACTTAAGTTAGCATCTGAGATGTTTGTCAGATTTCTGGTAAGTTTTTTAACTTCATATTTCTGGTTATTGACATTTTTCCGACCTGGGGCTCTGGTTGCATTCTGAGGAGGGGTGGGGTCTCTACTTGAATTCTCCCCTGGTTTTCCTCCTCATGTGCTGAGTTTTTGTTGGAGGGGACAGTTTGGACTCGCTCAGAATCACGAAACACATATTTACCTCAGACAGCTTTACAATCTGTCCAAAAGACAACACCCTTTATCCTCGGATCCTTGACTCAGATGAGGAAAAAACTCCCATAACAGGGAAAAACCCATCTAAGAGTAAGAGAGGAGGGATCCCTCTTCCAGGACCGACAGACATGCAATAGATGTCATACATGCAGAATAGAAAGACGTACCTAGCAATTAAACTTTGATACAATAAACAGATGACAATGTTATGTAACTTAGGACAGCACGGAATTAGAAAAAAATCCAATCTTGATGACCGAAATTGCTTGATCATGGTGTGAATTTTCGCACCTCGTGGACTTCTGCCACAAAGACAGGCCAAACACTGCTTATCTGAACACAATGACCACATTGCCATGATAACATACCTTTTGTCACACATATTTTGCCTTTAACAAATACAAAGATTGCGATTAACTGTGGTCTCCACACTAAGTGAAGACCTTGAAGTGGAGAATCAAAGGTTATGGATCAAATAAGCCAAAATGATTTGCATTACTTACCGTACAGTACATACAAACTCGACTCATGCATGTGGCTTGAGTCCAGGCTCTCCCTCTATCCAAACATGCTGCTTACACAAACATGTAATAATAACTTTCTAAAATACACAACCACTGCCCGGTCCATCTCTAGAAATACAACTGTCATCATTGCAGACATGCACCGGCTTTGTGGGGCTTCAGATTGTTCAAGGCTTTGCCCACAGTGGTCTGTTTATCCAGCTGTCTGTCTGGATAAATCCACTTGGCTGGAGGCCGGGTAAGACTCGCTGGTGAAGAAATACATTCTGGGCTCACAATGGATGAAACTGAGGCAAACTCATACCTGTAATGAAAGCACTCCAGCTAAGGCGGTCTCTTTTAATGCATGATTATGAAACTGACACATAAAAACCCACTTAATCCTACATACAGGCAACATGTGACCACAGACACGCTCAAAGATCAAACGGGAAAGGACAAAGAGAGTGACAGTGGATCCTCTCCTGCTGTTTAAAGGTGAAACAAGAAGATGATGTTCAGTCATGATGGAAAATCAATAACTAATCCACATGGCTTACTCCAAAGGCACAAGGTGCTCTGGGAACAAGTCCTGCATGACAGAGTAAGACGTAGTGTGACATCATGTAAAAATGTGTGCCTAGAAGATTTGTGCTTACAGATGTTACAAATCCCAAAATAGGCATACAAATGTCATTCTAAACACAAAGTGCATCTTATACAGAACTAAGCAGTTTATAAATAATAATAAAAAAAATCCATCAAAGATTGTGGCGTTGGTAGCCGCTAACCTAGAGCTTCTTTGTCCCCAATGCTTGCTGTAAATGCTGGCATGTAAAAGGAGAGTGATTAAGTGGATCTCTTCCAACTTATATATTTCTCCTGAGGTTCAACAAGTTAAGTTATTTTGGCTTGAGTGAAGTGAAAAAATGCATGGGTGGAAAATATAAGCCTGTGAGTAATATATGTAAAATTCCTTTGGAGTGTGAAGGGATGATAAACCAGCAGCACATTTTGTAAAATGTACATATCACAAGTATTTGTGAGAGAAAAACAAGTTTGGAATGTATTAACAATTATTGATACATTATGCAATAACTCGTCAACTGTCGGACTGACTGCACCTTCGGTTTATAGTGCAGACTGGTTGAGGCCACAGGAGCATGCAAGTGTGACTCACTGCAGTCTAAGTGTGTAAAAGAGCTCAGCTCTGTGAAGAGCAGATGAACAGTGTTGATTCAGTGTGGCTCTGGGTTACAGAGGCTGACTCAGCTGTAATGAGATATAAATGAGATGTTGGGTAATTTAGGCTTCACAGGGTGGAAAGGGGGAGGGGGGCAGGAAAGGAGAGAGGAAGGAAAAAGAGGTAGGGAAACACCAGCTGTCATTCCAGGTGATCCACAAGGGGAGACACAGCTGTCCCCTTAACCCGAGTCTCCTCCCTTTCCATCACAGTCTCCTCACTTCTTTCCTCTCTGCACCACCCTTCTCAAATTGCTTCTAATACATGATGTATTACCCTAGTTGACGATTAAATGGTAAATCTACACAGGAGAGTTTAATTATTTTGCCTTCACGGGACTGTGTGGGTGTGTACAGACTGTGCCTGATTGACATCTACCTCATTCTATTAGTTTGTTGCACCCATGGGACAAAAATTAATTACTTTATTGTTACCTCCTTAAAAATATGTTTTCTTTCACGTATTGGGATGAAAACTGCGTGGGGGCAATATGAGTGCCCTTCTTATTAATATATGGAATCTGGTGAACTTGTGTAATATCAGCACAGCTCCAACAACCCACAACCTGATGCCATGTTCATGTCATAATGTCGTAATTAGCCGTTTCGCATACGTAAATAGTGTTCATGTCAACATCCAAGTTGTAATAACAACTGGGAAACTGTGATTTTCCATAAAGATGCAGTATAAATGACTTCTCTAAATGAAACAGACTTTCCTGCTAAAACAAAACAAACATGGATGCTTTAGAGATGCAAGATGAGCCTTGACTTCACAAAATTCTGACTACTTTCAAATTAAGCTTCCAACCCATTTTTTTTTACCATTGCTTTTAATACATTTTCCTATTATCTTTTGTCTATTTTTTTAGTCTGCGTGCATTCGATTGTTTATTTTTTTAATGATTTGCTATCTGCTTTTGCCTGTTGTCTTTAATTGTTTTTTTCTATGTGTTGTTGCTTTGGGATTTTTATTGTAAATCTCCTGTGTGGGTTTGTGGGGCCTTTAACCTTTTTATACGGCAGACATCTTGGCATGCCTTTTCAGGAAAAGCACTGATGTAACTGATAACCTCTGAATGAACTGCATGCCATTAAGTAGGACTGCAACTAATGATTATTTACACTCTCGAATATTTTCTCGCTTAATCGATTAGTTGTTTGGTCACTAAAATGTTATTAAATAGTAAAAAATGTTGATCAGTATTTCCCGAAGCCCAAGATGACGTCCACAAATATCTTGCTTAGTCCACAACTCAAAGATATTCAGTTAACTGTCATAGAGGAGTAAAGAAACCAGAAAATATTCACATTCATGATGCTGGAATCTGAGAAGCTGGCCTTTTAAAAATAAAAAATAAAAAAAATGCTTAAGCAATCATCGATATTGCTGGCAATTAATTTTAGAGTTGACAACTAATCATTGCAGCACTACCAATTAGGTGAGCTAGTTCCAGGGTCCTGGTATTGTACACACTGGCTCACTGGCACCTCTTACTGGGAGACTTAATGGAGGACTAATGTGTTTGACCTGTTCTTTTCCTGCAATGACAAGTCACAATGTCTGCTGTGAAAAAGAGCTATTCGTTCACACTAGGGGTGAGATGAGAAATTGTCCCACGAGATCTTGCGATATTAAAATGTGACGATATTCCTTATCAAGGTGAAAAGTCGTCTTGCGATAGCCATGTGTATGTGGATAAACGGCTATAGAGTGACATAAGACACAACAATATGTAAACACTGTAAGAAGATAGTGCTGTCATCACCGTAAGACAGACACGTAACATGTGAGCCCCTGCAACTTCTTTAACATCAGGCTACAAGATATAGTCACAGTGTTGGCACCTGAAGGACCTGAAGCCCCCGTATGTGAGAGTAGAGAGAACGCGCCGGTCTCTGCAGTCTATCAGCAGCACCGAAAAAACAGCAGCTGGATAACTTGCCTTCACCAGCAGACTAACAGAAATGTCCCACATCAAGTTTTCATGTTGGCTTCATTGGAAGAAATCAACAGTCTTTAACTGAATCATTTACTTTTTTTCCAAGCCCAGCGAGTGAGGCAGGACACAGAGACACACACTCACTGAGCTGATCAGTCAATGTAGATACGGTTCACGCTTAAAACATGTGAGTACCGAAGGCTACATCGTGACTAACACAAGCACTATTGAAAGCCACCAGAACCACCACCACAGCTCTCTGCTGAAGTCAACTTCAAGAAAATATAATAAGTTACAAAATAGTGTTAAAATCTTGCAGACGGTGTAATGAAAAGAAAGAGCAGTGTATTTGAATTTTTTAAAAGCAGATATTTTGACTTGCCAAACACAGGTGCAACTAATAACCTCTCTAATTGCTTCATTTGATTTATGTTTGCCTGTTTCAGGGCTCTGGCGATTGCTGCATCAATTGCACGGCTAAACGATACACTTAAAATGGAACAGAGCCGTCATTATTGTTATTAGATACGCCTGTGATTTTTTCTGCTATGGGAACTCATATTATCAACTGTAAAAAACTTTCAATGCACACATCATTTGAAAATGCACACTCTTAAATAAATGTCAGCGTGTGTCCAGCATCCAGTCTTCACCTCTAACATTAGATTCAGTTCTTCTACTTTTCATGGAAAGTATGAGTTGTGTCTCTTCTCAGCAGAAAGGCTTTTGCCTACCATCTTTGAAATACACCAGGCCTGATTGTGAGTGTGTGTGTGTGTGTGTCACCCCATATTTCATGAGGAATGCATTTGGGAGACTGTTCGTCTCCTGGTGCGTACACACATGAATCTGCACACACATACACACAAGCCTGGCATATTTCAAATATGAAAGTGCATTTCAGCTAAGAAGTGGGAAGTGATTTATAAAAGGCTTTAGGGAAAGGCTTTCTACTTAGGAAGGAGAAAAGAATAAGTCTTCAGTTCGAGAGTAGGAGGGTGCTGTGCTGAACCTAATGTTATAGATAGTCGAGCAATTGGTAAAGCTGCATATCAGAGTGGCAGATCAGAATACAGTAGCTCAACTTCGTGCTGACTAAATGCTCCTTGAGGTTGAAATAATACAGGAGAAAATACAAATGACTGAAATGACATTGTTTTAATCTCCTTATATGACTTGTTCCCAACAGTTGAATAGATGCTATACACCCAATCATATTGTTTGTTTACTTCACGGTAGACCACTGTGCTTAATTATATATATATATATATATATATATATATATATATATATATATATATATATATATATATATATATATATATATATATATAATGTTAGGGTTAAGGCTGATAATGACAACAGGAATAAACAAGTTTGCCAATTTCACATATGCAAATGTCAGTGATTTGTTGTATTCTGAATCCTGGTACGGCTATTACTAAACTTGACACACAGCCTTAAAGGTTGAAAACAATAGCTGCTTCTGTTTCCACCAACAGATATTGAATTGAGCCAGACAGAGCTAGAGTATGCTGTTCAAAAACTGGTACCAGAATTGCAATCCCACCTTGATGACTCATCGGTTATTCCAAAAAACTTATTTCAAAAGACCAAAACCAGCCACACATGAGAATCCACTTTCTCAGTAGCAGATATCCTACACTCCTACACACACTGAACACTCCAGTCAAAGAGAATGTTGTTTCCACTTCAAAAAGTTGCCCCACAGAACAAGAAAAGTTCCTGTTTTTTTCTATAATTGACTCTAAAAATGCTCTATTTTATATGCAAAGAGTCAACCGACGTTTAGAAATAGACCTAAGCTTAAAAACTATTCTTGATTCATTTTCTACATTGAAATTTCTCACAGTCTTCTATCCGTTTTTAAAAATATTCTCAACACTCTGGTATTTCTTAAAGGGAAAATAGAAAAAAAAACAATTACACCCAAAATTAATAAAATTATTATGGTGGGAACAAGCTAAATCTGCAGTTCTGAAGTAAATACATCTACATTATATGTTTGTTGCAAAATTAGATGAAATAACATCAGATAAATACAAAACTGCTCAAAAATACAAATAAAGAGATTATACAATCTTCACATTCACAACATCTCGATAGAACAAGAGTAAGGATGCCTTTAATGAACCCAAAGGTGCCTGTGGTTCTGGTTTGGGTGTTGTGTGGTAAAGATTGGGCAGTGTGGTACCTGGCATGAGTTGCTGTCCAGTGATTCCGATGGGAGGCATCCCCAGGTTGTTCATAGCTGTTGCCCAAGGGTTGGGGTCTGACATGGGCATCGTCATTGAGTTGGAGTCCATTGTCATGTTACAGATCGCTTCTGCAGAAAGCAACAGAAAAAGGCAGACAGAAAAGAGTGAGAATCCTTTCTGTCATCTATAAATCATCATGATATAGGGTTAGGCCAGGAGAGAAATCATGTTACGGTCAAGACTGAGATAGAAGATTGCTTTCAACAATGTGGTGCTGTCAGGGCATCTCCAACCGCATCCTCTCTAGAAATCTTCCTTCAATTTTGTCTGAGGGGAGCCCACTGTGACATGGCAGTCAGTCTGACACCACAGTGATTTCATCAACACTGTCATTAAGAGTCTATTCATCCTGTTGTTACAGTTTCTGCACTGTGTCAGGTTGGGTTGAACAGCCCGACCTGACACACCAGATGATTTGTTACACAGCACCAACTGAAATCTTATGTGTCTTCATATAAGTATATCTACGCAAATGTACACCAAAGAGTATTCCAGTGAAAGATCCCAGCTTTAATTTTCAAGCCAAAGTAAGAAAATAAAACAGCGTAAAGCTAGATTATCATGGCACTAAGCACAAATCCTGATGCTATCAGGCATTTGCTATGGCGCTTTGCTACAGTGCTAAACCTAGGGAAAATCTCCAACTTAGCACGACAAATACACACACATCACCTTAAACTCACACTCTTTTGCCAAGTGTTGCATAATAAAGCAAACACACTTAGATCCCCATAATAAAACCCCTGCAGTAAAGTCAACATGACTGCATCATACATCCACCCCTCTCTCTTCTCCCTGTCTGCAGTCTATTTCACAGATCTAAATGCTCTTAAACACTCTCCTCTGGTCGACCTCTTTCTCTCTGAAAGACCTGTAAATTGCTGTGACTGCTGGCTGAGTCAAGCTGCCCTCTTCTCTCCTGATGCCAAAGCCAACACTACTGTTAATAATGAAGAGAGCTACACCCTGCACATACTTCACACCTCCATAGGTCTGTGGCAGAACCTACTGTGGAGGTAAGACTCTGCTCTGTGTGTACAACCATGTGTGTCTGTCTGCACAACAACTACTATACTGGTATTCCTGGTGTTCAGACACAGCTGGCATTATGTGTAATAATGTTATTTTCCTCTTTGCCTGGCCCTCTGAGCTACTAATTCCAGAGCTGTCTGCTGTCACTGCCATGGAAAGCTCTGATAAAACCGCCTATGTCTGTATGTTGCTGTGATAATGCTGCTGACGAGGATTTTACAGGCTTGTTAACTAACACAACCCTATTAGCTGGGCACACTTCTGAGGACTTAAAATGAAGGAGGAGAGAAGCGGTGGTGAGCTGTTTTATAGCTGTTTTTAATACAGTTTACAGTACATTAACTGCTGTCACAGCAGTGCTCATGGGTACACACACTCCGGGTTTGACAGGTGATGGCTTCAGTCTAACGGATTCCTCTTGCTCAGAAAGAAATTATAATAACTAGTGCATTGCCTGTAGAAAGAAAGTATTCCAATAAAGTAGTAGCCCGATGAGCCTATACATGCTCAAATGTAGCCCGTCTATGAAAGTGGGACACACAAAGAGGTGTACATGTAGGCTTTCTTACATAGTCATTCACAGACATACCCCACACTGCGACAGACATGGACACAAATTGAGGCACACAAACACAGTTAATGGGCAGTCTGAACCTGATCTGCAGGGATATTTGAGGCACACACATACAGACAGACAGACAGTCCTTGCTTTATAATTAGATAGCTCTGCAAAAATATCCATATGTTGAGGATATCATGATAAGAAGTCAAGGTCTGGGATCTGGTAATTGTAATGAGATATATCTTAAATTGGGTCTTAAATTCTGTGCTACAGTGACTCTAACCTATATAAGCTTGTGAATCTTCAAAGTTTCCTAAAGTTACAAAGGTGGCAATGCAAATAATAACCTCATATTAAGGTATTTACAGTATTTGAAATGATGACTCATTTAGTCCCCAAAATGTCCCTAGACAAAACTGCCCATTTCACAGAGCCCAAGATAATTATCAAATTGTTTGTGTTTATTCCACTGATTGGGCAAAACAAAGATATTGAATCTAGAATGATATAAAACAGAGAGACCCATGTAAACATTTTGTTTGCTGAACTTGAACCAGCAGACATCTGACATTTGTGCTTGATAGCAAACTAAAATAGTTATCAGAATTATTAGCAATTGCAACTTCAGTGGATTTTTTCGTTGTCAGAGGTAGGGATTAGTCAGGCCTAGTTTGCCCTGATATTTAGGGAACCTTTGTTAGCTTTGAGCTGTAAGTAAATCACTTTAATTTTTACTTCAACTCTGATTCCTTCAAATTCTTTGGTTGTTGTGATACTGTCCCAATTTCAAAAAATCCAGGACTTTTTAACACCCCAAGTGAGAATCATGGCCCTAAATATGACTCTGGCATTGAAAAACATCATATGTCAATTTGTCCTCCAATCTAACCTTCTGAATTGTGCATGAAAACACAACAACAACAAGGCATTGGCCTTTGATGGAAAATCATTGAAGGTCAACAGCTTTCCAGAAACATTTCAACAGAATTAATTTCAGTTCCTCACTCGAGTTCTTATTGACTGTGAAGGCTCATATTCAAAGTCTTGTGCATTTGACTGGGTGGGACATAGATGTTAAAGTCGACTGTAATTGCTGGATCAAGTCAACTCCTCTAATGGCCTTCCGACCTTAGTGACAATAGTCACACACCCTTCAGTTTATCCGTTCAACTGTGTTCCTATTCATTAAGGGCTCCAGTACCTTTGTCACCCTCTTTCTTTTCATCGTCCGTAAGTCTGCTCCTCCTTTTTTTCTGTTGCCCGTCCTCCTGCATCGACTCAACTGCCATCCATTATCTCATGTTTTCCCAACACAAACACTTCCCTCCATGAATCAATTATACTTTTCAGACTTGCAGCTTTGTGTGTCAATCATTAGGGAGTTTTGATTTTTGTAAGGCAAAGTGACCTTGAGGGCAGCAGTCAGCCTTGGCTCCCTCTTAAAGGAACCATCCTACACCGTCACATCAATAGATAGAGCTGAGTATAGAATAGCAAACAGCTGCTAAGAAAATCAACACAGAGATTCACTGATGTGCAAGCACACACTCAGGCACAGATACACACAACTCTGAAGTTAACCTTGCCAGAGCAGAGGAGCCAGAGACATTACTGCCAATGAGGAGATCAATGTTGGTAAATATTTTTAACTAAAAATATGGGTTAGAGCACTCTGCTTTGCTGTTTTAAAGCCAATTGTCTGCATGGAATGAAAAGTACCTAATTGAATCCCAGCATTTATTCGAAGGTCAAATGATTAGAGAAAGTAAAAATCAATGGAGGTGAGAAAAAACTAAGCCAAATTATTTTCCTGTTGGCTCAATTTAGCTTGAGCTCGTACATATGTCACGTCTAATTATATAAACTGAGCAATCTAATCATGTTTAGCTAAGACGTCATGACACAAAGATCCAAATGTAGACGCAAGATTAATATACATAAGTCTGGTTAAGCCTGGCTGGATATAAATAGAGCTCCAGGTGAAGGATACATTTATCTCTTCTCCCAGGATGTCAACATTGAAGTCTCCAAATACTGTAGGTTGGATTGGTTTCAGTTACCAAATCAACAGACCTATTGTGAAGATATCATAAAAAGACAACTCAATGACCCAAATCACATGTACTGTGGTAAAATGTGAGAAATTTTAAACAAAGATCATAAACTTATTAAAAATTAAATTTTACAGTATAAAGCTGAGATGATAACCTTCCCAAAAAAATAACAGTAAAGATCTAAAATGATTTGCTGATTTATAGATTTTGAGCCATTACTATCAGTTGGCAACTATTCTGACAATTGATAAGAAGTTTAAGTCAGTTTTAAGCAAAAAATTAGAGATTCACTTGTTCCATCTTCTCAAATGTAAATATGTATGTATGTCAATATATATATTTGCCTCTCGAACTGTACAAGAAGAATACAAGTAATATAAATATGTCAACTTTATGAAAACTCTGGTGGACATAACTTCCAAATTGCAACTCTTCACCAGTATCACCATGATATATTTATATGTGGACGTTGCCCATGGCAATTAAAGCAGTAGTGATTTTGATTTCAGCTGGGGTCCACAGCAGCCCAAGGCCTTCCTGATACCCACTCTCTGCGGGCTGTGACCAGCTTTTAGCTTCCCTAAAAGCTCCCCCAGGAGGCAGATAGGAAATTAAGTCATTTTAAGGCCCATTGGCCGTAAGCCCCAACAGCAGGCTGAGAGACGCTAGGGGCCATTTAGTCTAAAATGCACATGGTTTAAACAGCTAACTACAGGTTTATTATAGTACCTAGAGAGGAAATTCAAGAGGCTGCTAAAAAGATAGCAGGGTGGAGCCAAAAAGAAAGAAAGAATAGGTCTCTTTTAGTGGACGGATGTGGTGCTGACGAGACAAAATGACAGGAAGAAGAGCGAGAGAGAGAGAGAATGGGAGCGACCTCCAATTGAACTTTGAACATTGCAGCAATGAATAACGCATAGAGTCCTGATGATAGTCATTACCACAAAGTAGGAATTGCACAAACCTACAATTACTGCATGATATAATGTCATCACAGGGCACAGACAGATGAGTGTAATTAAGTTTCAATATATGTCCTCCAACCAAAGGAAAAAATTCTGAAACTAAGACATAATATTGGAGGAGATGTCTGCCATCTGGAAGGATGTGTGAAGTGGCCATACTTATGCATGAAAAGCACATAGTAGGAAACATGCCTTTGGTGCACAATTGCTCTCTAAGAGCGGATGCCTCTTTGACCTTAATCTTCTCCTGAATGCAGGTCTGTATGTTTGTCTATAAGTGTTTCTGAGTAGGGAGGTACGTCATAAAAGCACCTTCAGGGTCATCTGATAAAAAAATGTAATCGTAATGTGAGAAGAACCTAAGCCCATGGACATTAAGGTGCATGCATCAGTGGAAAACCTCATTTTGAGAACAATTTGTACAACTTTATCTTCGATGAATAATCAAAGCCAACTGAAACTAGAGAAATGTGCTCTTAAAGATCACTTTATTATTCTTCAATTACTTACGTGCCTAACATACAAAACATACACACAGTGTCTGTTTAATAATGTATGACTGCCCTTCTCTCCGCTTCTTTGATCTGTTAATTATGATAAAACTGGTAGGGGTCTGGTGATTAGTGGTGGCACACTGAAGTGCCCTGAGTGTTATACTACACCACATCTCATTTAGGACCAAAAAAGAAGACAACAAAGTGAATAGGAAAAGATATCTGAAGAGGCCTGAAGATCTAAAAAATTCAAAAGTGGGAGAAACTCCCTCTGCCATTTCTCTTTCATTTACCTCCATATGTTTGACGGATAAATGTGTTAATAAGATACCTTCCCATTACCTTGCTGTCAGATAGTACTTTATTCCAGTTTCCACAGAAGTTTCCCCTCTCTTTCTTTTCGGCAGTTTAGTCTCCATAAAGTTCTCCTTCTGTATACTCCGGCTAATAAAGGATTCTCTTGTCTCCACAGTGAGCGGCATTTCGTCATCTCATTTTTATTTCAACTTGTAATTGTTTATTCCATAAGCTGCAGAAAGTCTGACTCTAACAGCTGTTCTGCCAAACAGTGCATGGCATAGCTTTGCTCATGCATAAGAATATGTTGAGATAATGTAGTGCAAAGGCAAGGGCTGTCTGAATGCAAGGTAGAACGCTGAAAATATTCTAAATATACTAAGCATAATTTTTGCTTCAATGTGATGAATTTTCTGAATATTTCAGGTAATATTTCAATCAAATAGCAAAAACATTCCTGTCTCATCATTTCACTCTTCAACTGTTCCTACAGTTATATTCCAGAAAATGTATAAGGATATATATTGATATCGCAATACAGAATTACATTAATCATGATAGAGGATTTTTCCTATCATCCACTCATACCACCTCGGCCTTTCTGTGCGGAGTTTGCATGTTCTCCCCGTGGTACTCCGGTTTCCTCCCACAAACCAAAGACATGCATGTGTTAGGTTAATTGATGAGTCTGAAATTGCCCGTAGGTGAATGGTTGTCTGTCTCTGTTCGTCTCTATGTACCCTGTGATAGACTGGCGTCCTGTCCAGGGTGTACCCCGCCTTACGCCCGATCGGCTCCAGCACCCCCGCGACCCCGACTCTGGGATAAGCGGTTGAAGATGAATGAATGAAAATCCACTCATACTGGATCTGGATACTGGTGGTGGTAAAGCATCAAGATGACTTCTATCAAGTAAAAGGGGATGTAAACAAATACTTTGCTTATGTTTAATGCATTTATTGATAGACCTCACATATATACCTAGTGTAAACAGAATCTCTTTTCAAACAATATTACAACAATCAATAGGTTACAGAGGCTCAACAATGTAAGACAAAGTGGCATGCCTGTTGAATGGCTGACTATAATGGCATTAGTGAAACTAGAAGAGCAATGGCTTTATACTGTTATAGAAAAAGTAATTTCATTACCCTTCAAAACTGAATGAGAGGTAACCTCAGTTATTTTCCTGCACAGACAATTTGAATGGGACAGTTCTGTGTTCAAATTCTGTGCTGTCTTTAAAATGTGATAAAATTCTAAATCCCTAAAGACCTGCTGAAGACTGTAATACATCTATTGCAATTTGATGGCTGGGAGTGAATCTATCTCGCATTTGTGTCTAACAGGTGACCACTGCTTTAGTGAGGTGGTGGCAGAGGAGGTTATCAAATCAAATTACTGTCTCCAAAATTGGATTGGAAAAACTAACCTGAACTCAATCTGCAGCAGAGGTGAAGCGACAACTCTGACAAAACACTTAAAGAGTAATGCATATCCAATCTATATTATGTCCAATCAGGTTCTCACGCTCATAGACATGTGACTATTTGTGGTACTCAGATTAAGTCTTGTGAGTCAGAGTGCACCAAATTCTACACATCCTCCACAGGACTGAGAATATTCATTAACTCGCTCATCTGACCCGCATGAACTTTCTTCAGAATATGATCAATTACATTCTTTACTTGTTCCACTTGATAAATGAATCCATTCCAGCAGATTGCACATATATCCATATAGATCTAGAGAAGACACGTCAGTCTTTGCCTTAACAATAAAAGCAGACTAGTCACAAATACAAATCACATCAAACTGCCAATCCCCACAAAGCAATCAACAGCAATCCAACAACATGTCAAGCATGTAGGTTAGCAATGCTGTGCAAGCACAGTAATAGGCACATTTTCTGTTTTATCTTTACGGCTACACCGAGAGTCCTCATCATGCATTGAACCATATGAGTGAGAATGTAATTATTTCTAAACGAGTGCAGTGCCTGTTCAAAATGTGTCTCTTCACAATTCAGATTTGTTGGCCTCCAGTATTGCTGCTTGCAGCTTCCTTGAGAGCAGCTCATCCAAACAACACTCGACACAGCGCTTCCTTGGGGACGGAGCAATACACCTGTCATGTCATATGCATTATTTGCTAACAGCTAGCTATTTGGGACCAGGCTTTTTCCAGAAACAAACATGTTAATTCAGCTGAATGTTTGAGTTTGCTATTCAATTTAATTCAATTTCATTTATAGTGCCGAATCATAACAAAAGTTATCTCAGGACAGTCTCTCTGTTCTCCCTTTCTTCATCTGTTCTTGAATTTACTGTAGTGATCAACGGAGAGCAAAATGTACACAGCGTGTCATTCAGCAGTATATAGTTAAAAGGAGTCCCCTTTCAATGAGCTATACAGTGAGTACATAATGCACTACTAATAAATATGTCCACAAGGTCTAATGAGCTTACACTCAACACTGCAATTTCTCAGAAATGCACATTCCAAGCGTGAAGTCGTTTGAATAAACAGTTGTTAAAAAAAATAAAATCAAAGGGCAGACATACAGACAGAGACTCCTTCCATTTTAGTTGCATGTTTTTATTTTAGCTCTGCAGCGACATCAATACAACTTTCTATCTGTGTAAATGCAGATGACACAGGGGCATACATTCACATATCACCACAGAGTCCCACATTCAACAAAAGCTGCTCTTGCTGCTACAGTGTTAACATAAATAAAATCAGACTTATATGCATTCACCCCAACAAATCACTCGCATTGACAGGGAGTGAATAATAGTGCTGACATAATAAACCAACAAATTAAAGCTGCTTTGTCATGACTCCAACCATCTTTACTCAGCAACTACAGCTAAATACCCAATTACAATTCCCTAGATAAGTTTAAGCGCTTGGCTTGCCGGATGCTGAAGAAGCCTCTTTTAAAAAATATCGTACGACAAGACTCAGCTTTGAAGCAAAGACTGAACACACTAGTGCACAATAAGAGCTGCAGAGCCATACAACCTCCTGATATGACAACAGTTTCATCAATGAATTTATAGTATTTTAAATGCAATGCCAGAGAAAAAGAGATGCACAGAAAACATGAGCATTTATCTGACTATCTTACAAAAGACTTTCCTGTGCAGAGTAGTTATAGTAAACAACCAAATTTCTATTGCCTTATCAGGAGCTATTTTTATAAAAAAAAAATGGAGCAGAGGCACTTGTTTGTGTCAATGTTGTCAAGGAGGAACATCCGTTCCTGGACAAGAGCATGACTCTTCCCTTCGTTATCGGGCAGGAGGCGACAGACAAGAACAGATTACTCTGATATCATGGGGTGGGGAGAGAAAGGGGGATGAAAGCACATGAAAGAATGAAAAAGAAGAGATATCTCACACTACGTCAATACTGTTAAAGTATTAATTCATAGGATGTAAAGTTATATGTGGAATCTATACCAAAATACAGGGCATAATAGTGCCACATGTCTTTAAAACTGGTGTTTGGTGACGAAATAAAAAAAGACTACCTAGCACACTGCCCGGTGAGCTTTCGAAAATGCTGACAATTGAATGCCTCCCTTAGATGGTAGCTGCATTGTGAGGATGAAGTGTAAGCAGCAAAGTGTACTGCTGTGCTTGGACAATGCAAAGTGATTAGGTAGTTGGAGGTGGCAATAATCCAACTTGCAATACTTGGACCTCCACTTTTGTTGATTTCACTTGTTATTTCCAGATATACAGCTGGGAGATTCTGCCATTTTAGATTGGTCAGAATAACTAAAATGTTGTGCTGAGGTGACATTGATAAATGTCAGTCTTCACCAGCAAGCTGAAATAAGTTCAACTCCAATTGTTCAGCTTGAAGGGCTGCAGAACCAAGTAAGTGATTCCAGTTCTACTTACACAATAACTGCAAGACTTTACTGCTCCTGAGCCACTGCAGACAATATAATCTAAAACAATTCGAATACCACATCTTCACTATTTATCCCAGTGATCACCACCATGTAAACCATCTTTGGGCAGCCTCCTCACAGGATCTACACACAGTGGAAGATTATTTATTTAGTTAAAGGTAATGTCGATGTTGGGTTGGGCAATATAGCCCATAAATAATAGTCTAATGTTCGTATACTATATTGCGATACACGACATATATCGCAATATTTTGAAATCTCCTCCAAAGAACTTCATGCACTAAATAATTCTTGTTCATATTCATCAAAAATCACAACCAAGTTAAATTTAACGAACTAGTAAGCTATTTATTCACACCTATTATTTTTCTTAAAAAATGCCAGATTTCATGGCTAGTTGTTATTTGGAAGATTAAGCTAATATAGGCAATATAACGCAATGCAAAGGTAAACCTTCTGTGGCCTGAAGAAGTGTGATCAAGCTACAATGTTAATATGGATAACCCTACATCAGAAATTATAGCTTTTATATCAAAAAGTATTATTGGACTCCCGGTCCAAGTATATGAAAAAACCAGCTGTTTTTTTCATTTCTGTCTTTTAGTGATTTAAATTTTTATTATGACTAGAAAATGAAAATGATATTGTTTTTTAAATTTAGTCTATCCCTTTCTGACCTTGATAAAGAAAAATGCCTTGTTCTCATCTTCATCTTCAACCGCTTATCCGGCGTCGGGTCGTGGGGGAAGCAGCTTTAGCAGGGGACCCCAAACTTCCCTTTCCTGGGCCACATTAAGGGCACACTAACACTGTCCGCCCGTACCGTGCCCCAGGCTTTAGGGTACTTTCCAGAGTTTTTGTGCGTCTTGTCCAACTGTTTTTAAATATTTTCATCTGACCACTCCACCTCCGCATCACACCAACGCAAACCTTTCGCCTCCATTGTTGTTGTTGTTAAATGTCTGCGCATGGTTCGTCTTTTTTTTCCCTTCTATGTCCGAACAGGCGCACATAAAATGACGTCAGAGCCGCCGTTGGCCTCGTGCTCGTACATGTGCAAACACGCGTTACAAAAGCCCACCTCTCTCAAACGGGCGCGAAGCGGTTGCACTCAGACTGGTCAAACGCACTAGGCTTTACCCGATATAATCTCTCCACCTAGTCCTGGGTCTTCCTTGAGGCCTCCTCCCAGCTGGACGTGCCTGGAACACCTCCCTAGGGGACGCCCAGGGGGCGACCTTACTAGATGCGTGAACCACCTCAGCTGGCTTCTTTCAACGCAAAGGAGCAGCGGCTCTACTCCGAGTTCCTCACGGATGGCTGAACTTCTCACCCTATCTCTAAGGGAGACTCCAGCCACCCTCCTGAAAAAAAACATTTCGGCCGCTTGTACCCGCGACCTCATTCTTGTTATTCAATTAAAATATTTGTATTTTAAAACAAAAATATAATAACAAATAATCTTTTGTTTTTTAATGTCCTTTTGTGAAATGAAAATCGAATAACCAAAACATACACTGACCCAGCTGAATGATGGAAAATATCTATTTTATTTTGTTTGTTTTTATATATTCCTGTGTAACAAGTGTAACAAGTAAGAAAAAATGTAATTTCACGTGTCGTCCTAATACCTTTGGGGTTAAACACACAATGGATGGATCTGTTGAAGCTCAACCTCTCTGATGTCAATACGGGAAGCATTCTTATCTAAAACACAACTGACATCTACAAACATGACCACAAGACTAACAGGATTCAGGAGCACAATGACTGTAGCATTGATCTTAATGATAACAGCTGGTACTAATCTGTAAGAATGATGAGCTCTAAGAGACAGGAAGTGACTTTAATGAACAAGTTTGCTGAGACTGCAGCCGACACAGTGACAGCAGTGACGATTTGCCCAATTAGAGATAAGCTGATTATCATCCTGTGTTTCTGTCACACCTGCAACACAGCCCGGAAATCTGTGACAAATATGAAGGATGGGAGTAGGTGTCTTTTTCTCTTCATTTGTTAGCTTATTAAGTTAAAAGTGCACAATGAACCAGTGCTGTACTATATGCTTCCACACTGTTAGCATTGTTTGTGATGTGCATTTCATTTAAAATAACTATCTTACATTTACACTGTACCCGTAAAAAGATCTCATTACTGGGCAGAAGAAATGGCTTCTCATGTTAACGTGCAAATGATGCACAGCATCTTTTCCAATGTACTGGAGCGAGCAGATGAGTGACAGCAGTAGCGACTATGAATCTGGAATATTTTTATAATGGCCGAGCTGTCACGTCAATAAATACTGATTTGTGGGTATGCAATCTAATACAGTTTGGTATAGATGTGAGTAAACTGACTCTATTACCAGAACAACAATCTAAAGAGGACGGCGGTAATTGGCAATTTGATCGTTTAAAGCGAGTCATGCAAAACGAAGAGATAAAACCTGGCTTTGAATTCTACAGGACCTTCACATGATTTATATGATACACATAGTTAAGTGCATAAAAAGAATCTGCTACAACCAGATGAACTAGGTTTAAGCCTCTGTGCATTTACTGTATGAGCAACCAGGGATCAATAAAGCATCCTTTTAATTTTATTAGAAATGAGCTTCGACACAGTGAACCTCATCAGCGTATATCTTGACAGAACCCCAGTATGAGCAGTGTAGTAGTATCAATTAATCTACCATGGTTTACCTGATTACTCATTCGGTCAATAAAGTGTCCAGAAATAGTATGTAGTGCCTGTAACAATTTACCTAAGCCCAAGGTACCGTATTCAAATATCTTGTTTTGTCCTACCAACAGCCCAAAAACCTCAAAGATATTCAGTTTACTATCCCATGAGAAAAAAGAAGAGAAACTATTCTTACAATTTAGAAGCTAGAACAAGCTAATGTTTGCCAGACGAATCAGTCAACTCTGTGGAATGGGCAGATTCTTAGGTCTAGACCCATTTCTGCTCGGTCTGGGAGTCTTCACTGCATTTTTCATTACATTTGTGTTTCTCTCCTCTCCTCAAGCTGGAGTTGGGTGCTACTGTTTTTGAAGTAGTTGTGAAACATGATGCTGTTCCCGTTGACCAGACACGGTGGCACTGTGGCCTGGGGTGTGTCTGTTTTTGAGTGTGTTTTGGAAACAATGTTGGTGCAAATCATCAGGGTTGACAGGGATCAATGTGACACATACCCACAAGAGCAGTCACAGATCACCTACTCCTAAATGGTCATACTGGTCAGACCACAGATGCTACAAGTCTCAATCTGTTACTGCCATTTCTTTTATAGTTTCTCTTATTTTTCAGCTTCCACACTTAGAACAGATGAAGGCCACAATTCATGCTGTGACACGTTGCATTGGCCAATTGTTGGACAGTTTTACATGTAAATATAGCTGTCCCTATCAGATAAACTCGAAATTAAATCAAACAATATCAATAAACGGGCCACTAGAGTCTAATATAATAGAAAAAATCTTGGATGATACTATGGAAATCATGTTTTGATTTGAACATTAATTAATGATTAAATACATTCTGCAATTTTTTTTTAAAGTTGCACAACATTTAGCATGTCTTATTAGAACAGCAATGGAACCTCATAAGAAGTAATTTGAAAAAAAATCCTGCTGCGTTTCCTCAAAGTGCATAATTCCACAGCAGTACAACAACAGCAGGGAGTACAACTTAAAGAGTATGCTCTACTATGATAAACTCACTTTCATATGAGCTAATCTATTGAGACTTCAAACTGCAATGAGGAATGTCAGGGATACTGAATTTATATAAACATGGAGGCTAATGAAATAAGACAGCTCGGTTTATATATATGCTATATTAATTTAACTCTCTTCCTAATTCATTATGCATTATGTAGGAACGTGACTTGTCATAAGCAGTTTGCATGACTTTCAGCTCTCCTGCAGAGCCCATTTTTCACCAAACAAATCAAACCTTTCTTCTTCAAACAACAATGCATCAGAAAATTCATTTATACCACAGAGAAAACATTTAATACTACAGTATCTTAGTTCTCAGACAGATTCAGACAGAACAATGGAGAATGGATGGACCTCTTTAATGAGATGATCTCCAGGGTTAGAGTGAGAGATTTGAAGTGATATGGGCAGACATGAGGGTACAGGGCCAGAAAATAAATAAACAGCTAAATGTATGCAGTTAGTGTTTCTTGTCCACTATCTCAGTAGATTCCCGCCCATTTAAATTAGAAACCACACAGGAAGAAGATGCATTACTGAAGAGCAGCTCAGGTCCATTTAACAGAAATGGAAATTAACACTTCTTGTGCCAATCAAGTCTCACTCTATTTAACAGTCTATCTGACTAATATTGAACCTGGGGGGTTTGACAGGACGTTTGAAAGGTCTCCCTGATGTGCCTCATCTAATTTTGTATTTAGTTAGTAGACTGTAGACACAATCTTTAAATAAAAATGTGCAAATCCTTAACTGTAGACACACACACACACACACACACACACACGCACGCACACACACGCACACACACACACAGCTCCACCATGGCACTTTGTTGCTTGTTGCATTTTATGTTCCAACATCTGAGCATATCCGTTTGGGTTCAAAATCTGCCAGGGCATTTGTTAAATGTCATCTCTCTCTCACTATATTCAATGTTTCCACTCGAGGCGACTACTACAGTACTGCTATGTGCAACAAGTCATCTTGGTGCTTTCTCAGTTGGCTCAGTCCCCGTTATATGAGATAGACTAATGACCAAAACACGACGCCAAAGAAACAGAAAGCAAAGACAGAGGATCAATACAAATTATGGAAGCTAGTAGCTTCGCTTGCCAACTGAGGATGGATCAGATGGATGAGGAGAATAAAAAAGGATAGCCTCCAGATTCAGGACGAAGACAATGCATCAGATGCAAATTGTAATATAGTCTTTTGTACAGAAATTGAATTGAATTGAATACAGAGCTGGTTAAATCAGATGGGAAACTGAACAGCTGTACTGTATAATTGATCCCACATGTGATTTTGAGCACGTAAGCTGTCTCAGACTAAAAATTCTCTGTGCTGAGAGGTTAGCTCGCCAAAACAACTTACAGCCCGGACAAGAGATTGGCATTCTCGGGTTCACGGTTTAGCTTGTCGATGTGTAGTTTGATACCTCTCTCACTGCTGAGATTCAGGATCTGACTCTGCTTCCACTCCTCAATGCCTTTCATGGGTTTTAACCTTCATTATCCAAATACCTGGGCTCCATTGTGACTTGCTGAGGACTTAATTGTTAGAGATACTTTCTCTTCTTTTTTGTGTTTACTTTTCATTGCCCTTTAATTTCACCCGTGCCGTTTCTGTTGCATGTGTGTGCCTGTTCAGAACAGGCCGATTGCTATGGTCCAGAGAAGTGCTGCTTGCAGTTTTCTCAAGAACTGCTCACCAGTTCGACTTCACACTCAACACTGCACTCCCTGTGCTCCTCAGCATTACTCTTACCAGGTGTGAAGTGGATTAGAAGAACAAGTCTTAAGATATGCATAGAACAGTCATACTTGCATACGTACGAAAACAGACAGAGATTCCTTCCATTATAGTTAGCTGATGCTGCTACAGTTCTACCTATTGGCCAAATGGCACCATATATGTCATGGCTTCTCAGACATCATATCTTCACGTTTACCAAATACGGTTGCAATAGCACAAAGCTTACAGGATATGACGTGTTTTGTTATACAAGTCCTGTCCACAGCATTTAAGATGTTCTGTATCACATTTGACAATTGCTCAGAATTTGTAGGAGTAGTGAAAAAAAAGATTTGGACACAATTCAAAAGAGCAGAACATTAATCAAGACGCAAATGGTCATTGCTTATATGGATAGGTTCATCTGGACCTGCAGAACTTTGTTTCTGAGACGGCGATGGTTCAAAAGTTACAGGCTAAAACATAATGTTTGATCCTGCCACCATCTGGTGAAATTGCATCAAATTTGGTACAAAGCACATCGTTGGGTACCCAGCAATATATCACTGTGTGGGAAGGAGATCAGATAACCGGTTCTTGAGATATGCAAATGACAGACACACGACACACACAAAGATGTCTTGCTTTACTGTTATATTTTCATAATTATAATGTTATATACATCATCTCTCAAAACAAATGGAGGTCATAGGATATAAGCATGTTTTTATAGCTAAACGCAAGTCTTGATTCCTTGTTAGACAAACTGTAAACTTTTAGAATAGTATAAGAAGGCTTTGAGAAAAGGAAATGTCAGACAAAACCACAGCTTTTCCCTAGAAGATTCGTAGACATAAATCTCTAGAGTGACCAAGTGTGAAGTTCTGAGGGCCTAATTAATTTCCTCCTCAGTGCTGTCTGTCCTTATGTCTTCCATTGTTCCCCAGAAGGAGAATGAGGAGATCATACCCTATATAAAGGAATCATATATTTTTAATTTAAAGAAATCTGAGAACATACCAGGGAGCCAGAATCCTTGGATTCTTGCAGTAACATAAGAGAATACTAGATATAGTGTTTGCAGGACTCTATATTATGCAGAAAGTCTGTATCCAGGTGGTAGAAGTTTGCTGTTTAGCAAGTACTCACTACACAGCCAAACTCTTGTTTAGTACAAGAGGCACACATTGAATGTGTCTATTGATGCCTGAAGGACAGCTTGACACCCTCCAGGAGGAAACAGGCTCGAGAGCTTCTTTAAATCCGTTTTTCTCTTTCTTTTGAAGTTTAAACTGTCAGAACAAGAGACCAGGCCCTCCGAAAAAAAGCTGTGGGACTGTCATTCTTTGTTGTGGTTAAGGCAATAAAAGTGCTGGAAGTTGTCCTAGCTTGTTATATTATGCCACGCTTGGAGAGAAAACATCTTTGATGGTCATGGTTAATCAGCAGCTGGAAAACTCCTAAAGCAAACTGTAAAACAGTTACAAGTCTATGACAGACACTGCTTTTCTTTACAATTCGGCCTCTTAAATATGAAGTCAACGCCCACTGAATAACCTTGAAAGCATAGTCAGTTTTATATCTTTTAATTGGGAAATTTTCCCACATCACATTAAGTCACCTAAAACACATTTTGTTCAAGAAGTGGATTTAGATACATACCTGTACAAAGAACTCCATCTATCTTTAGCGCACACCTTAGCCATTATGAAAGATCACTAAGACTGCAGAACTTCACACAACTGGAAGTCATCAGCCAGCAGTAAGAGGACAGAGGTAGGGTTACAATTTCCCTCTCAATATATGTCAAAGACAACCAATGTTTAGTTGCATTATTTATTTTTCCTATTGATTATCTTCTTAACTAATGAATCATTTGGTTTGTAAAATTTCAGAAAATCGTGAAAAGGCTCATCACAGTTCCCCAGAATCCAAGTTCACATGTTTAAATTTCATTATTGTTCGACCAACAGTCAAAAACTAGGGCTGCAGCTAGCAATAATTTTCTTGACCGATTAATCAGTTGATTATTTTCTCAAAATGGTTCCATAAAGAAGCTGAAAAAACAATTTTCTGCCATTTTATTGATTATTCCATTAATTGCAGTTCTATCCAACACAAAAAGATAATCAGTTTACTAAAAAGAAAAAACAGCAAATAGTCACATTTAGAGATAAACTTTGGCCCTTTTTCTCAAGGAATACTCAAAACGATATATCATTTGGATTATTCAGATAACTGTTTCTGCTTCAGTCACGTAATCACAATTCCATACTTAAGACAACAACAAAACAATCTCCATGACAATTGAAAATCCACATCCACTAAAGAAGGCAATGAGAGGTGTCCGAAAGCTTCAGAAAAGAGGACCTTGTGATTAGTGTTTTTTTTTTTGGCGACAAAGCCAAAGGTACTGAGTTTTTTTTTCCTGAGACTGTAAGAGGAAGTGTTAAATGTGTCTGCATGCTGTTGTTAAGACCTGGCAACTCTCCTGGGAACTCAAGGTTTTCTCTTCCTAACCCTAAATTGGATGGAGAGGACCTGAGATAAATGCCTTTATCCATAGTCAGTACTCCCACGCCCACATACCCTCCCATTAGACAGGCTCTGGGAAGTGTAGCAGTGTACTGTAGCAAGATGTCACATGAAGGAGTTTGTCCACAAGGCAAAGCTTCTTGTGAAATTCATCTTAAAACAAAAGCATATTAACTTCCTCAAGATTGATTAAAAAAATATGCCTCTATGCCCTTGTTCATTAAATAGACAATGAGGAACAATGGCCGGCAGTTCAGTGAGGATAGTCAGGAAGCTATGTTATGAGAGAAGTGGGGACTTTAAGTGTATTAATTAGGCTACATGGAGATCTAGGCTAAGGACACAATAGCACAAAAATCTCTTTATCAGCAGTTCCAGCTCAAGCCCAAGAGACTTTGGGCTACTGCTGCCAGCAACAACATCTGCTAAATCTATGAGTATGGCTTGAAACATGACCAAATGGGATAAAACTTCCACTGAAAAAAAACACTTGGGTTGGATTTAGCAGAGTCAGCTGTACATTATGGAGTACAGAACTGGGGTACGGCAGAAAAATTAATCTTTGTGACATGACAAGCCTGGTGCCCCCAGGAGCTAAATAGAAGACGCTATGGGTAGATAATAAAATAATTGGTCTATCATCATACCTCATGAGGGCATATATGGGTCATCAGCACCACTGTTCCATATTCACGACCCCCTACTTAGCTGAGACTTGATAGGGGCTACTATTCAGCACCGCAATAAATCAAATGGCAGTATTAGCCTATGTTGGGCAGTTGGCAAATCCAGCATCCCTGTATTATGTACACTCAATGAAAACCCCCTGAAAAGGTGGTTTCAATTCATCAGACTTTCTCTAAAAAAATCAATGTGACTTTTATTGGAATAGCCAGTCTGCTGTTTTTGGCTGCAGCCGGTATCTTTTTTTTTTCTTTTTTCCTTTAAGATTAGAAGCTCTTAACACTGTACGCTACCTGCTCAACACCAAACAGGCAACGCCAAAAAGTTGGAGACTAGCTGGTGAACGTAGTGAAGCATGTTGCAGCTAAAGAGCCAGACATTTCCCTCAGGAGTTGGTAGAAACCAAAAACACTTACACATATATTCACCAGGTGACTAGAGACACAACTCCAAATGCAACTGTTTGCTAACACCATTTCCAAATTAAATTAAAATGTGATGATATGACAGTGTTGTGCTCATAATTCATTTCTGCTGCCCCCAAGTGGCTGAAAAAAACCCACCAGCTTTGAGAGTTTGAATATACATTACAAATTGACAACATGGCAGTTAAAATTTCAGGAAAAATCATCAATCCTTCTCAGTTATTAAATCAAACTATACCCACATTCAATTATTGAATGTAGGTATAGTTTGATCAGAATTGATTCTGAGTTGCCTAGCAATAAGATGAACACCGCCTGCCTTGATGTAGGTCGGGGGCTCCGTCCAACCGTATATACTGCAGTGCTGCAAAAATACAGAAACTTGGGCATTCTTTCAACCCATGTGTGAGCGATATAAGTGCAAAATTAGAGCAGGAGATATAGCTATAACTCTTTTTAAAATCCATTCTGCACTCCATCCAAAATCCGCAACACATTTTTCATAATTATCCTCTATCAAACCAGTGAGAAGAGCGCAGGTAAAACAGCACAAACTTGGTCTTTAGGGCCATTAGGCAGTATTTCTTTTAGGTCTAGAAGTTTGCCATTGCCAGTATGCTGAGCCCTGATTGGAATATAAATAAGATAACATGGCTCAGGTCCTGGATTTAGCCCCATCCGCCCACCACCTCCTGAGTTGTTGTCATTACACCATGCTGCAGACTGCTGCAGAAGCTGACAGCATCTTATCAGCAGCTGCCAATTACAGCATGGGAATCTTATCAGCGGTAGCCAATTAGAACCAGGGGAGTTGCTGTGAGGGAATGTCAACAGAACAGTGAACTTGCCAGGGCTCTTATCCGGCCACGCCTCTCCATCCAGGCAGCTTTCGTTGAGTCTTCCGTCACAGTAACGACTGTGGGTGCAATATTGTGACAAGAAGAGCTTCAAGGGTTTCCAGGGTATCAAAAGAGCAAGCCTCCCAGAAAGACTTCACACTTCCTAAAAACTTCTATATTTTAGAACATTTTTGACAGCTGAAGACTAGAGACCCAAAAAATTCTTTCATTATTCACCTGGCACCAGCTGGGTGTGTGTGTTCAGACTGAATACAGTAGCTTGCACAATATATTAAAAACTAAATCAAAGACAACTAAGAAGTTTGAAATACAATGCATTTGGTTCATAATAAGACAGGCTTCTCAGATTGATTACAGTGTTAGACAGAGATTTATTTCTCCTTTTCACAGCTCCTTGAGAAGGATGACAGGCAGGACGCATTTTCTCCCCGCTTATGAACATCTGTTTACCAATCTCAAACAAGGAACCAATGACATGCTTCTGAATCTCTTTGGTAGCAACTGAAGAGCTGTAAACAGTGATACACAAATAAATTCTGTTTTTCTGTTTATGTGCACAGTACTGATTTGAACTTTGTCTCTAGATTAAGACTTTACATTACCAAACTGAACTTATTTTGCCCCGAAGGTTACATTTGTTCTCCCTGTTATCTTATTGTTGCATGGAGGATGAGTGTTTTCTTACCATTTCACACCATCTTTACAATCATTATGTAGAGCTTCAACCTCTTAAAATGTCTTGTTTTGTTCAATCAACAGCCCAAAACCCAATTATATTAGGTTTACAATGGTTTATGACAGAGAAAAGTAGCAATCTTCTCATTTCAGAGGCTGGAAGCAGGACATCCTTGGTATAGTTTCACTACTTGCATTTGAAAAAAAAAAATTATTAATCGCTTATCAAGGAAATTAAATATTATTTTCAAGTCAATTGACAAATCGTTTCAGCTTTAGTTAAATGTATTCACCACCAACAATAGTTGAACAAACTTGTGTATTTACACTCACATTAAGACTCCCTGATCCAGTAATGAATGTTCCCAATTGCACGGTGGTTCACAAAGCTGAATGAAGACTGCAAGACCCAAACAATTTTTCCCTCCTTTGTGACACAATACCATGAATAGTTACCTTCGCCGGCACTGTTATGAAACTCAAAATCTTACCAGTATTATCAATGCTACTTAAAGAGCAGCAAGAAAATAGGAGGGGAGGCAAAGACATGATGCTTTCCTGTCCCTTTAATGGCTGTGAGTGTAGACGGGCACATTTCTGTCATAAATTGCATCGTTGGTCATGAAACTTAATGGAGACACATAACAGTATGGCTTTTAAGGCCTCATCCAGGATTCTAGCCGACAGTGACCTCCACAGAGTCATGGTGCATTGAGTGAATCATGCTCTGGTGCTTTTTCTTGTAAAGCTTTCAGAATGGAGGTCATTGCCATTATTTCAATGGTTCATATTTTCATTAATGGCGGTATGGTTGAGTAGAGCCATGAGGGATACCTGCAGTGGCAGCAACATAGATAGAACATCTGATGCCCCGTAAACCCTTATTTCTACTGGTTTGAAAGAAGGACACCACCACAACAAAGATGTTTATTTCTGTGTAGTTGGACACATTCCCACTGGGCTTTTACAGTGAAGGTTAACTGCTGTGCCCCAATATTATGGCTTGGAGTGGGAAAAAGGCCAAACCATAACCAGAATGTGCTCATGCATCTCTGTCCATATGTTGACTGAGTCATTGGTATATTTTTATTTAGAAAGCCACTCTGGGCAAACTTCCCTAATGTCGCTGAAGTTATTTGACAGATTTTTTCTTTGCAATCTAGTTAAGACAGCAATCTTCACTTTCTAAACTAAACCCAGTCGACAAAGATGTCAAAGAAAGCCTTTTTGTTAACCAAAGTCTACAAAAGGAATTTCAAATGTATAGTCGATTCTGCACTCTGTGGCTAGTTTGCATTTGACTGTAGTTCTGTGCTATTTTGTTCGGTGCATTTTATTGAAAACTTGAGTGCAAAATATATATTTCAAATCAGATTTACAGAAAATTTTGAGTTAGTACGTGCTTGTGATTATCAAACTGGATGATGTACTTGAGTATCACAATATCTTGATATTTTTTTCATCACAATATGATATTATTGAAAAACTATCGCCCAGCCCTAGTTGTATGTCTATTTAATTTATTTCAGATACATTTTGTTCTACAGCCATTGCTAACACCTTGGAAACAAACAATGAACTGAGACTAGATATTACCACTAGACTACTATTACTCTATTTTCTTCATTAGGCATTTGGTCAGCCTGTTTTGACCGACCAACCAACCACTGTTTCGGTTGTATTAATTTGAGACTCAAACCTCCAACTCATCACCATAAGCAACACAGGACAATGCAGGAAAACCAGCTGCACGCCACCATATACTCTAATTACCCTTGCTCAAATCAAAGTCAAGGTGCAGGTAACACAAGTGTTTTAAATCTGGCGAAAGAGAGGGCAGAAGACCTTTGCTTGAAAATTAAACAAGACCTAATATACCATGGCGTGGTGAATAGATAGGCGAAAAAGAGGGAGTGTAAAGTTGTTACAAACCTCAGTTTCCCTCCCAGTGGCTTTGACAAATGGCTCAAACAGTGTTCCGGTCAATGCCATTACAACAAACTTTGGAATTGAACAACCCTAATCATGTGGTGTGCTGACTTTAGATTAAACCCATTAGCCCTCCTTATACAATACAAACTCCTGAGGGGGAAATCAAGCCAAGCAGGGGGATGTCAAAAGGCTGTGAACAAAGCCACTGCTGTGTTGATACAAACATCATCATGCTAGAATACCCTGCGGCCTCCACTCTATATAAGAACTGACACATTAAAAAGCAGACTTGTTCCCACTTTATAGTCTGAAAAACTGCAGTCAGATCAGTCATCATCTACATTTCTCATTTGATCAATTTAATTAGCATGTATATTAAAAATACTGCTTTGATAAATAAAGAAATCATTAAGTATATTTCATCGACATGCTCCACTTAGCTTAGCTACCGTCACTATTGACTTCGTTATTTTATGAGAGATTTGTGCCCTTTAGAAAATGCCATTGAGTAAAACAAGGTGCATCTATCAATAAAGTCCGGTCAGAATCACTGAAGCAAAGACAAAAAAAAATAGAAAATGAGAAGCAATGAGAAAATAAAGATACAATTGTGGTCCAAGAGTCAAACCTTTTATAAATGTTGAGTGAGTTACCTGACTAAATATGAAAAAAATATAAATAAAAAACTTGATGGCTTTGAAATAATCTTATCTGATGTAACAAGTTTGTTTTTGATCTCACGCCATCTTGGCTTTAGCCGTTTCTTAAGCTGAACTGCCAGTCAGAGTGATATGTCTCACCAATGGGCTCCTCCGCTGAAATGCTCAATCAAGGCGAAAAGCAGCAAACAATGACCGACTAGTTCCAACCTTGCACAAAAACAAGGAAGACTAGGAAGCTCATCGGACAGGCTGAAATGGGCTGACCAATGGCCTGGTTTGTCAGGACCTTAAAACAGCTTACTTTTCAATATTAAACAGAGGGTAGACTGAAGAAGGAATCCTTCAGTGAGCAGCTGCAAGAGAGAGTAGACTGAGGCCTCGGGCTAGCTACAGCTATTAAAACACAATTACCAAAGAATTAAGTGATTGCTTTAAAGAAAAGATTACTGGCCATCACGCCAGTATTCCAAGCAGGTAATATGTCTCTCTTCAGTACAAACACACTCAAACACACAGTTTGCTACTTGTTTTCTTGACTTGTTTTGAAGCTCTCTGCAGTTCCTTTAACACGCTTGCTTGTCTACATGCTGTGTTTCTTCCAGGAACTTGGTCCGCCACAGTGCAGCCCTCCCAGGACATTTTATTGAACATTTGCTCAAACATGATAAAAAGGTCTAGTTTGTACTAGTCTGTCATATAATAAATATGATCCCACTTCCTGTATCCTCTCTCTGATGTCTTACATTATGTAACCTAGTATGGTTTTCTGATAAACTGCTCAGAATCACTGACAGTAACACTCCCTTGGTTGTGTATAGGCTGGTACCATCATGCATTAATTATGGCTGGCTGGCCCCCTGACAAGCCTCCTGATGCCCAATAAGCTGCAAGGATGACAGAGCAGAAACAGACAGAGCAGTGTGTGCGCGTGTGTCTGTGAAGTGAAGGAATATGACCAAGCAAAAAGTAGAGAAAAAACACTTTCCACTTTCTCAAATTGCAACTGTCATAACATACAGAGCTGAGAATAATGATTATTCTTTTCATTGATTAGACCCGGTTTACACTTCTTTTAGCCCTTAAACTTCCACCTTGGTAGTCAGTTTGAGAGTAGCTAGATCTTGAAAAAGTGTAAGTGTATAGTGTCTGCAAAGAAGTAAGCTTTACTTCCCCCGAACTGTAACTACATCAGTGAGTGTTCTGTGGAAGTCAATCACAGCGTCTGCCCCCCATGGTCTGCCCCCTGTGATAATGTCAGCTAAAGTTACACTGTCATTAGCTGTCGCTCTCCATGTTGACAGATAATTTCATCAGCGAATGTCTCCAGCAATTTCAACACATACAATAATACCCAGAGCATTTGAGACACATAAAGTGCATGGGGCTGAGTGTAAAGGAAGTGTAATTACGCTTGCTGTAAGTGTAAATGGGTTGATACTTTGATTATGAAAATAGTAATTTTCTGTCTACCAACAATGTTTCATTTCAGTATATCTTTAAGCAAAAGGGAGGTGGGGGTGGGGGGTGGGGGGGGTGGATAAAATAAAATAAAAGTTATCATAGTTCAACCTTGGGCTCTGGGAAGTTGAAAACAGATATTTTATAAAGAAAATCATAAAATGCTCATATAGCTAATGCTAATCCTTCAATTTGTTTTGTTTTCCTGCTCTTTAATGAGGAGCAAACAGGCACAACATTTTGTTTCAACTGTGTTCATCAGCCGACAGTTCAATCAGATTAATTAGGATGGTTTCAAAGTGGCTAATGTTTAGTCACCTGCTTTTTTCTGCACTGCTACTCGTGCAGCAGGTCTCGCACAGAGCCATGCGAAATGAAGGGAGTTGGGAAAACGTGGCAGGATGACGAAGAAGAAGAGAGGCAGAGGAGATGTTCAGCACATCTGTTTAGAGCACAAATGTCAGACAGTGCAAGGCGGCTGGTGTAGATCAGTTTACCCGGCTGGAAGCAGAGAGAGAAGACAGAAGGGAAGATGGGGGAAGGGAAGGAGGGAGGGATAGAGGAGGGAGATGTGTTGATAGAAGAAAAGAAGAGCTGCAGGGTCTGTGTGATGAACATGCTGCTGTGAGCAAAGCGTTGGGTAATAACAGAGGTAAGTGATGTGAGGGAGCACAGGTGTATATATAAACTGGATATATAGAGTCGAACATTTCACATCCTCGATAATACTGTGTCATGTTATATCAGATCAACATCTCCAATATAAAGATAGAAGAAATATTGTCATTAGGCCATTCATTCCTCTTCTTATGATTACATTCTTCTCATACAATTTAAATGAGTTCAAAAACACCAGAGGTTACATTAAACCTAATTCAGCTTCATTTATTGTAGAAACAAAGCGTGCCCACCTAGACAATATAAATAATTCATCAGGTAATCTGACCTATCTGAGAGAGCGGTTACTCCCTGGTGTTTGAGGTCTCAAGACGTGCAGAAATCTGACAGGCGCTGGTAACTTTATGAAAAACACTTTAGATAAAACCTCTCAACAGCATTTACACTTGTAATTGAACCCTCTGAGCCCTTAAATCTTGGGTCATCCTTCTCAGTTAGACAACATGCTCAACAAGAGAAGCTGATTATATTTTTACTAAAATGAAGAGCGGTGTTGAGATAGAAGGCTGCGTAGAGTGCAGTCCCTCTTTTAAAGACAAAAAGATAAGCCATTGGAACATTTAGTATTGTTTAACTTATTTTTTTTAACATTTAAATTCAACAAAAGCAATTTTGCAATATGTACTGTATATTCATCATCAAAATAAAAGACAAAATCCACAAAACAGGAAGTCTTAATATTTGGATTTTTTTTTTTAAATCCTCAAAAGGCAGCTAATGTTTATACTTTACCATTACTGAATGATTTTGTCATTAAACTATTAGGATTTTTCTAAAGCCCAGGGTGACTTCTGAGATGTTTTGTCTGACCGTTCAAAACTCCAAGAAACTGGAATAACAATATTTGACATATCATACTTTTGCTTGAAAAATGTCAAACACAATAGTCATTAAATATGCCTTAATTCAATCCGATTTTTTTTTTTAAATTCTAAGAAGATGGGGCTGTTGATAGCCTGCAGATCATGCCTGTAGTCGCAGAGATAATATAAAAATCTGATGTTAATGGGAAGAAAACAGGTTGCCAGAAGAAACTTTTTGGCCTGAGTCTTATGTCCCTAAGGCTTAAGGGTGTTGCTGTGCAGAGGTAATAATAGGAAGGAGACCATGTGCAAAACAACATTGCCCCGTTTGCTTAGATCAAACAGAAAACGACCCAGGTTTCTGTTTTCATATTAAAATCTTTTCAGAGCTTGAGCCAGATGGAGCAGAGCAGAGCGCCTTCTGGCAATGTGAATTATTTAGATCTCATATGTTTGTAGGCTTTGCAAGATTGGGTGAAGTGGCACTAAATCCTTGACCCCTGCGGCGTGCAGAAGAGTGACCAGGAGCAAGAGCGCACAATTAAAACTGATGGTGAGAGGTGGGACGAGGTATAAATGTTGCAGCCCAACTTAATTTCTATGTTTGATGATAAGGCTCCAGATCTCCGCTTTGACCTGAGTCACAGACAACCTGGTATGATTAAGATGACATTGCGGTATTATAACGCTAGCAATAACACATCTGATCCACTGTATATCAGAGCTGAAACAATTGAATAATCTGCAACTTTTTTGATGATTAGTCAACTGTTCAAGTCAAGTAAACATTTGCTGGTTCTGTGCCTCCTGATACATGTTGACCTATGCATAGAAATAATTTCTTCAAACTTATAACACATGGCAATCCGCTGCTGTTTGTTGTGTTTTCGGCATTAGCCTTTTATTACATCAAATTCATATCCTTGGGGTTTTGGACAGCTGGTTTTACAAAGCCACCTAATTATGATGGACATTTTCCGTCATTATTATTAATATTATTTTATATTTTATAGACCAAAAATTATAAATGGATTAACCAGGGACATAAGTAAGACACAGCCCTTCGTATGTAGCACTTTCTAAACCCTCAAATAGGTTTGATATGTCTATGCAGGCACATATTGTTGATAAAGGCACGCAGGCGATGTGTAGTCCTCATCTCTCCCAGAGCAGCAGTGGACGGTAATGTTCTGAGTGAAGGGAAGGATTCCCAGATGAATGAAGAGAGATGGGGCCCCTTTCAATCACTGTTCCCTCCTGGAGTTAAAACATATACAGTCTACATATACTGTACAGTGCTGCAGACGCATGCAGCTGCCTCTTCAAGACAGAATACTTGTAACCTTTATACTGCCCTCCATGCCCGCAGACATCATGTTTGTGAGCTAATGGCTTCATTTTTAAGTTGAGCCTGTCACCCTGTCCCTCCCATCAATCAGCATCACTCTAAATATTCTGTGTCACTGTGTGGCCTCAGCATCAGGACATCCAGCTGTAGATCTCACCTAACCTCGACACACAGCAATCAGGATCATGTACACACACGCACACACGCGCCTCCCTGGGTACAGTCATATATCTAAATGGACTGTCATGTCTGACAGCTTAAGTAGCCCATTAAATTATTTACTTTTTCCAACGGCCCATTGCCTCGCAGTAGTCGGTCAATGACATCACATTTTAGTTTTTCGTTCTCAAATCCATTACTTTAACAAAAAAAGCCACAAAAAAGAAATACTGGTGGTGATGTTATATTGGAAACTATGTTGTATGCAAAACCTTCTTAGAAGAGAACCGGTACTCAGTTTACTGAAGTGCAGAATATTTCACACAGGAAATGCCAGTTAGACTGAAAACCACTCATCATTAGGAGGCCAGAGTAAAAAAATAGAAGGTGTGGATGACAGTCTGATTTGAGAATTTGTACTGACAAAACGGTTTCAGAATCTCCAATACAAACCCTGACCACAGATGAAGTTTATGTGGATTGCTTCGTGCAAGGAGTGTTTTGTTCTTAGTTATTAAAGAAAACATGTAATTTCCATTAACAGAGGAGGAATGGAAATGTTTTTTTTTGAAGGGTAAAAGTGGAAAAACTCAGACCACTGTTGAGGAGTATCTCTAACTGTTGTTGAAGCGACAGCGGCTAAAGAATACAATACATCAAAACAGACGTTAACAGCGAACACAGTTCTGTCATATCGTGTGTCCCCATATGCGGATGTGTTAACACATGTGCAGACCCTTGGGGACAGGACCTAATGACAAAATTTCCCTCACAAATTAGTCTCTCCCTCTCTCTCTCTCTCTCTCTCTATATATATATATATATATATATACACACATACATACATATACATATATATATAGTTGTTAATAATAATGATCAAGATAAACCTGCTACATGTCTAGTCACTGCAAACTAGAATTGCTATACCACAACAGCACGACGTCGATAATTCAGCGTCTGAGCCGAAAAGCAGCCACCTCCCTGAGCGCCGCTGTTCTGGTGTAAGGAAACAGGAAGATGACATGTTACTATCTCTTTGTTTAGTTTTTCATTAAAATGTTCAACATGACGTTACCTACCTGATCAGAGTTAATAGTTTTGTTTGAGTAAATGTGTCAGTAGCGTTTTGTGCGTTGCTTGTTGTTACGGTTAACAGGAAGAGAGCCCCATCTTCCTAATAATATTTATCGTTAATTCATTTTCTTAATTAATCTATCTGTCTATATTTTGAGTGTATTGCCATCAAAACACGCGCATGTGCATGCACACGTACACGCAAATTAGAATACATTTTTTTGCATAATTATAATTTTCTTTTCATTCGATTACTCAATTAATTGATAGAATAATCGATAGAATAATCGGTAGAATACTTGATTACAAAAAGATTTGATAACTGCAGCCCTAGTCTAGCCATGCTGTTCCAGTTGGTTGAGAGATATTGATGCTCCCTACCTACACAACATGTATCCTTATTTTCCCTTGCACAATTACATTAACCTTTTTGCAGAACAATCAATAGCATTTTCTTCAGCACCTCGCTTAGCTCCTACCAAAGGTTAATGCAAAAGAGATTGGATCGAGTACTATTTGCTAAAACAACAGCTTTGAACTGGCCTTTGTGAAAAAATGAAATTAATTGATTATCATGGACAGAAAAACATGAGTCGCGCGTGCGGGGGGGGGGGGGGGGGGGTAATCATAGCATTGGAGGTGCTTTGGACGAATCCCTATACATGGCCTTAGGTTTCAAAGTATGCCTCAGTTCTGATCACTACTCCATATTCTTTCCGGTCACACAACCTTGTTACAAGGATACTTGAAACCCATTCAGCCAAAGGCCAAAAATTCTCTTTCTCTCTGAAGAGCTATTTCAAACATATTTATACGGATTTGCAGGCAGTTTCCAGTGGAAGCAGTCTATATGGTAAACTGTGGAAAATGTTTGTTGGTCTGTGCAGTGCCCAATAATTCAATCCCTTGTTGAGGCATGTCCTCATGTCACACGTCTTAGGCAATGTGACCAAACTTGCCATGTTATGCTCCTGTAAATAGTGGACTAATGGACTGAAGTTATATTAGCATACACCCATTCACACCACACTGGTGGCAAAGGCTACTGTACCATGCAAGCTGCCATCTGCTCATCAGATACATTCAAACGCACACTACTGGTACTGCCTGTTAAGCTACACACAGCCACAGTTTGTACTCTTATTAACTCAAAAAAACAGCAAAAGGCTGTTGGATGTTAAGTTAAGGAGTGCTGCAGGCAAAACACTGTGTGCAGTCAGTGAAAACACACCTCATTACCAAAGTTGACAGGACCTTTGCCATGAACAGCTGTGTAACCCCTCACTCTCCCTGTAAAACCAATATCAGCCTTCAATGGTCTCTGTAGTTTTGACCTATAGTCACACTCTGAAGCGGTTGTTCTGTGACTGGGTCACTCTAATGTTCATCTTGTGTATGCATGCACAAGGATAGGAACAGGATACAAAATCCTGCCAATGGCGTGACACTACTATACTGGCGGTAGGTGGCCAAGACACAGCTACGATAGGGGCCTCACCCCTCCATGAACATGCATAATGTATGTCCAAACCTGGGTCGTGGCAGCAGGTTTTGGCCCGAGCCCAAATACAAACCAGATTTTTTTAACTATGTGTATAATATATATATAATGAATTGATATACAGAGTATTGCGGTCAAACACACACACATCGGTACACCATCCATACATTATTCATGAGATTACACTGGCTATAAGGTCTGCATTAAAAAGCAACAACAACAACAACAATACATTTCTGCGAACCTGACCCAATTGCATCCTGGTGGAATTTTGAGAAATTACAGCCCGGCCCAGTCCTGTTGGGTTTGTGCCAAGAATCAAAGCTTTACACAAAGATATGCAGCAACAAAGGCTTCTAGCAAGAAAACATATAAACAAGGTTGGATTAAAATACTTTAAAATGATTTATAAAAGGTAAGGCAATGCAGTCAGTACATTTTTAGACCTCAAAGACACTCACAATGAGATTTGGTACACTTACCACCACAGTTACCGAATTTGGCTCAGCCTTGTGACCAAACATAACTTATATAATATAATATAGAATAGTGTCATATTACAAGTGTCCTCTTTACGATGCCTTTAATCTGCTATGTCTATTTCGCCTTGCAAACAAACCTTACTTTGTTTTGAACTGTTTCAAAAATGATGACTGTTTCAAAATCCCATTCTCTTTACCTCCTGCAGCTGAAACACAGCAGTGTTTAAGGGTGAATGGCCATTGCTGGCTTTGTTGTTAAACTGATAAAAATGTAAGGAAACCTTACAGTGTGCCTGCTGTCCCAAGGCACCACGTATTACGGATTGTTAAAAGACATACACACACACATAGTGTATATTGGGTGCACATAAACACAGGAAACTCCGAAAGATAAAGAGGAAGAAGTGTGTAAAGTGCACTATCTCCAACTTTAGAGGGAACAACTACATAAAAACAGCAGTGTTTGATATATAAAGCATAGTTAAAACTATTCAGTGCTTCAATGTTACTGGGTCCAAGACAAAATATCATTTTTTTTTTCACGTTTTAGTAAATGCTTCACGACCAACTGGATATTTCTAACCAAGTGAACATGATGTCCAATGAAATAAAGTTCTCTGGAGCGGTTTCATACTCAAATAAATAAAAATATCGAGTTAGTCACACAGAGTCTGGGTGTGAAGTGAGTGGAGTCTACTTTTTGGCAGAGTGAACAGAATATCAATTCAACTTCAACGATTCCTGTAACTGTTTACAGGAGGTGAGAGCCTTTTTATTATGTACCCGGCTGCTTGTTGTTTGGTCTTGGTGTGATGGTTTAAAGATCATGATCTATCAGCAGGGTGGCATTAAGTCTGGAATGACTTGGATTACTCTCGGATCACAGCAAACAGACCCTTTTTGCTTGTTGCCTTTTTAACTTCTTTAACAGTTATTGAAAGAAAATACAGCCGTGTAATATATAAGAAAAGTGCATTTTTTTGCTCTAGATGCCTGCCCACATGTATGACAAATTATTAAGTGTAATTGTAACTGTAACGAGAAAAATCTATCCATTAGGGTCACTTAAAGTGCCAACAGGTAGCTTTTCTGTTTTAACTTGTCATTATGAAGTAAATGTTGATTGCACAATGTTATGGATATAGAACGGTGACACCACCGTCGTTTAGATTGGTTCTCGATGAGCCCTGCTTTCACTGTCTTCCATTGAGTACAAACCAGTCTAGGAAAATGACAACTCGCTTTACGGCATAAAAAGAAGAAGAAAGGGCTTGAGGTGTGCCTGAATTTACAAAGATAATAAAATAATACCACAGAGGCTTTGTAGTCTGAACCAAAACCGCAAACTATTTTGCCTTCCACACTGTCGAGAGCTGCACATTACAGCTTCACTACTCCCTTCTTACTTTTCACAATAAATGCCCCAGACATATAGCGTTATGTTACACCGCATCATTGCTGACCAGAGAGCATTTCACTAAGAGGCAATCCAACGACACAGCGTATAACTCAACAAAATACCCTACAGTAGGTATCACTAAGGTAGGAGTTAATGAAGGAACTCAATGTCTTACTGTCATCAATTTATCTTCACAATGCAGAGCTGTGCAGCGTGATGCGGAACATTTCGAGCTGAGTTTGACTTTCTCGTTTTACTCCAAAAACCTAAATAAATGTGTTGTTGGGGCTAAACAGGGCAAGGTAAGACCAGAGGAGTCTAGGAGGTAATGAATGTGTCTGACTGCTGGGTTATACTTGCATGTGTGTGTGAGACTGTGTGTGTGTGTGCATATGTGTGTGGCAGGAGGACGGATGTTTGGGAAGATGGCACTTGAAGTGATGCACAGGAAATGCCGCTCTTTTCCAGAAGCATATTTACAACTTGTTCCACACATTTATTGAAAATGTAATAGATTCATAGTGGTCATAGGGTTGACGTGATACGATAGTTGGACGCTTGCTTGCCGTTAGGACATGGTAGATGGGTTCTAAAATAGATTTGCCTCTTCTAGGAATCAATCCCCCTCAAGTAAGTCATGCAATTACTCGATCTAGGAAAACATTGCTTGTGCCCATCACTACTTGACATGCATTTAAGTAACCAGGTTACAGTCCACTTTCTCCAACAACCTGGTTTAAATTGTTTTCTATATTTGGAGTAGGGGAGTAAATAAACATTATTTTCTAGTGCGGTTCTTGTGGATAAAGCAGGTTTCTTGTACATTTATGTTTTTTTACTTTTTACATATGCATGACAAAGACCTCAGAAAGGAAAAATATTGCACTGACAACTGAGCGCCAGGATGAAACGATACAGCATTACACCTTCTATCTGACTCAAACTGAAACTTACACAGGATAGCCCCTGGAAAGTTGGTTTCCATCGCTGAACACTTAATGATCTGTATAAAAAAGAGACAGAATTGCATTGCAAGGAAAAACTCTCCTGACTGAGCCTGTTCTCTCACTGCGCTCTCAGCCCTCCAATAAACAAAAGGAAGAAGTGAATTGTACCAACTAAAGAGAGAGAACAAGTTTACACTGGTCATCTGATTTACTTCATCAGCTTAATTCTCGGAGTAACCTGTGTGCATGTTCACGTACTGACAAACGACAGACACATGGGTCAAAGCAGGAAAAGGACATATAAAGTTGTATTCACTACCATAATGAACGTGGTGGAGGTGTTAGAATGAACTGCTAATGTTCAGTCATTACAGTCACTTCTTTCACCGCTACTACTGTAATGCGGAGGCAGATTGACACATTGAACTGAACTGCATTTGACTGTTTGTGTTTAACTCAAGCTAATAGTCATTTCCCTGCCCATGTTAGTTCATACCGATATGCATTTGTTTACAGTGCAAACAGGTGATTTTAAAGCAAGCTCAATGAAGAATGAATTTTTATGGTTTGGTATGACACTTCACTATCACAGCAGCATATACAAGTATACTGAAAATAGCACCATCGCATCATACAATAAGTAATTTCAACTTCCTGCATAATTTAATATTAAATCCAGAAAGTTCTCTTATTCACTACATCCAATATAAATAATTTAGTATAGTCCAAGAGAGGGAATGCTTTTATCTTAAGGTTTTCTGATGCCCTTTTATCTGTGTAGCGATACACAAATATAAATCTATTCACCATTACTATTGTCTTCTTGTTGTCCTTTTCTAAACTTTGAATATTGTGAAGGTACGACTATGTCGCCTGCTTGGATGTACTACCAGTGTGCATAATAGTACTAATATTGTGACTGTAGGACACAGAGCTGTAGTGTGAAATCTGAGTGAGAACTCATTACTCATATTTTAATTAGAATCTAACACATAACAATTTCTGTTCCAAAAAATATATCTACATACATTATGTGGTAGGTTTTGTAACACGGTTGCCACTTGAAGTCAATGCTCTAACAAAGCACATTAATATGCAGTTATGTGGTCTGGATCATTTGTGAATTCCCAGGGTTTAAGTGATTTTGGATTTTGTCATCAACTGCCTGAAATCCTCCAACACTGCTGTTTTGATACATTAACTGAAGGGAGGTGATGGTTATAACAAATCAAAACAAATTAAAGGGGCAAAAGTCAAGAGTTCTGTCAATAAATACTGCTTGTTTTTTTATTTTGTTTTGCTTGAATTACTTTTGAAGTATAAAACTGTTTAATTTAAAATGATCTGTCCTTTGGTTATTTGTTTGACAATCCTTCATGATTCATTATCCAATTATAGTTTAACATGGTCAGTGAATTAAAATGAAATTAAACTTTATCAAGACGTGAACTCTTCCAAGTGAAGATGTGAAGAAAAGATGAATTGTTGATGTTAATGTGGAGTATTAATCCATTCCAATTAGCACCGCCAAGAAAGTCCAGAACATGGAACACCTCTCCGTCTAAGGGGCCCTCTTCTGTCTATAAAGCAATTAATTAGTCAGTGCTTCTTTAATCATACAATTCTTCTTTAATTTGACACATTACCAGCCACTAACTCAAATTACTGCTTAAGTATAGCACACTGTGAAACACACATGTACACAGACACACTTCCCCCGGCGCGTCCCTATTTGTTTGGCAGGTCAGAGTGTGTGTGCGAATGTGAAGGTGTGTTTGCAGTTTTGATTGGCAGGTGGTGTTGGCACGGTAACAGACAGTCAGGCACACAATCTCAGTGGAGCAGTTTCCTGCGGCAGCTGCCTGACCTCCAAACAGGCCTGACAACTAGAGCCTCAGGACATGGCAAGCTAATCGAAAACAACAAAGACTGAGCTAAGCCACTTTTTTTTCTCCAGACCGCCTCCAAATGATAGGATTATGCAACAATTCCCATTGCAGCTATTTGACGTGGGTAGAGGAAGGGTAAGAAGAATTCCATAGTAAAAAAAATCCAACTGTTCTATCAAAGCTTTTCTGAATGAAGGGAGGCATTTTCTGTTTTGTGTTACGGGCCCCTGCATTTAAAATTTGACATGGCTGAGGGAAAAATGGTGAGGATTTGAGACCAAAGAGTAATCCTGCAGTAGTGGTGCAATATTTGGGAGGTAAATGTTATTAGTACCTGGAGGCAGGATGGCTCTCTTCCTCTTCTTGCTATTCTCTGCAGTGTTTTCCAGAGGAGGACACTCTGTCACCAGTGGCCCGCTGGAACTGCTGAACTGGAGAGGGTCGTTGTTGGTTGATGGATCAAAGGGCAGAGCGTTGAGTCCTGGAAGACAGAGACAACAGAGACAGCCAGATTATAGTAAATGCTGTGATGGCTCCTAACCAAAGGGAAAAACACTGTGAAACATGAAAAAGAGAAAGCAACATGAAGTTCCAGCTCTTCTGTGCTTTTCATGTCTAAACCCTGCGGACTTCATTCAGCACTGTAATTTAAATGTTGCCAATGGCAGTGGCACTGCTGGAACCACAAAGCAATGGTCAAAATTCAAATCAATAAAATTCAATGATTAGAAATATACTTTTTACTTAAATTCTTATATTAAATTGTACAAAAACATACTGTACATTTGCTGAAGATCATGTAATATGTGGTAAGATTTTTTTTCTTATTTAAATGAATGATTTGTGAATACAAAGTATAGCTGGAATCATTTCTAGATTAATTGCTTGGCAGAAACTTAACAAATAGATATAGACCAATAAGATTATCAATTAATAGTTCATATACACTTTTCAGAAAAAAAGATGGTTTCAGCTTCTGAAATGTGAGAAGCTACAAATACCCTTGTTTCAAAGAGATACTGTGCTGATATAAATCCAGCTCTGTGCCATGGCAGCATGTGCATATCGTCATCCGCTGGATCCTGCCGGACTCTGCCAAGAGCCAGTTCATCTACACACACTGCCATTACACAGAGCTGGTTTAAAATGGAGAAAGTGGCCCTTTAAATGATAGTTGTTGATTCCAAATCTTTTGGTTTTGGACTGTTTGTAATGCGATTTTGAGACATCACAGTTTTAAAGCCCAAACAACTATTTGATTCATTGTGATTCTTGTATCCATGATGCAAACATCCACTTGTTGCGGCCTTCATACAAGGAAAAGTATGACTGTGAATGCACTTTTTTTATTCTTTGGAGATAGTAAATACCAGGAACTTTAAGATATTCAAATCAGTTTAAAAAAGTGAGAAATTTACTCCATGAACCTGAATATTTCTGACATGATCTGAGACACAGAAGAGGCAAATTGCATTACAATACTTGGGTGAGTCCAGAATCAATATTTTGTGCATGAACAGCCACACCGACACATGCACCATTTCCTTTTCTTCCAATCAAAGTCAACTTTAGGAAAGGCCAAAAGCTAACAATTAAACATAGTAAATATAACAAAAATGGTGCCTTTTCCACTAAAATGTTTCTTAAAGAATTCTGTAAATAATTCAATGTTTCATAGCAAATCAACACTTCTACAAAACAACATCTCATAATAATTTGAACACAGATGTAAAGGTAGTTTCAAAATATAAGAGGAAAATTCAAGCTCAGGTGTTGTGTATGACGAGGCCATTCTATCAGACAGTTCAGTAACGATAACAGAATCACATCATGAATATAAGACAATAACGACGCTTACATCCATAAGTAATGAAAACACGAGCTATGTTGAGATTGCTCCTGAGTCATAACAAATAATACACTATTTAACTTGTGTTTTCTGCTTAATGTATCAGCTCTCTTTAAGAGTTGTGTATTTGTTTATTATTTAGAACAGGGTCCTGGGGAGACTCGGTCTACAGTCATGAAAAATTCATGACACTTCTTTGTGCAGAGATTTGTTTTTCCCTTTATTGCACAACAGATCAGAAGCCTTCCCACATTAATGTGGCTCTAACAGAAGTCCACAGGACCCCAATGAGTTAGTATCAAACTCAGACAGTGCTCTGAACGTCAACAGCATCGTTATTAAGGATTTTAACTGTAGTCTTTGTTTTATCAAATCTACTTTATGAAATGAAGATTCATTATGTTTAGACCTGGTGCACTTTTGGAAGTATACTTTGATTAAAGTACATTTTGGGGCATTTTCTTGTTTCCATGTAAGCCTGGACCTAATGAGATTGTAGATTTCTGTGTCAACTTTGTCTTTGCTTATCTTTAATTCAATCAGTCAATAGCAAAGATTAATCAGTAGCTTAACAAAGACAGAAAATTCAGACACAGAGATTTTATTGTTTTTATCAACGTTGGTAGCTTAAATTGAGAAGAATGTAGCAAAGGCATATATAAGCATAATCCTTCTGCCTGTAACTTTTCATTCATTACTTAATTCTTACTTATTTTGTTTACACTGTCCACAGTTTTATTTACTGGATTGTACACTGTATAATGTATTATACTGCTTATACTGTTTTGTGTATAACTGTAGAAAATACATACTACTACTATGAAAAAATAAGTCAAAGAGGGCCTGAGTACGACAGAATAAATTATCATATTTCTCCAATATTTCATTCTAATCTGTGACAGAATTTTACAAAAGTATTAAGGTGCTCTAATCCAAATACTGATGTTGATACAAACGCACCCTTTTAGTCTCTATCACACACTTGCTTATTCTGCCTTTATGTAAGCTCCAATGTTTCCATATGTCCTCAGTTATTAGGGTTTGTGTGTGCAGAAAGAAACTCAATAACGGTATGCCTGTCAATGGGACATAGGGCGCCATTGACGCAAAGACACGTTTTCCTGTAACCGCACAACTTTAAAATTGTTTTGGCTGACCATCCACACGCAGCCGGCGTTATCAGAGCCTGACATTTTTTGTAACAAGGTCCCAGAGAGGGAAGTTTGAAATCATCCCCTGTGTCATTGACGTCTGGACGGCGAAACCACATACTTTGTTAACGATGCGGTCATCGCCAAACCTCCGGCCTCTAACCCTGTACTCCTAGCTACATGCATGGGAATGAATTAGGCTGACCATATATTTCTCCTTTTTCCCTGATGGTCTGAATAAGTCGCTAAATTGGTCGCTAGTAGCTTTTTATAAATGAAGTTGCCTGCGAGTGCTTTGGGACGGAGGAGGGGCTCACAGCAGCACCCGAGGACACTAACTACAGAGGGATTCGTGCATCACAGAGTCTCCAAAACACCACAAAAGTCTCCAATAACACCAGAAACAGACAACAGATTTCTCTCTAGGGTGGATGAGGATTTGGGAAGTCTCCAGATTTGGAAAGAAAGTCTCTGGTGTTTGTATTATGATTATACACAACAGCGGCTCTCCCTCTCTTTTTCTCCTTGTTGGTGTATTTCTGTGGCAGTTACAGCGCCACATCCAGGCCTGGCATGTGTATTACAGCATTTTTAGCCGGTTTCACTGGTTTTGTGTGGACGCAGATATTTCTTGAGCCGAGTCCGTGTGGACGACGGAGAAAAAAAAGGTTGTTTTTGATCGCGTAGACGTACCTATAGTGTCTCAGAGCTGAGGCAATGGTCATGCTAATCATAAGGCACCACATACTGAGAAAAAGGGTCTTGAAATACATTAAACATGTGGGTGTGAGATTTGTTAAGATTTAGCAGAATACTGTGTATTTGCTGCAGAGACCTTTTTAATAGATCTTCAGTCTGAGCTCACACACAGACCTTCAGTTGATCTCTACTCAGCATCCATCTGTCACACTTCTTCAACGATGAACGCCAAAAGTGTAGAGAGTGAAATCCATTACCTTGCCAAAGTTAACTCTGCCACCAATAAACAGTTCACAATCAAAGAGACATCAGTCAATGGCATAAAAAAAATGCCACGGTAGGAACAGGTGACAGGGAAATGACACTCAGCTTCAGCAGTGGCTGTGTCAAGAACGTACTTTTGCTCATAGTGGCGGGTTTGTCCAAAAAAATTCAAAACTCCTAAATGGACTTCAAAGCAAGACCTCTGAATGTTGTATAAAGCTCACTAGTGCCGGGGGTCGATTGGGAAGAAGGACATTTGTTCACTTAAATGTGTGATTTAAAACTGATGCAGAGCTACATGACTTCATCCAGTATATTGTATGTGCATTTCAGCACCATATCTTGCTCTCCAGTGATAGTGTTGCTACAATAAAGCAGTGAGGCAAAAGGGAAGGAAAGCATTTTACAGATTCAGCAGTGAAACAGCCTTTGGCTGTAGACTGTTATTATATCTTTGGGTTTGAGCTTTGGAACCATTGTCAGTTCAGTAATGGGACAGTTATGGCACCCAGTAGAAACACATGTTGATTTAAAAATGAAGGGTGGGAACACAACCAAGGACTGGAGTCTCTTTCTTTGTGAGCCTGTATATTAAGAACATCTTTTCTGGGTCGACGCCCCTGTCTTCTGCTCTACTCATCTGTAGGGTGATGGATGGTGTGTTCAAGTTTCAACATCTGGCCTGAGGGAGGAGTGATGTCAGTTTCACTCCCCGGGGGAGGAGGTAAATAAATACCAGGAGGCTGGGTGGAGACAGGTGGAGGATTTGGACAGGAAATGAAAATGCTCAACTGAGAGACCAACTTTATGCTTTGTGGCCTCAGGACAAGATACAAGAAATATCACAAATGGAAGTGACCTGATCCCACATCAAGGATGCATCATATGCATGCCCCATTAATGGTGTAGTGGTCCAAGAATAGACAGGACCATTAGAATATACAGTGAGACTCAGTGGGTCATTAAAACACGATTTGACCACCTTGGATGTGAAACCAACTCATGCATCGACAACGTAGAAAATGTGGAAAAATGTGTGCTGAATATAATGTCATCATATTATAATAACTTAGACAAACTTAACCTTAATCATTATTATTTGTCAATCTTAGACGGATGAAATTATTAGTTGATTAGATGTTTGATTGATTTATTGATTGAAGTTATGTATTCTTTTAAGCGAAAATGCCAAAACTAAACTGGTTCAGCCTCTTAAATGTATATATTTGTTGTTTTTCTTTCTCTTTTATGATAGCACAGTGGATACTTTTGGGGTTTTGGACAAAACAAATGAATCTGAAGACATTTTTATTAAATTGTGACTTTTTGTTTCTATAATTTTTTTTTACTATTTTCTAAAATTCTTTAGACCAAATGATTGTTCAACAAAATAACCAGCAGATCATTGATATGAAATTAAACAAGTAGTAGATCTAGGATCGTAACGTGAAATTCCTGTGTTAAATCATCTCTGGGTCTTTTTCTTCAAATACACTCATAAAACCGTACTGTCCCGAGCTAATCACTGTTTGCGACTGTTAGCAACTGTGCAGGATTTCTCCGTTAATAGTTGTTACATGAAAAAAAAATGCCCCGGTGGCTTATTTGATGAGTGTATTTGCCGAAAAATACCCTGGGATTACTTTACTCCGGAATTTCATTTTAAGACGGCTGTACTGTGTCCAAAAAAAAAGAAGATTATTTTGGAACTAAAATGGCTGAAAATCCATTACAACACTACTTTCTGATTTGTTCAATCTACCAAAAAGGGTCCTATACGTATGACACTGCAGTGCACATAATGCTTAAGTGACAGTGTGGGAAAAGATACAGCAATTAAAGTAATGCAGTGTGCTGCAAAACAGAATCATGGAAAATTAAGAGAAATTGCATAATGACTCCATTTATTTTAATCATTTAATCATAATTTATTAATAATGACTTCAAGTAGACTGGCAGCTCTAGGAATCAAACCTGTGATCTCTCTGCACAGTCTGCAATAATTCTCTTGGTAACACATTTGTATAATTCTCCTATAGTTCTTAATCGAACTCATATCAGCTAATAAACCCAACAGTGCAGTATGAATAATGCAGAGCATTAGGAAATGTGCAGCAGCAAAGCACTGCAGGTAAGTGCTTAAGTGGGGGGACGGCCTTAGCAGTGGACTATAAATCTTAAGATAGCACTGAGAGATATACTGTATAGAGTTCATGCCATCTACTGCACATTCATTCATCTGAACAAGTCAAAGGATCAGCTGGTGACACACATTATTAACATCCCCACCCTCAGAAGTAAACCTGCTTATTTGACTATTCCACTTCATCACTGAACCACAACTGTCAACAAACTGCATTTCAGCTTCACGGATTTGTGTCTTCAAACAGGAAAAGTGGCAGAGCATAATGACCTATAAGGACAAACTGTGGTTCTACAGAATTAGAAAATCTCTAGGCATTAAAGAATTTTCTTGTGAGTCTTGTGTCAATTCGCAGCCAAATAAAGTTGTTTAGACATTATTATAAAGCGATTACAACATAACTGCTGTGCTGCATATGATCAAAAGATACAACCCACACAAATGGACACAAATAGACACACAACAAAATGCCTTCACAAATACAACTACAGATTACGAGGTCAAGATGAGCTCCTACACGACTGAAAATGCTATCAAAGGAAAACATTTATTCCTGATTCACACAAATTTAGCACAGTAGAGAGAACTAGGAGCGACTTTTTCAAATTGCATGTTTTGTTGTTTTGTCCAAAGAGTCCAAAACATATTCCTCTGGAAATAAAATAGAGAAAATCAGCAAATCCTCAAATCTGAGAGTCTGGAAGCATGTTTGTATCTATAAGAATTGTTGTGTAGCCCACTCCCTTAATTTTAAAATATAAATACTATTATATATAAATATATATTTATATCATATAAATATAATTAGTACTGTGCTTTGCCTTGTTTTGTTATCTTAATTAATTAATTTAATCGTTTCTCTTCATTTTATTTTATTGTGTTCCACTGTTTGTTTTTTATACTATGACCCCTATGATTTTTTTTGCCTTGTCCTTCAATGTTGTTATCTGTGTGCACTTTTTTCTGTCAATTTCACCAATAAAATTAAATTTAAAAAAGAAAAAACAAATCGTTTAAGTGCCAACTTCAATTAAAGTCCTTGAGAGTCCATGTTGTCCACATTTAACTCAAAATGCAGACCATGTGGAAAACATGTGGCTGGGTTGGAAAGGGCATCAGATTCTTCTGATAAAGGATTAAAAAGCAATTAAGAGGTCACATTGTCTATCACCAATATATTAGACATGCAGGTCACAAGTCACATCCTGATAACATTCAAAATCATGCTGCATCGAGATTACCGCAAAGCTGGCTGCTCTGGGTCACGGAAAAGTGACAGTCACAAGCTGACTGGGTCCTCTTGGGTGGTAGCTGGCAAGTCTACAAACAGGATCCCAAATTAGCCTTAGTCACCTGAAAGATTACTGATGAAAGTCACAAGACCTCCATTAGGTCTCGGTAAAGATCAGTCACCATAATAAAATGAGATATTGCTCTATTCATAGCCTGGAGTGTCCATCAGAACAACGGAACATGGACTATGAGCACGAGCTCCGAGCCTCCTAAAAAAGGTAGCGGACTTAAGCTATGAGTGCCCTTAGCAGATGTATAAACAAGGTGTCTGACTGCTGTGGCTTAGCAATGCATGGCAAAGCAAGCAGCTGCGGCATTCTCATGAGGCTATTAACCAAGCTTTTCACTTCCTGTGTATTTATAGCGAAGACAAAGAGCAGTTAAAACAACAGGCAGCACATACAAGTGGTGGACCCACAGGCCAATTTTATGGACAGCTGCACTATCCCACAGTCTTAGCTCATTTAAACAAAAAAATTAATGGCCGAGAGTTTCCTGCTTTGTTTATTGACTCTTTCATTTGCTAATTAAAATGACCAGTAGGTTGTTGCCAATGCAAACTACAGTTTACACTTTAGATGATACTGTGGCACAGGGTCTTAAATTTACAGTATGTGTGTTTTGATTGCAAAAATAACATCGGGTGGATTCACTGAAAGGTATCAGGTTCCAGGTTTTTAAATTAATATTTCCCTCCACAAAGAGTACAACATGAGTACTCTCTGGGTGTTTGTTGTACACCATCTGCTAATATTCTTCATCAGGAGTGACAGACTTCACTTTGCCAGGTAAAACAAAACTTCTGCTTTCATGAAAACCAGACACAAATAAAAGAACATTTAAGTGGCAGCCTGAGCTGGAAAAATTTCAGCATCCATCACCACTCAGGGTGTGACCACAGGAAGTCTTACAGAGGATTGGTCATAGAGTGCATGCATGTAGGAATTAAGAGGAAAGGCGAGTTGACTGAAGATGTCGTATTTCTGAAAGTTTATGTTCTGCTTATTGAACATGGGTTTGATAAATTGGTTGTAGAGTCTACTTTATTAGTGGATTTTGTGGCACTGTCGTTGACTCAAATCAAATACAATCTAAAGGCCATTTAATTCTCTTTGCTGTGACTTCTGCTGTGCTGTGGGCATACAGGCAGCCACACAGTGAGCAGAAGGAAAGGCAAAAATTCCCCGCTATGAACCATGTTTCTCCTCAGACAGTAATATTTATCTTGCAACCCTAATTAATTATTGCCAATATTGTGACCACAGTGACCATTTTAGCAACTGTGACTTTCTGAAGGAGGATTGACTGTTGGTGTTCATTCTTCTGCTGTCAAACAGCTCGGTGATAAAAATTCAACATTGACAGATTTATGGTTTATTATTCTATAAACTATGATTCCACATTCAGTCTTTTATTAACATGACATTTACATAGTCTAGGTATAACTTTCTGAAGACAGTCTTTCCTCTGGCAACTGATTAAACTCTCAATTCTTACTGTAATTATATAAATAATATTTAAAAAAACCCTGTTCGCACTTTCATTATTTGGGGATGTAGCAAGTGCTGTATTGGCAAAACAGTTGCACGGGGATCACAGGGAACTGAAGAGCAAAAACCTGCAGTGATGAACCTTCACCAACAACAATACTGCTACAAAAAATAAAATGATTGCAAGAATTTTCACCTTCAAGAATTGGTCAAATTATTTCAAATTAACTGAAAACCTTTCTTACCTGGCATTTCCCCAATTAGACAAGACTGTAGAGCCAGGTAATGAAATGGCTATGAGAAGAATATGCAGGACAAAAAACACTAATTCAGAAATAAATGGCAGTTTCAAAATACCAAAAAATAGTAGAGACCAAACATCTATTTTTTTACTATTACAGTGAGTTATTGCATCCCAATAAATACAAAAATGATTATCCAAAATATTCAGCATTTTGCATCCTTAAGTAAATGTCATAGACACCAATCAGGATTAATAATCATGATCATTATGTAGGAAGAATTATGTTCTTACAGTTGGGAGCTTGGTAAAGGTTAATCTATTCCCTGGTGTTATGATGACATTTTGAAACAATGCTAGCATTGGAACATCTGATTGTGTATTTACGAATTTGCCCCTACTCTGCATGCAATATAAACTCTACCAATATATGGCATATGGAGCAAGAACACACTGCAACACGTAAAAGGGCAAAATACAAAATGCAAAGGGTTAATGTGAAGAGACGGAAATTAATTCTTGTTTTCCACTTCTGAGAACATTTGAGTTTGTAAATATGTTCAGTGGTCACGTCTGCTGTGCCTCAAACACAAGCTAAGGTTATCTAGCTCACCATAATCATGTCATGACTATTCATATCATCAGTGACAAGGAAAACATTTCTCCTCAGACCCCCTCTGTCATTCCTCCAAGCCTCAGGGAATTCACTGAAGGTTAATTTATTCAAATCTCCCATCCACTCATCTCTATTCCATTAAACTCACTAAGAATCTTTGGTTTACAGACTAATCCGCTTTCTACTGTCAAAGGCCCTTGCCCTTTCCGCTGTGGTGAGTGAACATGTGTAGGTTTGTGTGTGCGCGTGTGTGTGCTCGTGCATGTGCGTATGTATGTGCATGCATGTGTAGGACGTGGTGTTTAACAGCCATTAAAGGACTTCTTAGTTGTGTGGCTTCATCTGATTCAAATAGGATGAACAAACACAAAGTGTGAAAAGTATGTGTGGGTGTGTATGAACAATATTAAATATCCTGGTGGCAAGATGTTCTGAGACAGAAGTCACTGAAGCTTCCTACAGTGCAGTGATAACTAATGACTAGTGTGTGTGTGTGTGTGTGTGTGTGTGTGTGTGTGTGTCTTACAAGACAACACAGCAGTTGATAAGGTCATGTTAGCTTAAATGTACATGTGCAATGTTTTCTGAGAGCAACGCTCAAAGTGTAATTCCGGCGCAAAATATATCCAAAAATATATCCCATGGTCTTTTCTTTCCCATGTTTTTTTTCGGCACACAACTATTAATGGAGTAATCCGGGAGAGTTGCTAACAGCGGGACGTGGCTAACACTGATTAGCTTTGGGCATTACAGTGATTGACTGATTCCTAAATAAGGAAGGCATTAAAACGGCTCTTTTAACCAATAATACTGCTCAAAATAACACCAAACCTCTACAGTAGCATGATAACTATCACTACACATAAAACAATATGCCAACAATGTAGTTGGAAAACCCAGAGATTACTAAACGAGTGCTTTGAAAGATTTACCAACTGGCCCTGGTACCAGCTTCTCTCAAGTCCATTCAATTCAATGCAGTCCAAAAGGAAGGAGCCCATTGATGATTTATTTAGGAATCGGTTACCTCTTCCAATTTATTGTTTTATTTAGTGGTTAAAAAAGCCGCTTTAATGCCTTCACTGCAATGCTAATCAGTGTTAGCCACGCCAGGCTGTTAGCGATTCTCCCGAATTGCTCTTTTTATAGTTGTTACACAAAAAAAACAGTCTCAATGGCTTATTTGATGTATATAAGTGTCAAAAAAGACCATGTTGGACTAGTTTATGAGGCAATCATGGCAGTAAGCAATAAGCGAAAATATAGATTCCTCCCAGGAGAACTCTTTTTTTCTGCTTTCCACGAGGCCCCAGAATGTCTAAGTTCTTACCATCTGGCCTCTCCTTTGAAAGACAGGATACTTTAATGCATGCACAGTATGGTCAGATCAAGATATCAACAATTAGGATGCAGTACAGAGGATATTTTGGCTTTGTGGGCAAGCGCTGTATCATTATGACGGGATGGCATGCATTGTGATTGGCACGGACGCTCTTATGCTAATAACTTTGGGAATGCTCACTCTTCCCTTTGAGTTGGTTAAGTTATTTGCAGTCTGTTCGAAAAACATCCAGCTTATGTCGATGTGTTTCTGTGCTCCAGAGGAATGGCTAATGAGAGGCTTGCTGGCCCTGATGTAATTCAACAATGGCACACTGGGAGAGCTGTGAGTGTCTGAGTGCAGCCATGAACGATTGTCATCTCTTAAGCACATACTTGGCTTGACTGCAAACTATACTGAATGTCCACTCTTTGCTGAGTCCATCGCATCATAGGATTTAGTTTAAAACATTTGTTTTTGAGACTTGAAGATAGTCACTCAAACTGCTGCGGTGTTAAGTAGTGTCTCTTTTTAAGGTTGCACATGCACTCTTGACCAGGTGCTGATTTACAATAAGCAGCTGAGCTGATGCAATCCTGTGACAGACACTATTTTAAGCAAACATTGATGGTCCTTAAGAGTAAGGTGCAAGTCATTCCTCCTAATTAAATTGGGTTTAGGTCGCAGCAGGAACTGACTGTTCTTTTAGGGCTTGGTGGATATCACCATCTTTTGCAACCGTCTGCTTGTCCATAAACAGCCACTTCATTTAATGCCACCCCTTGTTCTCTCCCATCTGTCTCCTCAAACATAAGCTTCTCTTAATTATGCCTTTCTCTTCACTCCGATGCTTAGCTGCCATCATTTTTTTTGTCTTATTTGCCGCCTGTTCTGAAATCTCAACTGCTGTATAATTTGCTTCAGACCACCTATATTTTATCCGTGTGAGGGTACAGAGGACAGAAGAGATTTATGATTAGCAGCTGCCATCACTGACACAGGCTTTTAAAAGCAGCAAGATGAATCCTACACACACCTTAAATGGAGTCCTACTTTTCTCTTTCAAGAACAGCAGTTTACTTGTGTATAACATATTTTGGGGTATTAATTGGAGTTTGCATGTTCTCCCCGTGTCTGCGTGGGTTTTCTCTGGGTTCTCCGGTTTCCTCCCACAGTCCAAAGACGTGCAGGTGTTAGGTTAATTGACGATTCTGAAATTGCCCGTAGGTGTAAATGGTTGTCTGTCTCTGTTTGTCTCTATGTGCCCTGCAATAGACTGGCGTCCTGTCCAGGGTCTACCCCGCCTCACGCCCGATGTCAGCTGGGATCGGCTCCAGCGCCCCGCGACCCCGACAGGGACAAGCGGTTGAAGATGAATGATGAATGATGAATGAATGATGACAATAAAAAGACAGAATAAGAAATTTGAGGAAATAACAAATAGGAAAGGGACACTGGGAAGAAGACAAACAGGTCAGTGTTTATTCCAAAATGGAAATTTCAGTCCTTAACTTCTTGTATTGTTGATCTCTTTTGTCACAAAGCCCAAAACACTGCCCAAAATTGTGGGGGGAAAAAATGTGTGCAAAGCTTAGCAACATTGATAACTATGACTACAACTACTAGTCTGATTGTTTATTGTGCATAGACAGTTTGCTAGAGAAAACAAAAGCGTAATACAGATGTCAGAGAGATGATGGCATGGAGAGCAACTAACCTGCTACTTTCAGACTACAGACATGTGTTGGAGACGGTTTCCTCATTCTAATCTAAGTAGCACTACACTCCTTGACTATGTTAGGATCGACTTACAGCTGTGAGTCAGCTTTTTCCGCGGATAAGCGGTTGAAGATGAGATGAGATGAACATTAAAACTGTCCCAGGCTCACCAGTGAGCACAAACACATTACAACATGGCTGAGAGGAAATTAAGTGACTGAACCTTTTTGAATTTTAATTGGGTACCTCTGATATAGAGCTACCAATATTCAGTTATTATCTTGACATTTAATGTGACTCAAAGCACCCAGCTCTTCCTCCATCATACAGCATTTCAGTCGGCCACAACCTTCTACAATATTTTCTAATAGATATTTTCGAGGTTTTCGGATTTTTATTGTTGGCTCAAAGACTATCCTAATCCAAGGCCATCTGGATGACATACACATTTCTTATAAAGCTCTTGTAATTAGTCTGTAATTCAGCAATGACCTTTTCCAAGAGCATTAAGCCATATGAGACAGGTTTAATGTATTTAATCTGTAAAACAGGTTACTGTTAACAAATGATAATACATTTGAATTAATATGGAAGACCGAGTCCTGCAGCAAGTGTCACATTTTAGCAACATTTGCATCATTGGGCAAAATCAATTCACGGCCATTAAAAAAAAAATGTGCCCACACCTTGTCAGTACACTTCAGAACATCCCGGAGGCTGTGCTTAGTTTCAAGGAGAGTAGATAAGAAGGCTTATTCCCTTGTGTGTCAATTAATACTCGCAAAATGTCTCCTTAGATGTTTGTATTGTTTGTCTTGTGCATGAAGCTTCCTCTCTCTTCCCCTCTCTGAAATGAAAATAAGTGTGATTTTGTTCGTATCCAAATGCATTAGACCCCCCTGAGTGACAATACAAGAAGATCTCAGTGCTCTATAGCAACAGCCCTTTTTCAAAAGACAACTCTTTGCCTTTGATGCTATTTCAGGATGTAGCTCCCATACAGGTCTGAAGAGAAGAATTACCAGATGGCTACTTGTCATACTCCATGACTCTGAGCCCTGAATTTTGGTCCAGTATGCTGAGTCCTCGCTGCGAAGTCTGATGTTGATCACGATCTACACTGCTAACAGGGACACATATGCTGCCTTAATATGACCACTGATTAGTATACAGGTGGAAGTTCTTTTTGTTTTCAGTAGTTACAGCTTCTAGACAGCTTTGTGAAAACCCAATCTGAATCTCTGCTTGGATGACAGCTATGTATGTGGTATTGAATGTGTGGATTCTGTTGTTGTTGTTGTCAATTATACAGAATGATGCGGCATACTACTCTTTGATTTGAATTGCCACAGCTCTCATCTGCAGACATTCCTATTGCTGCCATTTCTGCATCCCTGCTTTTACTTCCACACCACAGCCTTCAGTGTTTGGACAGCGGTATTAGCACAGTAACTCAAAAAATAGTACTTTTTTACTTTAAGTAAGGAAAACTATGGTTTATCATAATTTTGGTTGTATTTTTGTAGGTAAAGGCAATCATTACTATCAGTTATGTTAACACTGTACTGGTCAAAGTATGGACTAAGAACAGCTCTGTTGTTCAAAGATGAGCAGTTTTACAATGCAGATGATGAAAAGTAAGCATGGTTAAAACTGCTCTCTCAAAGTTTCCATTTCCAGTCTTCTCCCAGCTACTTATGTCAGTTTTTGAGTGTACCACCGAGTTCCCCACCATGAATGCCCTTTGGAAATGCTGTGTAAATATGTTTTCCCACCAATTGATTGGATTCATCTTGTCACAAAAAAACAATGTTCAAAAAAAGCCCTTCCTATGATACAACTCAATAGCCTCTTTCCGTTGACCATCCCTGTGAGGGGGAATTGTGTTCGACAGACACAGACATTAACCAGTTTGTATAGCAGGCTTTTTGTGAATGCTCTGAAGTCTAAAGCTTGAATAATAGATCATTCATCATGTTGAATCAACTGTTCTGCATACATAAAGTCATTGGAATACACCTTTAATATTTAACTGAAAATAAAATGAATGGATAATGTCGCCACACTTGGCAATACTGTTATGGCTTCAAAATCAATACAGAAATGGGACACAGAAAAGTCTTGTCTTTTAAATGCAACCACGTTTAAACTCTAAATGTTCTATGAAGACATGCATTTTTTGTCCCATTTTTTGGAGTAAAAAAAAAAAACATATTTAGTCACACATGAAAGTGCTAATGGACCCTGAGGCAGAAAATGTCAGCAATCGTCAGAGGTCCCTTGTTGTTTTGTCCAACAAATGGGAGGGAATGTGTTTCTGGCAAAGAGCAGTTTTTATGTTCAAGGAGGAATTATTCAGTGAAGCAAAAGGAACTTCATCCTGTAATGACCAGGGAACAAGTCAGGTAAAATCTCAACACTGAAATTTGAGGCAAAATTAAAAGGAAATAGCCAAAGCGAGCAAACAGCATATTTGTTTCATTTCACAACAGGTTGCATTCAGTCAAGTAAACACACACTTAGGAACACAATGACTATTTGATTTATTCAAATGACTTTGGTTTGGACTGATGCATGCTAAAGCTCTGACTACTTTAAAAATAGAAACATAGTGACGAAGGTAAAGTGAATCATCTTCTGATGTGACCCCTGGTGCAAGCTTCGCAAGCAAAGGATGCCACTGTAGAAAGAATAGTAATGCATCATATTCTGAATACCAAGTCAAATCCTAACAGGAAACAGAGAAGGCAGATACTAATATTATTGGAGAAGATGTACACAATTTGCCTCAAAATGTTTCAAAAAAAGAGTCAAAACGAAGGCAAAATTTGTGACTACCCTCTCCCTATAAATAACATTAGCTAGAAAAATAAAGTTCAAATACTGTCAGTGCAAATTCATGATCCTCCAGAACTGTCTTTCCATCTACCCACTGATGTTCGATCACAGTGTTACTTTGTCAAATCTGTTCCGGTCCTGTTCATTTGCCTTGCCAACAAGCACCAGAATAGAACAAATGTTGTCACTCTGGTCGTGTCTTTGTGTCAAAGCCAAAACTCTTGAAATATAAATCTTAAGTAGTTGTTCCAAAATAAGTGGCTGTAAATTAACCAAGCTTTAATTTTGATGTAATGTTGTTTCGACTACCACTGCTTCCTTGCAGTTTGTGAAATCATTCATTTCCTGTCATTTATGTCTGGATCCAAAAAGGTCTTAGCTTTGAGAAAAAAACCTTCTTCTTAAAAGTTCATTCCCAGAGGAAAGGTTACTTCAGTTACACTGAGTTCACATCGACTCATCTTGTACTGTCTCAACTATTTAGCAGTGGGTCAGAACCTATGGTCATAACTGGAGGGTGAACAATAGCTCCAATTTGCATTAGTTTGCTCTGACAACAGCAATCAGCAATTAAAAAGGAGTCCCTGCTCCTTTAGCTAGAGGAATGAATACTTCTCCACACTAGTAATTGAGTACAGTCTTGAGACAACTTTTTTTTAAGTCCTTTACTTGTTTTGGTCTTGGATAAAAATCAGACTCAGCTATTGAGAACTGCTCTACTTGTTGTTGGCTGCTGATTCAGGATCAATTGTTCAGAATGTTGTCTATATTATATGCATTGTTTAGTTTGGTGTTAGAAGATATATCAATCTTGTTTATATATCCATCCTAACTCCTAAATCAATGAATTAACATTGTAAAGACACTTTTGCCTAGTTTGGTCTTAAATATAACTTGATTTGCTCTGAATCTCTCTTGATCTGGTCTTGACTGCCTTTTGACTTGATCTTGACTCTGACTCAACTGGACCTGGTCTTGGAAATTACTTGGAATCAATTAGTCTTGACTACAGCCCTGTTTCCCTGGCTAATCTTCAATTTCACTCCTAATTCTGACCTAAAGCGGGAGCTGAGTGGCACAATTGTAGCATGACAGCTTTGAGTGTGCAGTTAACCATCTGTTGGCCTCTTTGAAAATAAAAGAATATACATTTTTAGCTGTTTGCATGTTGCGTGCTATCTCTCAGGGGACTAGCTTCAATAATTTGACATATAAACCAAACAACATTATTGCAATACTATCAGCTATAGTATTCCTCTCTCTACTGTGTCCCTGATGGATACTACAGAAACAGGAAAGGAAATGACCTTTCCAGACACTTAATGGCCTGGTCATGGAAGCGATCAGGACAAAGGCAATTAGCTAGTTCATAGATCACACTTATCCAGCTATAGAAGAGGCAACCAAGCCCAGCAGAGACCATTCAACCGACGTAATGAATAAAGAGTCCTACTTCCATTCGAAGCATATATCCATTGAGAGATCTTATGCATTGCCCAAATGCTTTCTCATATCCGATGCAAGGTTAACAGTGTAGCACTTGCTCAATTTGCTTTGTTGTGTTATATCCGCAGTATAGCTTGTACTGAACAATTCTTTCTTGAGTTTTGTTCGATTTTGATTGAATTAAGTAAAGTAACTCTCAGTGAGTAGATAAAATACACAAGGCTGTAGTTCAGCAGCTTTCTCTCTAAGTCCAAGTCTGCAATTGTTAGCTTACCACCAGAACATGAACATATGTCATATACCGGTATAACATTTTTAATACAAATTAATCAACAGACTACCATATTCACTTCTGCTCATGTCTTAAAAATTTTCATTTTTCCAACCATAGATATTCGCCTGTAAAAAAAAACGGAATAACTTTCCTTAGTTCCTTTTTTGGTTGCTCAACACTAGTTAGTGTGAACCCTTTTGTAATTGTGAACAATACATTAAAAGAATATATTACAAAATGTAACTACTTTGTTTTCATCAAAGATTGACTTGCTGGGTAGCCACAGAATATTACATGCCATGTGCAGAATGCATTACCATTGAAATAGGAGAGTAGGCAGATCAATTTAACTGGAGTGATTTCAGTCTCCTCCTCAATCAATTTCTATCTCCTTTTCAATCAATAAAGCACTTGTCTAACAGGACAAGCACTTTTCAGGCATATTGTATACCCTGAACTCTTTTTCAGATTTTTTTGATTTTCTTCACATGATTAATGAATAATACACACTCGAAACAAAGGTGCATGCTGTTATCTGGCAGCAATGATAATGCTCTGTCAGTAGTTTATGGGGAAAATAAAACAATATATTCAATCAGGATCATTCATTGATATCATCAAGGTACAATGTAACATTACATTAATTAAATAACATTAGTGGTATTGCCTTGCAGTGCTAATTCTGCTGGGACAGGTTTCTATTCCTTTCTGCAGTCTTGATGTAAAAGTGTGAGTCACAGAGCATCCTGGTTCATATCCAGTAGCCTAAGGCACATTTCATTTGCTCTCTTACTTTTCACTTCTGGCTATTTTTTAAAAAGGGAACATTTTTAGAAAGTTAATGAACAGAAAGAATAATGGTCTCCCAAGACAAAACTAATAATTATATAATCCGGAGAGGGGAAATCTGGGAAAATGCTAGGTCAGGATATAGCAGAGCTGCAATGATTAATCGATTAGTTGTCAACTATTAAATTAGTCATCATCAGTTTTACTCAGTTTTAAAGAAATAAAAACATCAAAAGTCTCTGATTCCAGCTTCCTAAATGTTTATATTATCTGGTCTTTCACTCATCTAAGGTTTTGTGAATATCTCTGAGTAGCGGAAAAAAACAAGACATTTAAGAAAATGATCAGCATTAAGAATCATAAGCTTTGGGAAACGCTTTACCACTTCAACATTTTATAGATCATACATAGGCCTTTGCTATAACCCCTATAATGACCCCACCAACTGCATATTTGGACAGGCCAAGGCTCCAAAAGTGACATATATGTATATTTTATTGTATTAAATTTAAACAAATAAACATGGTTGACAGACAGGTAGACAAGGAAAAAAACTAGGAATTCAAATATAAGTATTTCTTAACTTCAGTCTAGAACATTACATTAATTAAGTTGTGTCAAGCATGTGCAATAGTCCAAAACTAATGGATTTGGGTATCAAGAGTGAACATTTCAAACAGGTGTAAGTGATAGACAAAATAACCTACTGATGCACAATTGATTTGTTAATGAATTCTAGACAGATTAGCAAAGACTTTTCATTATATAGAACCCGTCTTAGTGAGATTCCCACATGGTCAGACCTCTAAATACCTTCAAGCCCTCCAGTAACCACTCAGTCCTAGAGCAGCTGGCCAACAGCCCAAGCTATTTCTGGATGATGGACCACAACAGAACCCTAATCATGTATGTACTACAAGAACCAGTTCCATACCATTGGTCTGAAAACCTCAAAAACAAACAAACAGATAGAAAGATAACTAATTAATGAAAGTGAATGTCATGATGGTGTTTCATCTTTATATTGTGGATGTTAAAAGGCTTGGAAAGTAATGTTTATTATGTATGCATGATATGCTGTAAACTCATGGACACGTTCGAATGAAAAGAGAAAGCAGCTCCCCTTGCAGGGGAGCCTCTAGACAAATGTAAATGGAATCTGATGATGGATCTGCTGACACAGCTACTAACTATTTTTGATTAATTTTAGATTGACACACAACACAATATGTCTTAAATAAAGTTGAAAAAAAAATCTGAGATTTGAATCTGATATACTGCTGACATATGTTCCTAAGGGCTTCAGCGGGAAAAAGACGCCCTCTAAACTTTAACAAGATGTTTAAACCATGGCTGTGTTTTTCTGGACTGGCTCCAGAGGATATATGATTGTCAATGCAAATGAATGTAAAATTAAATTACAGAATTTTACTCCTTTAGCACCCTTTGTGCTGTTTAATGATAGTTATAAACTATCAGTGATGGTGCCATAAGGTGAGCGGTAGGAAGCAGCCAATAGTACCGGATATTTGACGAGCAGATGAGAGTTTGCCAGTTGTCATGGAATTGGAGTAGTTTAAGGAATTATTTAATGGGAAATGAGAATACAGAATAGAAATTATAACAACTGGCAAACCCCATCTGCACAACAGCCACTAAATGGACCTCAAAGTGCGAGTTTTCTTTAAAAACAATATCTAATTTTTTAATGTAACAAACGCTCTAATGCAAAAGTGATACATTTAACAGTGACAAAATCCCCTCCAATTTATGAGATAACATGCAGAGTTGTCATGTCTACATTGGGAACTCTGTCTGGGGTCACATCCAGCCAACTCCAAATGCCGCCCAGTGCAGTGTTACTTAACCAGCACCAACCACACACACACTTGAAATGAGTACTTCAAAAGTCTCAGCTCGTTAATCAGAGAAGTAAAGTAACAGAACAGTAAGTAACAATAACAGACACATATTTTTGTTCTTCAGATGATATTGAGGGTACTACACTGGGATAAAGTGCCCTCGAGATCTCTAAGCAGTTTAGAAATCATGCATAAGCCAATCATTGTTTTGGAGCCAAGCAGTTGATTACGTTTCCCTTTGCATGGTAATATGGTAATTGTCGTAGTATCATAGCCTCTCTACTACAAAGACTCAAGGACCTTATGGGAGACTTCGGCAGCAGGCAACATGTACAAAGACAATTAAACGCAATCATAAACAAGTCTACAGTGGGGATAGCTCCCATCCCCACACTGCTGTTTATCTTTAAAGCTGTGGTAGGCAGTTTATTTTTGGCTTTGTTGGGCAAAAAAAAAAGAAAATCAACAATAATTTTTCATCATATTGTGATTCAAGTGTTTTGACAGAAAGTAAGAGTTCTGCACCTCCTCTTGACTCTGTTTACAGGCTTAAGAAAATCTAGCCTGACGGGAGATGGACAATCACAGGCCATTTCACACGCCATTTTTTGGTCCTGTCCCCAAGGGTCTGCACATGTGTTAACACATCCGCAAAGAGAGAGGTAACTAAATAGCAGATTTTATTGGTATCCATCTACAGTACATAGAGGGACGAAACTGTTTAAGACAAAAAAAAAGCTCCTGTGTCTTCACATTTGAATGGCAGCAATACCCTGCAACAAGGACCTGAGGCTGAAGCCGTGCCACTGCTTACTGCTACCATCCAAAAGAGGAGCCATTGGAGGCCATGTGAGAGGAAAGGTAAACCGGGCAGAGGAGCTAGTATTCGTGGTAGGCTGAAGGCTAATCCCAGCAGTGCTGCTTGTCCCGGAGAGGAGCTTCAGCTGGTTCCCAAATTATTCGATTATCATTATAAACAACATTTAGCACCATGTTATCAGACTGAGAATGGCCGATGCATACATGCATAGCTGTAGCAACATTTTCTCTCCATCTCTGAATCGCTTCGGCGCTATTGACAGTAATTGACACATTTACTGTCAAATACTAAAAGACAGTCTGACAGATGCAATGAAACCATAGACTGCAGATATTGTCACTTGTTTGACTCTATTTTATACAAAGCGTTACAGTGATGGCTATATAAAGATAAATGTTGCTAATATTAAGCCTTCTTCTGACTGTATCCAGGGGCCTACGGCTAATTCATGTTCATGTTTCTGTACAGCCTTGAAGCACAGAATACATCACAAGTTTGTAAGGAAAACAGGACCGCAATCCTCCTAGAAATGTCACCATAAATTGGCATAGGGATGAAATGAATGACTACTCATATTGATTACTGTATGAAGCCGTGCTTTTGTGGTAGGAGGACAGAGGGGAGAGGGAGAGCTGGAGGAAGGTGTCTCACTTGACTTCAATTTTTTTTCATTCCCCCTGCAGCTTTAAGCAGCTCCTGAGGATTAAGTTCTCCCTAGGATAAACATTAATGAGAATTTGTGTGGAACGTCACTCATACAGAGAAACCCACTTCACCAGACAATACTAAATGCGCTCCCCACCTTGTTCTCACCCAACGAATCCCTTATTCCAAAATTAATTTGCAGAGAGAAAGACTTTTTCTTGAGTGCTGCTGAAGAGGTGTCTCCATGTTGCCTGTTCTCTTGGTGGTGGTGTTGGCTAATGAGGGTCTGGTCAGGAGGCTGACGCTGACAGCTCATCTCTTCAAAAGCCTTTGTCAAAATATTGCTCCGGGGGAGATTTGTGCAGCTAGCTGCCCACAGGAACACTTCTACCATGGGCTCATTTCACCACTGTTCTGTTTACCTGCAAGCTACTTGTCAAATCACTGTATGTGTGTTCAGTCACTGACACTTGTCAATAACAGGGAATGAATACATTTCAAATAATATCCATGATCAGAGGGAACGGTACTAAGCTGTTCACATCGCAAGACGTGCAAATAAACTTGTAGATGTCATGCTAAAACCTTTTCGCTGCTTGATACAAAAGGAAAACTTGCACCGTTATCTTTTTCCATAACTAACCCAGTGTCATTAATTACCTACAGTCTAGGTAGGCCTGCCACAGTTTGTAGTAGTACTACACTTCAGCCATTGTGCAGTCTGCCTGGGGATTCAGAGCCCCTTTCGCTGTACAGGCGCGACTGTCAGTCAGTCTCAGTGTCAGGGGTCTACAGCAATGCAATGTTTGGTTTACCATGCTTTGTGAGTGTACTTAATTCAAACTAGAAAATTTCATTAAAAAAAACAAACAGACTGTTTGCCTGACTCATTCTGATCCTTGGTGTGCATCCAAATGCTAAGGGCAAGAGTGTAGTAGCTGTAGCAGTAGCTGCAGAAGTAGTAGTCGTAGTGGATAATAGAGTTAAGAAATCTAGCCAGACGCTGAATGTGATAGTATTTGTGGCACTCAAAATCTTAAAAGCTTTATTTTAAAAACGCATGAACAACATGAGGCTGAACAACTGAAGACGCTGATATATACACTAGAGACCAACATTAGAGAACAAAGTATTAAGACTTGATTTATGCTGATTTATTGTAATTTTTTATTGTTCAGAATTGCCAGATTAACACCAGTAACTGTGAGGTATCTGAAAGTGTTCTTTAATTTTACTCACTGTTTTTTTACACAAATTAAAGGTTTTTGTTGAAGTGCAAATTCTGAACAATAAAATTAACAATATTTAAAAAAACAAAACAAGTATTAATAATTTTCTCTCTAACCTTGATCTCCAATGTAATGTTTACATAATATGGAGGAGCTGTTGCTCCACCCATTTTTGTATCAGAGATTTAGATCCCATACGCTGATATGTAATGTTTATATCAGGTTAAGAGAGGTGGGCTTTTGTAAAGCGCGGATGCACAAGTACAAGCATGCGCACGTGTACAACAAGCACCGGCACGAGCATTGGCAGCGGTCCTTATGTCTATTTATATACAACTGTTCCCGCGACGGACTTCTAAAAAGATGAAGCCGAACGGTTTGTGGTGGTCTGATGCGGAGGTGGAGTGTTTACTGCAGATTAGGTCAGATAAAAATATTTTAAAACAGTTGGACAAAACAAAATCTGAGCGGGGTGATGACGTTTAAGCAATAAGCAGTAGAGGCCGAGGTTCGGATCATTTCAAGTAATGGGAGTGCAAGCGGGCCTTCGCCACGGGGGAAGAGGGAGTGGGGGACAATCATGCTAAAGCACGGCATGGATAATCTGGGCCAAGTGTGAGTGCGCCCACGCGTGGCTTTTTACTCTGTGCCATAGATATCCATTGTTGTCCAGAAACTATTAATAACACAACAACCACACCATTGTACTGGGTGACAAGTTCGGTCATTATCATTAGCATGGACACTAGTTTATTTTGAGTCAATGCCACAAGTTTGGCAAAAAAACCTAATGCCCAGCTTTTTAGGGACATGATTTAGCCTTTTTTTGGAAGAATATATACATGTGATTCATTTTGAAAGATGTATGTGTTCAGTAGGAAGCGATGGAAATTGGGCCACAGATAGGTGAAGGAGGTTTGAGAGTATTGGGGACACATTGATACTTTATTAATAATGTTGGTGTTGGCCTCGTCATGTGGACAACTAGAAGGATATGGATATCACCAGCCATATCCTTTAATATTCACAACAAAATAACATTTAAAATTTTTAATGACAATATTTAAAGTACTTCTTGTGTAAACTGGGATGGATGTTCTGGTGGGATTGTAATGTTTGAACATTCAGCCCTATCATAATCCATTTAATACGTGACTAAAACAAACAATAGTGGTAAAAGTCAGACAATTAGGATGAGGGATAAATCCTAGCTGAGAATATTAATGTTGGCTCCAGGACTTGTCACAATATCATCTGCCATTAAACGCCTGGACAGATGCCAAATCTCAAATCGTGGACCACCATAGTGATGACACTGTGGCCAAGCCCTGAATAAGGAAACAAAGAGTAAGTTGAGTCAACAAGATGAATCCCTTCCATTAACAGAAGGGCTGTGGGCACTCCTGCCATTCCACCATTAATTATTTGGTCTTATGGGAAGATTAGGGGAGAGAAACTAAGCCAACAACCAGACTCCACTGAGTGGGCCTCCCCGGTTTAATTACCAAAACAGCACAAACAAATGAAGCCCTGTTGATCAAACAAAGGGATCGCTCCTGAGGCTATGATCTGGCTGAGCCTGTCTCCACTCATCTGTTCTTTCTTTTCTCACTCCTCTCTCACCTCATGCCATCCATCCATCACTCACCACAGCAGATAGACTGGGGACTGCGGACCCACTGTTACCAATGGCAAATGTGAAGACAGAGGAAACAAGAAAGAAATGGTGTGACAAGAACAAGATCATAATGACAGGCTGATTATTTACTGGTTAAATAAAACTTCCAACCCCTGAGTTTGCTCAGTGATATTTACCTATCACGCAATGTGCAAATCCCTTCAGTAACTATCTAGTTCTTAGCATGATCTTCATTGCCGGATCAGCTATACTTACAGCCTGAGAAAAGAAGCTCCTAAAATGTGTGCTAAGATCAAGAAGCATAATTATTATTACTTCACTTCTACATTGTGTTCTTTTTTTACTCCTGTCCTTGACTTTTACAGCCTGAGAAATTAAGCTCTTAAAATATGTTAAGAGCAAGACACATAATTATCATTATTTCACTTCTATCTTGTACTTTGTTTAACTCCTGTCCTTGACTTTTAACTCAATAGTAAACCACTCTGTAAACTTTTAATAATCATAATATCAATATTGGGAATGAAAGTATTAGTCGATTAGTTGATAGAGAAAAATAGTAAATGATTATAAATCGTTTAAGTGATTTATTGAGCTCAAATGGGAGGATTTTCTGGTACTCTTTGTTGTGGATGGGAGTAAATTGAATATCTTTGGGTTTTGAATGGTAAGTCAGACAAAATAATAAATATGTGATATGAAGACATCATCTCAGCATTCAGTAAAAGGTAATGGCCATCATTCACCATGTGTTAACATGGTATTTAATCTGCATTCATCCATCATGAAAATCATCCATCAATCATGAATTACAATCTATCAAAGTAAATCTGTCATCGAATGTTGAAATTAAAAAGCCATTCAATTTCTAGCATTGAATATTTATGCATTGCAAATATGTATCTGAATGTTTTGAATCTGAATTGAACTCTTTATTTTTCAATGTTCATAAAAATCAGGGTTAAAAAAATTCAAGACTAATTCCAATATACCAAATTCAGATGCAAAATACAATGTATACAAGTCAACGCTTTATGTTCAAAGTTAAAAAATTGTGTGTACACCAAGGTGGGAATCAAGGAAGAGCAATCGATTCCAGGTACTACTCAAAGAGAGCTGTGACAAGAGTGGCTGCTAGTTGGCCAATTCCACCATAAACTATGGATAAATGTAATAATCTATGATCCACCATGCTTTCGTGCTAGACTGCTTAGTTTCTGATTCAAAGTGAAGTTTAATGTTGTCGGTCTGGGGACTGGGGGAAAGTGAGCCGGCAGAGGAGGAAACACACCTCCGCCAAACGCTCACAGCTGTCCCGGCTACCGTCATCAGTGGGAGTCGGTATAGCTCTACTGACAGCAGCTGTGCTCAGCCTCTCTTGTCAGATTCACAAAGATCTTACAGATGATTTTCAAGACGCTTCTCATATCTACTGTGGCAGATATGATTGTATAAGTGCGTATTACATTACGTAATTATCAAGGAGGATTCCCAAAAAGTACGGATATATGGACCACTGATATATACTGTAGAACACAATGACAAATTCTCAATGAAGTCAAACTCCCCATTAATACGGATTGTGTTAACATCATAACCATTTGTCTCATTAAAGACAGTACTCAACATATTAGAGTCCAAACTAGACAGTCCGTGGAAATATTATTGTACTGGATCATCTCCCTAATAAGAAGTAGGCCAAAGACCAAAGTACCAAAGTAGACCAAAGTCCATTGACCAAAGTTTAACATTGGTCTATCAATGGATAACTTCAAGTTTTTGCAAGGCAGAATTACTGTCATTATATTACATTTCTCAACAGTTCAATCAAGATTAAAAGAAAATGTCTGTCTTTTCCACACCCTACACATATTTTGGAATAAAGGGGAAAATTTAAACCAATCATAACTGTTGGGCAACAATAAGCTTGGGATGCCGAGACGGTGCCATTTGCCGTCTAGGGAGGGGACTTGTTTTGATGGAGCCTGTGCATGTATGATGGCAAGCCCTGGCATTAAAATGGGAAATTCCCTGCAGACTTCAAGTAATTTGATGTAATTTAACTGTCGGTGACATTAAGGGGAAACCTGCTAATACTTTAGCTCTGGAGGAGCTCACCAGATTTGTTAGCGATTTGCTAGCTTTATGTCACTCTTGCATATTAAACCATTCTCTTACATATCACATATCAAGTCAATGTCAATGATGCATGCCGGTGCCAGGTATAAAAGATGAACTCAAGATGAACTCTGACTGACGATGGCTACGTTGGGACCAACAGCATCCTATGACTGACTTTTATTGTGAAAGGTAAAAGTTATCACTTGCTGTGATTGTAATCCTAGCCCCGACCTCCGCCAATGGACATGTTAACTGTAACCACAGCTAAGAGTATGACCTGTGATGTTTTTTTAAAGGCCGATATAATTACGATAGTTAGTAGTTAGGAATGAGCTGATAGCCGATTAAACAGGAATTCCTTTATATTTCTACTAAATATAGTTGAGGGGGGGGGCTACACATTTAGCGTGTTTGTTTTTGTGTGTGTGCGCTAAATCGGTCGACCTCTACTGGTGACGTCAGCATATAAACAAAAGCAGCATCCATAACTGTTTCTTGCTCTCTCACCATGCTCTTCTTCAACAGACCGAGCTGCGGTTGAGGCCAGACTGACCCGCTGAGGTGAGTTTAGCTAAAGTGGATGCACAGAAACTCCTTCTACAGTAGCAGCCACAAAGGTCTGCCTACAGTTAGCAAGCCAGCAACACATGTACACCTTGAGAAAACAATTAAATGCTTAAGTGGCATTCAGGAGGGGAATTTATCCTTCTAATGTTGGCCAATTTCCCCTGCTCAAGCAGTTAAGGCCTATATCTTAGCAGACACTGTAATTCTCAATATATTAATGTGCTTTAATAGAAACACGTGGATACTGTATACCTACAAATTTAGAAAATAATCCTGATTTATACAAACAAACTGAATACAATTAGGGATGGACACTACTAATGTTTTCCTAGATCGAGTAATCACATTCCTCAAGGAGGTAAATCTATTTTTATAACACATCTTCTGTGTACTACTAGCAAGTGCGTGTCTGACTATCATGTCACATAAACGCTCGCTGTCTATACTGAATTAGTTAAATATGCACAGAATGTTTGTAAGAAGTTGTAAAATATGCTTCGGAAAAACAGCTACATTTACGCTGCAATAGCGGACTCCCAAAGTGTTTGACAAATCAGGAGCCGGCGCCATCACTTCACATTCCGTCTCCCCAAGTAGCCCTGTAGTGCATCAGACACACTCATTGACTCTGAGACTTCTCTGGCCTTACCTTATCTGACCCTGTTTTAGCTCCAGCAACACATTTATTTAGGTTTTTTAAGTGAATTGAGGATGTTCTCTGAATAACTGACAGAAGTTTAGCTCAAAAAAGCCTGCGTCTCGCTGCATATCTCTGCGTTGTAAAATTAATAATAAAAATAAGATGAAATGTCAAGTTCCCAAATTAACCTGTAATGTTTCCTCATGGCTGTGAGTAATTGAGGAATTGTTAACTCATGGTAATGCTTAAATACACGGTGGTATAAATAGGGATTCATTTTCATTTTAAGTATTTGTAGCTTAATATAGCCTGAACTTGTTACTTGAAACAGCCTTTATAACTGAACCAAAGCAGATCAATCCAAGGAAAATTTTTATTTAAGGCATTTTAGCTGCCAAAAAGAAACAAATATAATTCCACCATAGTCTGGAGTGCCCCTCCTCTTCAGGTACCTCAGAGAATATATACCTAATAACCAGGAGAGTCTATTGGGCCCATGAAAATGTTGTAGGAGCCTTGGTTTGCCTGTTGGTGGTGCTGAGTTGCACTCAGCCTCAGCGAATAAGGAGCCTAGTCCAATTTTCTCTCAGCACAGCTCCGGTCCATAGACTACCACTAACAAGCTAAAGCTCAAAGCTCGTCAGAAAAGGGAAGCATTTGGACCCTTACTAGAGGCCTGAAAAATGCAGCTTGTTGGTACAGCCCTCGACTTGGACACAATAATTAATCTTTATATCGATCTACCGCCCTGAATTCTGTTGGGACAAGCACAGAAAGCATGACGGAGAACCTGCAGTATGTTTCAGCTCTAGGAGAGGAAGACAGAAAGAAGATTTTCCTGAGCTTTTCCTCCCACCCAGTCTCACAAACACACACACACACACATTTTATCATCGACCTCCCTGTGACTCAGGAGAAATTTTATTTGTCTACAAGGGAGAAAACAACCAAACAGGAAGAAACAGATATGTATAGAATAAATGGTTTAGAGGCACAAGTTAAGTTAAGCTAAATAAGGCACAAAAAGGGAACCGGATAAACTGAAAGAAAATGGCTATAGGAAGGCAAGATCAAGACTGTGAAAAGGACAATTTTCCAATCAATGAAAAAAAAAAACCAAGGCTAGTTTTTCAGTCAATTTTGATTAAGACTTGATATTAAACAATACCTTGTTTGGGAAATACAAGTTTCAGAATACACTCTTAATCTGTGTATTTCTCTCTGTTGGTTTCCCGAGGCAAAAGGAGTTTAGATGCTCCTCTGACTTTCCCTGCACGAGTGTTACCACCAAGCCCACTCTCTGATAAACTGCCCACCAGTCTTTGAAATATGACCCATAAAGTCTAGTGCCACTATAAACCCAGAGCCATGGCTGATTTGTGAATCCAATTACCTCCCTGTCTGTAATGGCTGTGTTCAGAGCCATGATGTGAAGTCAGCTGTTGTCAGCATATGTCCTTAAGGCCAAAGCCTCCACAAGGAATGATATTCAGCATCTAGGATAGATCATCTAAATAAGCATCTTGATGTATAGCAGTGCAGGAAGGTGAATGGGCTGTGGGAAGCCAAAAACAAAAGTTTTGCTTGCTGGCACAAACACAGAGAAAGAGGTCAAAGAGCAGTTGAAGATGTATAGACCTTTACCCATTGATATGACTTGCTGACAGAGACTGCTTAAAAATAATAACGGGGAAAGAGCAGAGATCATGGATTTACAACCAGATTTTCTTTTGAGATGCTGCAACATAACTCCATCGACTGACTTTTTCTATTCAACTGTGAAACTGTCAGGCTTAAAAGTGTAGTCCACTAATTTTACTCTCAGCAGTCTCAAATAATGATATATTGATAATTGTACCAGTCATTATTGGAATTTTTATTTCTGAAGAATAAGTATTGTCTCAAAAAATATGTATATTTTGGACTACTACAAACTACTAATTTGAGTTATTTTGGGGGGGGCTTTATTATTTACAGTTTATAGAAGACAGCTTACAGGAAATAATGGGAGAGAAAGAAGTAGATTATGTGCAACAAAGCACCTTGGCCGCCACCACCAGGATGACCAAGTCTCTGCACTTTTTGTATAACTACTAAAACCGCAACCATTCTCTTCCAATTAAAACATATATGTTTGCATGCCTAACTGGCCATTCACAAATGTATACTGACTGACAGTGATAGGCTACTATTCATTGTCAATGGAACCTGACATTGCAGCTCCCGCTGGACTACAAAGATTTAAAAAAGGTGCCCATTTACTCTACAGGGAGAGCCAATCGCACTCGTTTTGAAACTGAAACACAGAATTGTTTAGTCCACGCTCCACAAGAGAAGTGGGGATCGCTTCCAGCACAGCTATACAACCACAATGCCAATCAGTCTTGGCAGCTCAGGCATCATTATTTCATTAAAACATCTTCAACAATGCGTACCAAAATGTAAAAACAAGACTGCAAACAAAGCTATTCTGTACTCTGGGGAAAAACAAATTGTGCATCACGAAATGAACAATATCCTCCTGCTTAGTGAAATGAAAGTGTCTGGGTTTTGAATTTGGAATTGTTGTCCTCAATTCAACTTGCCACTACCATGACATAGATCTCTAAAGCTGACCTAAATGCTGACCTCAACTGGCATTCCAATGGTCCAAAATAGACAGAGCTATAATTTTAAAGGAACCCAACTGAAAATCACACCTCATTCCCTGGTCAAGATGTAACACTGGTGTTGTATCATCCTCCCATAAATGCTGACTTCCCATTCCTCAGAAAGAGACACAAATACCGAACTAATATTTGTAAGTAAGATGTGCTGAGCACAGAGAAAGCCTTACATTTATCCAGCAGTGGGGGTCTGACTTTAGCCAGGCTCAGTGCAGTAAACATGCAAGTACAGGGCTTCCTTTGAGCTCATACACCGAACCTTTCAGAGTAGTTCCAATGACATTTTAGATAGGGTTTTTTCTCTCTCCCATGCTATGAAAGCTTCTGCACAGTGGGGATCTGTGAGTTTGAGTTTGTTGACGTTAAATGGAAAGAAAGACCCCAAACATAATTCACCACAAAAAATGTGTCTTGCAGATGGAAAATTCCTGGGTTACCCCTACTCTTCCCACTTCCTTTCCACAGAGGGCCAAGTTATCAAGTAAACATGGTTCAGAATATGAACTAGTCTTGCACACATATTCTACCAACCCACAGATGAAAGCACTATCTTTCAGTCTTTGACTAAGAGGCAAAATGCCCTCATAAGAAATACAGCATACAGAGAACCGTTGCTATTCTATTAATAATACATTCTTGGATAAATACTGTCCATCCAGTCTAGTACAATTTTGTTTGCATGCTACTTTTTCCCCCCCTTCAGCCGTTCCTTCTTCCCAAAGTAAGAGCCATATAAATGGGCTCTCAGTCTCTATTACAGTAGAGTGATGGCTGCTTTCCAGACAAGCAATCTCTATGGACCCCCCTGTTCTCTTGTCCAAACCACTGAACCAAGGTCTCAGCTTTCTCCACTCTTTCTTAGGGGAAATGTTTAACATATCAATGTGTGGAGGAACAGATTTTGACCTAGAGGGTAAACTCCTACACACCCATATATTCATAGCAGCAAAAGTGTAATGAATGTCAAAAAACTTCCTGTAATAAATCTGGGTTCCTCACAAATAAATCCACAGTGTATGCAAAGTTGATTCCTATGATATTTAAAGAACAAAACCCCCTAATACGATGCAACTCCTACATGAAAGTTAGATTTATTGGCTCAATTTATCATACAGTGCTAAGACAGAACATTTATTGTAATACGATCTCTGCGGCAGCAGTGGACACAGGTAACTTCAAAGATGTACGGCAGTATTGTCCCACATCCCTCTGGTGATCTTTCATGCCACATTTTGTGCTACTTTCACTTGTTTCTCTGGGCACTGCTGGTAAACTCAGGTTCATTCTGTCTCAAGAGAATGCCACATTTTCAGGTAGGTGCAATATTTCTATGACTGTTTCACTCAGAGAGTTTTCTTCCTCTATCCCTCATCGCACTGAAGTGGGACAGCCAAAAAAAGATACAGCTACGTATATGTCTGCACATTAAAGTGACAGCAGTGGATTCCCTTATTACTAAAACACAAGCAAGTAAGTCAGGACTTTTGAGTGAAAGATGTCTCAAGACGTACACCGAGGTCAGAGGACATCTAGAAGGACTAAGCCAAATGTGGCTGATGCTTGGTATAAAAAAGATGTGTTGTCACTCCCTATCTGTTATACTATTATAAAGTTCTGCTTTTCTAATAAAAATTTTGGATGAGTGGCAAATTATGCTAAAGACCAAACGGCAGATAAAGTCACCTTGAGCTGTTATAACACCATGAGAGACATTTAACAGAAACATTAACTGGTGGCTTTAAAAGGAAAGCAGGGGCAGTCGTTGGCTTGTTAAAACCATGTAAAGAGGCTGAAGGTCCTTTAGGCAGCGGCCGCGGGTTCAACTCCAACCTTCGGCCCTTTGCTGCACGTCTCCCCCACTCTCTCTCTCTCACACACACACACTAGCCCAATAATCGACTAGTTGATTGAAGAGAAGGTGAATCAGCAATTATTTTTGGGAATCAATAGACTTCAACTCCTTTTCAAGTAAAAACACCTAACATTTGATTGTTATAGGTCTTAAAATGTGAGAATGCTCTGCTTTTCTTGGACTTGCATACAAGGATTCTGTAATGGTTTTCTAATTTTCTGACTAACCAATTGAGAAAAGAAATTGGTAGATCACAAAGTTAATCAAAGTTGTAAATAGCTTAGTTCACCTAGGTCAAAAGGAATTAAATAAATCAGGTCACACAGTCATGGCTAAAGAAACGAAAGAGTCAAAAGGAGTTTGAACAGCCTTGTAATTAACTATTATCAAGTAATGAACTGATTTAACACAAATGAACTGATGTTTACAAATGGATGTAAAGTGGTTGTGGAGATTAAATGTCTGCTTATGAGCATTAAGCAGGAAAAATAAATTCTTGTTTTTAAGGATATCTTTGTTAAACATGGCAGAGAGTTAGCAACTAATAGAATAAATGGCTCCAATGTGTGTTTTACCCTACCCCTACACATGTGGGACTACAGATTACAAAGAATGTTGAGACCAAATGTGGAAAAGTTGTACTGCAACTCCCTGGTGAACAGCATAATCCAGCTTCTTCAAACTGATTCTCTATTCTCCTCTGCTCAAAAGGAACTGTCAGCATGGTTTAACACAGCAGCACTGCAGCCACAATCTCGTCTCACACACACTGCTCATATACAGCAAATGCAGAATAAGGCTGATGGCTCACTTCATCTTTCATGTAGCTCCTGAACATGCTGTTGCAGAGTCCTTAGCTCCAATTTCAAGGTTCCCTGCGTGGTTGCTTATCATGAAAGTGATTAGAAATGAAGCGCTCTGTCAGGGATATGGTTGGAGCCCCAGAGTTGGTTGTCTTCAGGCTGCCAAGTTCTCTTAGCTATTCAATACCACATGGCAGGTTGAACTGCTGCTGCTGCAAACCCTGCTGATCCTCACAGGGATCTTCAAAACAAGCCATTATACTTTACTTCAAGCTTAACAACATTTTAGCCTCACTTAAACACTGCTATTGTATTTCAAAAGTTGAACAATTAGCTCAACCATCATTACCCTACATTAGCCTGCCACCAAGATTTAGGATGAGTGGTGAAGCAATGAAACAATCGTTATTACACCAACAGTCTTAAACTTCAGCCCAACAGATGGTGCGCTGAGAGATGGAATCACGTGAAGGAGGGATAATTTGACAAAAGCAGCAAAGCATCTTGTAAAAAAGTGTGTGAAGATGCATCCCCACCAGGAGCTTTGTGAAATATTTGCAGTTGTTGTTTTGTGATGAACAGTTAGTAGTTCTCCACAGTGCTGTCAACATGTATGGATCACTGCAAACTCTCTCCTCTTTCCTTAACATGCGATTGTAACATACCACAGGAACCTTAAACAGTTTCTAGACAACTTTTTTCTGAGAGTAGACAAGAGCAGTGGTGAAAGCACAAAGCTTCTTTTTAATTATTTTCTTAGAGGTTCCCTTAGGACGTGATCACACTGTCCTCCCGGACCGAGACCCGGACTTTAGGGTACTTGTCCCCCCTCCCTCTCCCCCCCGCGCCCCAGCCCCGTTTGTACTCACACTACCAGGGCCTCGGCCAATACTTCTTGCTGTCCATACGCCTTCAAGCCGTAACACGTCACACGCATTGATCTCGTGTGTGTGGCTTTGTTTACAAATCTTTCCATAGACCTCGGAGTTTTTGTGCGTCTTGTCGACTGTTTTTGAATATTTTCATCCGACCAAATCTGCAGTAAACACAACGTGAACCTTTCACCGCCATTGTTGTTGTTGTTAAATGTCCGCGCATGGTCCGTCCTTCTATTTACATGTCCGAACAGGCGGACATAACGCTACTGCCGTAGGGCTCGTGCTCGTGCGCGTACACGTGCGCACGCTCGTGCTCGTACATGTGCAAACGGCTCCGCTAAAGCCCACCTATTTCAAGCGGGCCGTGGCGGCCCAGCTGGCCCCAGTTGAGCGCGGAGCGGGTGCGCTCACACTACTTAAAGGTACTAGACTTTAGCTGAAAAACCGGTTTTGGCCGCGGCCAAAAGGACAGTGTGATCAGGCCCTTAAAAACAAGCACCACATCACAACTTTTCTCATTACCAAACAAAAATAGGCTGTAGCTGTCACTAAAACCATCAACAAACTCAAGTCCATATATGATGGTTGTTATTTAACCATACTTTTTATCACTGTCTTTCAGCAACACCATTATCCATTATCATCAATGGTGGTAAACCGAAAAACTCAGGGCAGGGCATATTTAGTAGGGTTTATAACAACTAAAAACAGAACGATATTTAGTGGAAGAAGGATCTAAGAACGTCCATTGCTTACTGTAGTGACAGCCATGGAACTGTATTGGGGGACATCAGGGAATATCCATTTTTGGAAAGCATTGACATTTCAGCAGAAAACTGCATCCATTTAGTGCTCTTTGATAGGAGCATAAAAAAGGTCAGTGGCATCAATCATTTAGGGACAATGACGTGGTTGGATAGCTAGCTTGTCTTGTTGTTAATCATATTGTCAAATTATATTTACTGTTTGTCAACCGTATTTAATGTTATTGACTTTGAATCTTGTTAGCATAACATTTGTGTTAGCTTTCTGGGGTTCTATGAGCTGAGCTAACTAGAACTATCTCCCCTTGTCAAGTTGTATCTAATGTGCATCCTATTAAGCAGAGCACTGAACAATGTTTCCATTTCATAAACCTCACAGGGTGGGAATCATGGTCAAGGTATTAGTCAAAGCCTCACGTGTTACCAGGGAAATAGTGTTATTGTTTGAAATTGTTTGAAAGATTTTGATTGCATAATGCATTAAAATATAAATGAATGGTCTTTAAAAAATGTTCTTGGCAACGAGCCATGGTATAAGTGGTTAATGCCTCTTGAGGTGTTCTTTATCAGGAAATAATGGGTAACTTCTCATCAGGTATCAACCCTCACTTAACTGATCACCCTGCTGGGTAATTCTGTATCATTCTGTTTCTTAGTATCTACTCAGGAAAAATATTTAAATTAATGGAATGTCTTCAGAATAACTGAAAATTTGAGAAAAAGTAGGCTATAAATATGCAAAATCTCTTTTATATGTGACTGCGACTTTTAGATATGGTATATTTGCAGCAATGGCCATTCAATGTATGTAAAATCTACAGCACAAAATGTATTCCTCTGCCCCAATCTGAATGCAGTGACAAACTGCTTAAGCACTGTGCATCCAACATCGAGTTTATAGAAACGCTCGGGTGATGTTACAAATGAGTTAACATATTTGATATGTCTAATTTCAAAAGGCATAATGTTCAGGTTGAGTTTATGGGCAAAACCTAAGAGCTTCCTAGCTCTCTGTGAGCTCAGCTTTGTGCACTCAGGTGAATACAGATAGACAGGCTGAGTCATCGTTAACTTTTTTTAACTTCTTCAAATAAGCATTGCTTTTGAGCAGGCAGAGGAATGATGCTCACTAACATAATAGGCACTGCATTAACAAGTTAATTTTGTCCAGCAGGTTAGTCCCAATTCAGTGTTTGTCAGAGCACTTATTAATGCTTTAAGGCAAACAAACCAAATAACCAAAAAATAAAATTGATTCCTCCACACATGCACTGTAACCCTGAACTTATCCAAACATTACCCTAAGGAGCTGTATGTGAGAACACAAATGTTTAAATCAGTTTGACCAGACATTAAACAGACTTTACTCTGCCAGCTCCCTAATACAAAGCCTGTGTATTATGCGATTGAGCCCATGTGTGAATAGAGCCGGTCATTGTCCGGAAAATTGACAATGAGAGTGCTGATGACGTTTCACGTACTGCCTCCTGCATGCTCGACCCCAGTGCCAACCTTCACAGAAACCAATCCAGTAAGTGTCTGACACAGACAGTGTCCTGTTGTGTGCTACATGTGGGAAAGCACACGCACCTAATTCTCCTGACCTTGTCTAGAGTTGATATGAGAAAATAGCTTTATTCAGTCAACTGACTCCACTAAATCTGACATTTGGTGTTCATCTATGACAAATATTTTCAATTTTTTTTTGCTTTTTTCTTTTGTCGTTGCTTTTCCTCGACAGGTACTGCTATGAGAATCTCTCTTAGTGACCACAAATGTTCATGCAACAACAAATTAAGAGTTTTCAAAGCTGCCAAATATCCTGGTATCGTACAGTAATCTGATCTGTATTCAGTCTTAATTTGTTCTGCAGCTGAATCAGTCTATGCCAAAGAGAGCTGAAATATTTAAGCTCCTTCTCAAGCACTCTATGTACAGCCTTTAAAATTTCTCCTCTGACAGACCGAAGCAAAGTGCATCTCTCCCTCACACCATTAAAGACAATCTAAGGATGCTCTGCCAATTGATCAGAGAGGACTAGTGCAGTATAGAGGTAAATGGTTGTCACAAGGTCTGATGGACCTTTTCTCTCCAAGTGGTCATAGGGAGGCACTCAGTCACTCAGTTTGTTTCAAAGCATGCCTGTGCCGCTGGAAGGGATGGAAATGGAAGAGAAGGAGGAGAGGAGAAGAGAACTGATCCGTTCGGTCTGTGCAAGATAAACACAGTGTAACAGAGAAACAAAAACCTTCCAAATCAGAGGACAAGAAGCAAATTTGCATACTCTGGACAAAAGGCACAAAGTAATAATGTCCTAAACCATGTGTTTCATCAGACTACATGCTATATTTCAGAATTTTTATTAATCATGCACTGTGAAATTATTGTAATTACTAAACTACACAACTTTTATCCTACCAGTAAACTTCATTGCAAAAATGACTCAAACCGTGCCGCGTGAAGATAACTGCAGTCTGCTTCTAAATTAAACGTAATATAAAGTTTTGTAAAATTCTATCATATGAGATGGGGGATAAGCAAACAAACCGGTTGCTCTGGGGTTTTTAGTCGGTATACTCACTGCTTTGACAAATGAATGCCATGAGACTAATCTCTGACAAGTCATTGCTTTTATGAGCTAAAGGAAAGTAGCAATTAGGCTATGAACACATAAACAACAGAAGAGCTTTGGAACATCAGAGGTAAATTTACCGTGACTATAAACAGAGGAAGCTGGAGAACAGAGGCAGAATAAAGCAGAGTAAGCAGGTTAATATGAGAGTTCAAGCAGCATCCTTGCTTAATTAGATCCTGTGAGCCCAGAGAAAATGTCCCATTTAAATCCTGCTATTTATACTGTACGTTCTGGCAATTGGGGAATAAATGACACAGAAATCTCAACAGCTGGACGACACAGCAAAGAAACCAAACAACTTATATATCCATACAGCAAACCGTTTCCAAGCCCCTGCATGATAGGCCTTTCCATTACAATGTGACTCACCATGCTACATTATGCTGCATAAATACAATAGAAAAAGGGGTTGAAATGCGTATGAAAGATATGCCTTACAAGTAGCAGTAATCCGGACTGAGGGTGGATGGAATTTATTCTGAAAACTTCAACCATAAACAGCCACAATAGGCGTGTGCCAGTCTAAATAATAGCTACCGCTCGTGTCTACTGGACTGATAAGCAAGTGTAACATGCCTACAGGAAATGATTGTTTATTATTTATCATCATAAAGCACACTATTAAACATCAAGTGTTGAGGCATACCAAAATGCAACCACTGTGGAGAGAGGCAGCACAGCTCCTCTTATGCGGTCTCAACAGCTGGTATACGCCCGACAATTACGGACTAAACACAGCAAGAAAATGTCTTATCTTGCCGTTACAACTTGTAACTAACAACGGAGAGACGAGCGATAAAACTGTGGCGAAACGTCAAAATAACCCGTGCCGTAACTGAGGCACCAGTGATACACTGTAGCCTGCAGCAACACAAGTACGGATAGTCGGTATGTGAACAAAAAAAAATAAAATCCGGTGTGAACATAAAGAGCGTATAAAGGAACGGCGAGGTGAGGCTACAACTTGAAACACGTACCTGTGTACTGCAAGAGAAACATTGTCCACAGAAGGCGAGGTGCGATTCTTGTCGGTCGTCTGCCGTAGGACGAAGTGTACGAAGTAAAAATCCTTGAATGGAGACGGGTCTCGTCCCTCCGTCAGTCCGCTCCGCTCGGCAGGCTGGACTGCAATGAGAGCAGCCAGTCGACACGGGACCTTTTAGCTACGGCTGGCGAGCCCGCCCTCACGACGTGCCCGGTTCGCGACTGAAGCAGAATACTTCGCTTCAGATGCACGCGGCGCGCAGGCGAACTGTTTTAGGATGTGTCGGTCGGGCGCTGTAGGCTACAGTCACTGACAAAACTCCTACTCTTTATTCTTTGTCAGTTTGCGGGGAAGGCGAGCTCAAGCACTGCTGAACTGTCAAGAGAGCACGTCGTTTTCAGAGAGCTGCAGCCGAGCTACCCCCATGGCGAGTCACTCAGCGAACAAGAGGAATCACTCCACACACAACCCACTCCTCCTGACTTGAAAGCCAAATAAACCAGAATTGGGAAGCAAAAAAATAAATTTTTATGACATTTGCTGAGGTGCAGCCAAGTGATGAATGCCCCCAAAGGCGAATTAGTCCTAAACTTTTGACAGCCGTGCTTTCAAGGAGGTGTTATTCTGTAGGTTGCCAGTTGGAGGAGGAGAAGCAAAGACATTATCAGTTCAGTACCAATGCTTAGTATGCAGACTGTGATGAAAGGCATTCCTGTCACCCCTAAGGCTCAAGACACTCTTTTGTTTTTCAAATAAATGCAGAAAGAGAGTACTTTTCCAAGTTGTTGTAAATGATTGAGGGTTGTTTTTTTAAATAAGTAAAATTTCCCTCATTTATAGTTGAAGTTGTTTGATCAAGGGCTGCATGACGTCTAATGACCAGTGTTTGTTTACACACTTGAAAAGTGTACCTGCATGCAGCCAGTTTTCTAAATTGCAGCACAGTGTGTCCATTCTGGTGCCGTAAAGAAGCATCCACCCAAACATTTGTATAATCTTTGACTCATGCTGTTAACAATAAATATGTATTTAAAAAAATGACTGGGGCATCTCAGGGTGTGAATGTAGGCTTGGTTTGATCAGCACGCAGTCGGAGGATTAATTACACACAGAAAAACAGCAGTGCAAACACTATTATGCTTCCATAATTAGACACAAGCTGTGCACAGACAGACATGAAAAATGTGCATGAGAATGATTTCTACTGTGTCATTGCAGTGGTCAGCTGAGTCATTTATTCCTGATCTCATAAAGTCCCTTCAGTCTGGTTCATACTGGCGTCTGGAGGAGACGGACAAATCCTGTTCAATACTTATATTCAGTCCAGTTTCTAAAAGTAACAGCATGTCAAACAGGTTTACATTTTACTTAAGTTGATATGAACATTTTGTTCGTTTGGGGAACATTTCACCTGATACTTTAAGGAATTTTCCATGAAACTTTTTCATGTATTAGGAGCAGGAATAGGTCAGCATCATGAATAGATTACTGGATGCGCCTACCGGGCGCAGACCCAGAGGGCCATAGGGTCAGGGTCCCTGACTCACAAAATGTTGCTGAAAAGAAACACAAAACGGTCACACTGAGACGCTACATGACCATAAACATAAACACAGTTACTACAAACAATACAAATTGATTACAAAGGGACAAAAAATGTTCGCAAACACTAAATAACTAAAAATAGATAACAAAAACATACACATACCAACTACAAATGACCCAACCACAAAAAGATCCCAAATTACTAAAAGCAGACTCTTCAAAATGACTACAAATGGACACAAAATGACTCAAAGTTTACCCCTTAAGATTTTGTGTGTCTTTTTCTTACGCAGACAGGGTGGATGGCCCGTTACATCATATAGAGATTAGTTGCTAGGTAATAAGATACACCTGGCTATAATTTATGAATCCTACATTTATGAATAACATCATTTTCAGTTTTTGTTGACAATGTTTTGGAGAGGTTTTAATTTAGGTGAACTGTGTTTCTAATACTTAATCTACCCTCATTAATATGAACACCTTTCAATGTATTGACACCACAAACGGCCTTGACGTTGCTGTTGTACATGAGTTGTACATGTTCAAACTGTTCTTTATTTTGAGCAAATATAGTGCTCATTTATTGAGACACCTGATGAGGACAATATGATGCAGTCAAGGAAGACAGAAAAGCGAACAAAAGATCCTCAAGGTGAGTCTATCCAGGTTTCCATCCAAAGTCATGTAGGAGTATAGTATAGGAGTAGTATATATATTCTATCCTTTCTTGTTGCACAACTGTTCGCTGGGAGGAACAGCATTTCATTTTCTTATGCATGCAAGTGCATTACAAAATGACGATGCACTAAATCTCGAATCTTGGTTTCAAAGGAATACCCGCACATACACACGAACACGCATCCATATAAGCTAAAATTGAGGTTATGTAGTTTAGGTGAAAAGGGCTTGGACACGTTTTGAAAATATCTTCAGGATCAAGTTGTTTTCTTCTCTGCCCCACCAATAAGCCTGTTTACACTGCCATCATAAAATAATTTCAAAAGTAAATAAAAGTGTTTACTAAAGGCCAAAGTGCCATTCCCCCTTTCCAAACCTCAATTCTTCTCAATTCCCAGTCCACTGTAAAGTCAGGAGCACACTATCCTACAAACAAGATGCTGGACTGATACAAATCGCAGTTTGACAGTAACTTATTACATAACACTATCATCTGGTATCAGCAAATGTACATGACTGACTTTAAGCAGTTTTGACTAATTTAGAAAGATAAACCATATTTCTTCTTCGGAAAATAACATTGTTTGCTCAATATGTTATTGTTGTTATGCTAATGTTATTTCTTGGAAATAAAAATAGCATACATGCTTACAGTCAGCCGCGGTGAAGGATGATTAGGATATACAGTACATATAATGATTAGGGTTGTCACAGTACTAGAATTTCAAGTCGATGCCAATACCCAAGAAAATACTCAATAGCATTTCCCATACCAGAGGGAGAAAATTACAAAAAATTGAGGTAGAATTTCTAAAATATGAATTAGAACAATACAAACAACATTAATAACAAGCCATTAAAAAAATTGTCTGACGTAGTGAAAAGAGAAAAGAAAACAGATAACTGTAGGGTGTATATAAATATGATAAATATTTTTAAACTCTCGTTTGTTTTATTGTGTTCTATAGCTCAGGGATGTCTGTGTACATACAATTATTCCACGAAGGAGGTTAATTCATGGATTCAGCTGGTGAATAAGTTATTGTTAGTCAGGTTTCTCCACAGTGCAAACAGGGATCTGGACCATGCTAATGTATCCAGTTACAGTCATGTTTATCTTCTGTTTCTGGTGACTTGGCTCCATATTATCGTTGCTGATTAAACAGAGTTGGTAAAGCAGGCTGCCACTGTCTCTGTCTCGTTGTTGGTTGACTTTTCAGTCACACATAAATGTGTCACTCTGTTTAGGTGATGTCTGCTAACGTTAGACGGCAGGACTGATGATGTTAGCTGCTTAGCTCTGCCGTAAACATTAATGTTTACTATTACACGCTAGCAGCTAGGGACTGAACAAGAATCTAAACAGCCAAACAGCTCGAAAACAACTGTGGTAGAGCATATTTTTCTCTTCCGATTAAATTATGTGCAGTCAGTGTCTAACTAACCCAGTATACTAAAATGTATTATTTAGGCTATGTTACAATGAGGATACTTGGAAAGACTTCAGAAACATGACACGATAACACGAGGACCTGTCTTCCTCTCACATTTGGACTGCAGCCTAGCCTTTGAAAAATATTGGACGGACAAGCCTATTATTCACTGAATCACATGCTTTGTGAAGTGGGTTGGTACATGCACACACACATCAAGCAGCTACAAACAGTATTATCAGCCAAGAGATATTTATTTATGTTTAGGGATATTAAAAAAAAGCGAAGCAACCAACTTTTTCCCCATCCATGTTTACACCACAAAGGATGAGAAATAGGTAGAATTCAAATACCCCTGTCAGCCAATCGTAATGAGTAAAAGCCAGTGCATGCTCTCATTCAATTTCAGTGTCTCTAGGGAATGATGTTTGTCTGATGTCTTGATTTTTTTTTTTTAACAGCAATATTCTTTTTGGGGCCTGCTTAGTGTAGCAAAACATTCAAATCAAACAATAATTTGACTCGGTGCCTCAGCAGATGAAAGCAGCCATGCTCTGCTTTTATGATTTCTTGCAAAAAATATGTGTGTTTGGTGATATTACAGCCCTCTTTAGTCAAATAAACTACCCGACTTAAAATAGAGGTGAAATAAGTAATTATGGCAAAAAGTTTCAATGGGGCAAATGTGTTTCATCAAATCATTAGCCCATATCGTCTAGCTAAACGCAGTTTTCTATATCAGCGCCGAAACTTAAAGAATGGTCGACCCAGTTAAATCAAATCTCCTGCTCATTGCATTTGTTTAGTTAACAGGCACATATCTCATGTAATGAATTATTCAAATTCAATTACTGCTACTACATATTGAATGGAAGCTGGGCCCCAATCGACAACTATCATAGTTGAAACTTTAAAAAAAAAGGCTCTGAGAGACATAGCCTTCTGCATGACTAGCACTTGTTTGAGTCAATATTTCCCCTTTCACTAAAGAACATTTATGACTATTTGTTTGTCTCGATCGAGTGATTTGCCAAACCACACAGTCCAGTATTCACTTGGTAAGACTGCGCCATTCTGTATCAATATGCCCTTTCCAATCAAACAAAAGGGTTCACGTAGCTGCTCAACAAGGCCTTTAGAGAGGGAAAGAGGATGATATTTAAAAAGGTTTCAGTTTGACTGCAGAAGTGTTTGGTGTCTTCCATTTTGAGATCAATAAATGGTGTATTTGTAGCTCAGGCATGAGTGGAAAATATCATTAACTCCACTGCCCTCTACGGAGGAAGACAACCAGCACAGAAATATGTCCTGAGGATGGAGGGATCTCTGCCTTTTGGGTTCTTGCTAGTTATCTTTGACCTCTATCTTCCTTAATCCTCCCCTTTCTAATTACCTATCCCTTTTCTCCTCCTTAGCTCACATTCCTGCCCCCTGACTGATGGTTAGCAGATGATCATCTGGACATGGAAGGTTGAGGTGACTCCCCAGCTTCAGTCACACCTCATTAAGTGAGCTTCACAATGTCCCAGTTCACGTACTGGTGTATCCCTATTTAGATGAATTTAATGAGTTGGGGAGGAGTGACAAGACACCATAAAAAGTAACTGGATCCAATGTGTATTGCGATGCAGAACCATGTTTGCCATAGTTTTCATGTGAGAGGAGGGAGTTTCTAGATGCCTTGGTGACAGCAGCATCTGTTCTGGAAACAGGATTAGTCAAAAGGAGGGCAGGCATATACCTAGAGATTTTTTTCTCAACATGAATATTGATGGGAATGGGTCTAAAACAACTGTTAACCCCTCTGCACTGCTGAAATGTTGTTCACAGCCCTCGTTGCCATGCCATAATTCACAGCCAGAGAATCACTTGACTCAAACACCACTCAGGAACTGCCACCAATACAGCCACAAGAAGAGGTAATGCCAAATACATTACCACAGTGCATTAAAATGCTACACATCCTCTGATACAAGCAAAAGCAGTTTATGGAGTTAAGTGGGCACTGTGCTGCATTTTGGCAGATGTGTTGTGCAGCAAGCTGGTTGTGATTCCTGGCACCAAATCTGCCATCAGCTTTACACAGACATCAAACTTCGCTGCCCTCAAGTCAACATTAACACAAAGACAGTCTTGTAGCCAGACGTCTAGCTCCCTGCAAGAGGTCAACAGAAAGGCTAAAGCATGTGGGATAAAGAGACTTTGGAGAGCCTAAAGTGGAAATTTGATTCCTGAGTTTGAAGAACTGCCCTTGCACATGTTCCACAGGAACAGATCATTTATTTTTCCACATATATCCATTCATCAGCTAAATCGCATGCAAACCTATACCTGTAGATTAGATATAGAACAGCTGAGAGCCTTGTTTGAAAACTGAAAACTTGTAAATGTCAAATAAGATGCATTTATTTTCCGTGTTAAAGTGTTAGTCATAGCATTGGTAGTCATTTTGAATACCAGATAAACAGTGACTGTTAAAGTGGGTCAAGGAAGGTGCCAAAGTAGTCAATGTGGAATTTGCTATTGTCTTTAGGACAACAGAGACATGTTTGTTGATTCTGGGAAGTAGACAAGTCTCCTTCAAACTACTGGCTCCATTTGTAACACATTTCATCACAGGTGGAGGATAACAAATGTGACATTTTGTTAAAATTATTAAAGTTTTTATCCATAAAAAACATGAAAAGCTTAAATTCCCTCCAGTCAAGTAGTATGTCAATCATTTCGTCAAAAGACTCTTTGTACATACTGCTGTCCATCTCCTCACATGACAGAAAACATTATCTACTTTTGATTAACTGTCATCAGTTATTTGATGCTACATTAGAAGAAAAACACAAGTTTACTAGAAATGTCACCATATCAAACCTTGAACCTAGTACCACGTATTTTAGCAAGGGAATTGGCTGAATGCATTATTACATCGTTTTTTTGCAGAGGGTCGTGCAGTGAGGGTTGGTGTGCACAGAATTTGATCAGTTCATTCCATCCTGTGTGCACTGTGGAGACTAAAGCAAATGTTCTGTCAACAAAGGTGTCTTTTCGTTTTGTTCATAAGACCTCACAGAATTGTGTTTGAAGGTGAATAGACTTTGGCCTTAAGTCAGTGTTAAATTAATGGAGAAAGAGACAGAAAACTTGACATCTTCATTGCCTCACAAACTGACTTGAGACACTTTTAAACTGCCCAACATTACTGAAGGTAGAGGGGACTGCTAGATAATTAAACCTGCTACAGGCTAATATAGTAGAAACTGTAGAAAACTCTGCAGTGTAAAATGGTAAAGAAAGAGAGGGAATAAAACAGAGATAGCAGACCAGACAAGCAGGAGGGAGTGAGAAAGGCCAAGTATCAGACAGAGCATTCATTATCACCTGACTGACCTGCATATTGCGCTGTGTGAGAGTAATGGGAAAGGACACACTCATCGGCCAAAGCCCAGCTAGGGAAGCGCTTTTCATTTCCCCTCTCTTTCCTCTCTCTTAAGCAATCCGTCAGATTCTTTCTTGGTTCAATTTCTATTCTAGAACAATGTACTGTATGATCCTTTTGTTTCTGAAAATACAATATGCTCACAGAGACATATGAATGCCATTTCTAATGATGTCTAATAATGTCATATTCAATATGTGTACAATCACGCAACATACTTTTGTGTTAATAAACAATTGTATATCTTTTAATTTCCATGTCACTTTCTAAGAGCCTCCTTGTCCGTTCAAAATTCCTTATTTTTAATATGCAGCAATGTAAATTGTTGGGTTAATGATGTTACGGAGCAGCCTCTGTAACTGTGTCTTTTTGTCTGTTATGAATGGATATTTATACTGGAATAGTGTCCAGTGTTTGCTTACTGTAATATCTGACCACAATAGTATACGATTCATGTTTCATACTAAGGTTTCAGACATAGTAAAACATGTCACATACTCTTTTACCCTTCTAAACAGCATGTAAGTATGGAAACATACAGTGGCAGTAGAAGGGCAAAATAAGTTAAATAAATAATATTCCAAGCCAAACTGAGTTTTTTCCGTGGTTGTCTCTCGCTCAGACAGTACTTCTCTTTACCTGCCTGAAACGCTTCAATAGCATTTTCGTGTTTACTTCTGTTCACATCATTCCGGGCCCCAGAATGCCTGGCTGTGCACACCTGCTAGTTAGGCACATCCTCAAACAGCAGAAGCTCAGACAGAGTGTTTTATACAGTGGTGCTGCAGCAATGGGCAAGATGAGAAATATAATTTTTTCTTTTTTTAGATCAAAGCATGTAAACCTATTGTAGCTGATGCGAAAAATACAAATATGACCCTGAAAGCCAGCATAATAGGGCCTCTTTAACCATCCTAGATTGGTGTGTTACCGTGTTATTATTAGCTTATTATCACAAAGCATGAAGCACGGAATTGGTAAAACATTTTGACTTGGTGACTGCACTAGTAAGGGAATCACATTATTACCACTCACATTAATGTACCAAATTTCATATCAGTCCATTCAATAGTTGACATACAGTAGAAACCACATGGTTTCAACCTCATGGTGGTTAGATGGAGATCTTATGTCATATTATGTAAAGAACAAAAAAAAGTCTGAGTAGAATAAAAATGTCTCCTCTTACCAGTGACTCGGCTTGATCTGTAGTCTTTGTACATGCCAGAGATTCAACTTCGTTCGTGTGATCTGAGCTTCTCTGGTCTTGCAGCAAATCTGTTTGGAAAACATAACCATAGATAACAAAGGTCTAGTCAGCCACCGTTTGTTTTGTTACATAAAAATGACAGTGTCTCTTAAATTTCTGCAATTTGACTTTGTCATGATGTAGTTGTTCAAGGACACTGACTGAGAGCAGTTAAGAAGGACAGAAATAAAAAGACTTTGTCTTGAATAGAGAGAAGACAGACAGAGGAGAATGTAATTCATCCGCTTATCCAAAAGACACGACCTCCCTGCTTTGTGGAGCAGAAGCTCATCCCGAGCCAAAGAGGTCTCTGAGGCACGGGAGGGTCCCATTGACTGCGCTATTAACACTCAAACTGGGTGGATCAGCATAGAGGAAATACAAAACGCTGCCAGAAGGATGCACAGAGAATTCTTTAATGCATTTCATTCCAGTGAGAAGGGCCCTGAGGGTGCAGTGATGACCAGAGTAATTGGCTTTCTCCAGCTATGATAATCTGCATCAGTCATGCCATGCCAACACACTCTCAGGCCACTGAGAAGGTCACAGCGATCCCCAAACTTCACTCCTCTTCCTGTCCCTTTTGAAAAGGGCACAAGCAAGACTTTTATTCTCCATTCTTGAGATTATACCTTTAGTCAGTGTGCTTTTAAGTTTACTCATTTTTAGTATATAATACTATAAAATACTTTTGCTTCTGACTTAGAATTGAACTTACTTTTCCTGACAACAGACAAGACATAAATTGCTTATCATACAATAGGGGTGAAACAATTAGCTGACAAAAGACAATGACAAAATTAGGAAAATTAATCCACAGTAATTGAGATCATTGTGTGGAAAAATACCAAATATTCTCTGATTTATCTTCAAAAAGGAGAGGATTGCTATGGTTTATACTATTGTAGATTTAATATTTGGGGGTTTTATACTGCAGTTTGGACAAACATGCAACTTGAACATGTCACCTTGGGCTCTGGGGAAGGGTATTATCCACCATTCTATGAAACCATATACTTGGATAATGAAAATAATTGCAACAGAATATAATACATATTCCATAAAACACGCACGCACACACACAGTGCATCTCACATAAAGTAAAACTCGTCCATCATATCTCATATCACAGCTTTAGTGCATCGATTCCATTATTCTCTTCCTTACATGTCAGGCAGTGATAACATTTTTTATCACTTATCACACTACCTGACATGTAGGTACATTTATGCTTACACATACTGACAGATATGACAGGCACAATAACATCTTAATGGCATCTTTGCAAGCTACTTGGTGGTACCTCTCTGCAACCTGCCCTTTAAAAACACAATATATGAGCTGTTCACACACAGCGTACAGTCAGGCATCTCTATCATACATTAAATCATTTTGGAATTGATGACAAGGTATTTAAACCTAACAGCCGGAATACATGGGGAACGGACGAGCAGAGTTTGTAGGCGGGGTACAGCAGGGTTTTTTACCTGCTACACAGACTCCGTCAGTACCGTGTGGCTGCTGCCAGTTTCACTGTGTGCATGTTGAGTGTTTCCAAGTGATAAAACAGTTGGTTATGCAGGGATTGGAAGGTCTGCTGCCTAACATTGCTATCTGGTACAATGAGGTTTGTATCTTGACCATTGTACTAGTGTTTTTTATACACTTCTATGTGGTTTTTACCTGTCGGAGGGCTGTGTAGCCACATGTAGAGAGAGAAACAGACATGCTGCGTAAAAAAAGGCTTGAACGGGTGTGCACAGCTTCTGTGGTCCATTAAGCAGCTTCAATTGGACATACCGCATGTGCTCTGCTGCGGGCATGCTGAAACTGACTGTTAATAGACACCCTCTGTATTTTGGCCTTAACTGACAATAATGTCGAGCATTTACAGAAGCATTCAGCAACTATACTAATTTAAAACACAATCTGGGTAGCACTATATTTATACCCAATAGTACTTATGCGAAGTAGTAGTCAATTATATCAACCTAAGTCATAAAAGATGGATGGACATTCATACATGTTCTCGTAACTGTTATACTGCTTGTTGGAAAGTCTGGGTAAAGAACATAAAAAATGAGGTAAAACACTTAAAACATACTTTCATGTTGGTGGGGGTTGCAGACAGAGAAAGGTAGAGCGACATTACTTTCTCACTGATCATATGTCTCACTGTGCTGTCTAGATATAGTGACAGTTTCAGAAAAAATGAAAAATAAAACTTTACTGACTGTAGCTTTAAATCTGTATTATTATATCTGTACTCAAACCGGGGTGCCCTGCATGTTTTAGGTTTCTCCCGGCTCTAACACCTGATTCTAATGAGGTGCTCTTTATCAACAGCTGAAGCCTATCCCCGTTAGAAAATCATTAGAATCAGGTGTGTTAGAGCAGGCAGAAACTCAAAACACGCTGGACAATGGCCCTCCAGAACCGGAAATCGGCACCCCTGACTTAAACGTTTAGTGGTAAGAAGACGCAGGGGCAGTACTGTGATAGCTAAACTAAAATATGAGATGATTTAGCAGCCAGGCAGTAAACACAGCCGACTTATTGTATTGTATATTCATTAAATATTATTGTACAGTAGTGTACTAAAGAGAAGACCAGAATGGTCCTTGCAATGACAGGCATTTGGATCTATGGGTGGTCTTCACTGAGAGCCAGTGAAACTGCTGAAAAAGTGAGCAGACCGTTCAACACAATGACAACCACAAAGCTGAATCAAGGCCAACAAGAAAAACACTCCTGCTGAGAGAAAAATAGGCTACTTATTCACCATCAGCATGGCATTAGCCTAAACTTCAGAAGAATAATGAGTTATTTTAATTTGAGAAAATAGCATGATGGGGAAGGCCGCAAAGAAAATGTGCTTTTTTTAAAGTCCTTTGTGGGCACAACAACAAATGACATTTATCACTCTTAAAGGACCCACATTCCCTATCATATTTGTTATTACCAACATCTTTCATTTCCACACACTTAGCTCTGAAGTACTTTTCTTTAGTTAGGAAAAAGTATGAGTTCCTAACTTGGAGAAATGTGCACACTAATGATTATGAATGAAGCAGGGAGTAGAGGAGTTTCACACTGGTCTTTGAAATCAGTCTCTGAAATTGTGATTCAGATCCAGCAACATTACCAATATGCAAGCTTCACAGTAAGCACAAAAGCTGGGGAGACAGTTTTATGCAGACTCGCTTGCTGAGACTGTAGACATTATTGAAATGAAACAATAGATCTTCTTTGTAGCAGATATGCAACTTGAATTGTTTGTCAAAATAAAGACAGCCAACTAGGTAGATAGTACAGCCTAAGATATATAAAATTGTGTACAAGATAATGATTGTTTGGTTTAATTTCTTAGCAGGCAATAAAATATCACGGCAGCATTGTATGTTCAATTGTTATTGATGACTGTCCATGTTTAACTGGTAAATCAATACACCAAATGGGCAAGAATGACAGTTTAACTGCCTCAAAATGCCATTATATGTTTCTGGTGCACCCCCTACTACAGATATTAATCATTCAGACAATGTTGTGTTTAGCCTTGAGTGTTTACTTTCATATGTATTTTCACACAGTTCAGTACATTAGTCATCTTGACGAACGCATGAGGCCAGACACCTGTGTCTAGCAGGGATTAGAGGATCCCTTCAGTGAAGAGAGGATTATCAGAGTCAACTGGCCCCTATAGTGATGGAGAAGGGAGATACCCCATAATAGCCCTGATAGGTCCATTCATCTTTAGTCTCCACAGCAGGGAAACGGCAGCCTGGGAAGGCACAAACCAAATCGCCCTCTGCAACAATTTGCAGCATTGGATTAATCATACAAACTTCACAAGAACCGATCGGTACTTCCCAAGCAGCTCTCGTGTACCTTTTCTTTCCTGTAGCTGTCCCTCAGCCTGTGTGCTTATCTCTGTGATAAAGTACCTCATCTCCCACACAGTTGCAACAAAAAGATAGCTCTGAGGTTTTTACATTTGTCTGGAAATCATAAAAGTATGTCCACGGCATCAAATAGGGCAAAAAGCACAACCAAACAACGACTAAAACTTCTTCCATTTAAACAAATGTACACTGAGATACGGTCGAAACATGCACTCGTTCATATTTCAAATTGTGTAGCATTTTAAGTAAATTATTAATTTTTGTTTTAACAAAATCATTTTTTGATGCTATGGTACGTGTATTTTAATTCGTGGAGTGAATTTTTGTGATGGTTTGAATTTATAACTACAGCAAAGTCCAAATGTAAATGAACTGAAAATGATTTACAAAAAGATAATTCTTCAGAGGAAGGGTTGGCAGAATAAATGTGAGGTAAGGGTTATATATGATTGACACTGGGTGGGTATACAGGTAGTACATAAGAGCACTGGGATCATTGTTGATTTGATTTGATAAAAATGTTATTAGTTGTTTAAGTTATGGGAAAAGGTGAGAACCAGAAAAGTGAAAACTTCTTCCTACTCCCTCTGGGCATGTAATATCTGGTTTAGAAGTCATATCAGTGTGTCGTGTATAACTCAGAGGGGGAAAAGTAACAAGGAAGGGTTAATAATAATATTTGTATCTACTCGCTGCTGTGTTTTATAACTCTGTGGTGTAGCAGATTTAATGTACTGTTTTGAAAGTATGCCTGGGAAGAGGGCCAAAACTCTCTGTTGCAACACATGTACATTAAGTGTTTCTGTTCCTGAAAGAAACTGCACAAGCATTTGTTTTTGCTCTCCAAAAATGTTCCCACTGATGGTTTGCTTTATCATATTCAAGGATGTGAACATTACTAGACTATTATTATTGTTAAGTTAAGTTCATATTATAAAAGGATAATGTAAGTCAATAAATACATATTGCAATCCATAAATACACATGGTATAAAACTACCATAATTAGATTTAGTAAAGGTTTTTTTTATTATTCTTTTAAATGTTTGTAATTCCTTGTTGTTGTATGATTGTGTTGTTTGTGTTCTGTTGTTTTCTTATCGGTGTTTCTTGTCAGGTCTCTCTTGAAAACTAGACTGCCTGATTAAATAAAGATTAGATTATTTTATTTTATAAAAAGATGAGGTCATTTTTCATCCATAGTCCAAAAAGCATTATCACAAAAGGCACCCTAAAGAGTTTAGTGCTGATGTGTGTATCTATAAATCATCCACTGTTTTAATTTTTCACACTAAGAGCCAACAATGCAAAAACAACAACAATAAATCATGTACACTAAAGATATTTATATAATATAACAATTATTCAAATGTTTTGGTCATAAACTTAGTAGTAGAGTGTAATGGTTTATGATACTCTAAGTATAGTGCCTTTATTTTAGCAAAGAAAACCTATGGTACGTCTATAAACACTCGATTCGAGATGGTAAGAGCAGGAAGATCACAGCTAATTACCCACAAATCCAAGGTTGTGTCTGGATGGAAAAACTAGATTTGTGAAAACTTGCCTAACCTCAACCCTCTAGCCTTACTCATTCTGGGTAAATGCCTGACCTCAACCATTAAAAGTCAATTCTCAGTACAATGTTAATCCTTCTGATAATTGCTATTGCTTAATGCGAGATTTTAAAAAGATGACAGCGCAATGTATGTAAAGACACGTATGTTCATTTTTTTTCCAGTCAAGAAGCAAAAATAGAATGGATTATTTTGTTCAAATCAGTTAGTTGGATGCAAATTCGAGTAACGGCGAGAAAAATCTCTGCAGTTGTCAATGTGACAAGTGAGTTGTGGGAATACGGAAATGAAAATGTTTCACTGGATAGAAGCACTGTCATGTTTGTAGTGATGTGGTTATTTCTGTCATTCTTCCTACAATCACAATTGGCAAGGCCGTGCATATTGTACAATTAATATAATTCAGATGTTTTATCCGCATACAATAAAAATGCTATAGTACAGTATATACTGAAAATACAGCCACAACTGTTGTCACATAGCAACAAACATCCAATCATGTGGTACAGTATTTGTCTGTTAATGAGCCCCCGCTGACATTCTGAAGAAATGACAGTCTGTCAAGCCTTCCTGCACAAAGGGAAACATGTTGGTGAGATGGCAGCACCACAACGTATGAGTCTGTGAGGCAATGATGTAAAAACACAAACAGTTATAAATAAATCTAAAAAACAAATACACAGAAACACTAAAGCAGTCATATGTGCCCTGTGGGTGCATTTCTTGAAGGTATGGTGGTAGATCTTTTTTGTCATAAATGTTCAAATCATTTCATTCAGGAAGTTAACTGATCCAGAAACAGTTTATATAAACAATTTAAAAAGCTAATGAAATTCACTCCAGTCAGCAGTGAGTCATAAAAACAGAGTAACAGAAGTATGTGTGTCTAAGTGTGTGCTATAAGTCATCTATATAGCATTTCTACCAACTGACAGATGGCTTGTGTGTTGATGTTACACTATAACTTTAGCTTTGAACAATATTAAAAAATTAAAAAGGAGGGCAAGCAGAGGACAGAGAGAGCAATGCAGATGTGTCCACTTTTCTCCACCAAATAATGATCAAAGGGGAAGAAACTGGTTACAAGAGCATCTCCGATCCTTTAGACGTGGCTCATGCTGAAAACTCTGATGTTGACCAGGAAAACAATTTTCCACAGTGTTAAAAGACATAGCCAGAGGTCCAGACAGTATTATTTTCTATCACCCCAAGACAGGAAACAAGTGTGAGGAAAGCAATAAAATGTTTGCATCCTCAAATAACAAATGAAATTGCATCTTAGGTTTATGGAAACATTTACACAAGACCTACAGCTTTAGTGTAATGGTAGTTTTTAGAGTTACACAATGCAAAGTGAACATACTTCACTGTGTGTATCTCAACAATATATATCTAGATATCTGTGTAACTGAAAAAGGAAAAATTCTTCACAGAATTTGACATCTGAAATGACACAATGTATAACAAAGTGTATAGAGTATTGCTAGCCCAAACTGAACTGATATTGTCCAATGTCTTGTTTTATCTGACCAATAATCCAAAACCAAAAGAGCATAAATTAACTATTATATAAGACGAGGAAAAGCACGAAATCCCACATTCATGAAATATTTGGTATTTTTGCCAAAATGACAAGCGATGAATCGATTATAACAATAGTTTCTGATAATTTTCTGTCAATTGACACGTCAATAAATCAACAACAACATGCAGTTCAAAATACAACACCAACACTCATTAGGCTGCATTCACACCAAATCACGCCTTACGGAAAAAATGCCAGTTCGCCAATTCATTTGAATGCGTTTGTTACATTTAGACTGTAGCAGTGAGGACCGCAGGGGATTTCAGGGAAATAAATGCAGCAGCCTTGTCGAAAAACCTGAAACAGAATTCACTTTTGGAGAAACACAATCCAACGTCACCCTGAAGTGATCACACAACCTACTGGTGAGCAGACAAAACACAGTGGCCCTCATTTATCAATCTACAGATCTGTGCGCAGAATTGGTCATACGACAGGACACACGTGTGATTTATGAAACATTCGTATCTGACCAATCTCAGCGTACGAATGAGCGGGCCTTGATAAATGCAGCGGCTGAATTCGATCGTCATTAACATGTTACGCCTTTAAATATTGCTGGTTCGGAGGCCTCGCCCACTGAGGTCAAACACGGAGAGACGAAACACTTGTAAGAAAATAAACTTTTCCGACACACAGATCGGCATCCTGACATCCGAGATGGAGCAAAATAAAGATATGCTTTTTGGCAGTCTTAAGAGGGGATTAAAGGGGCCCATAAAAACACTGTATGGAAAAGAATAACGGATGCAGTCAACCCGAAGCAGCGCTCCACTGTGACCCATGTGTGTGCGCGCGCACTGTTGAACCTGTGCTCCTCTGCTCTGTAGCGGGGTTTGCCAGCGGGGTTATTAGGTATTTCGTTAGAGGATAACCTTTGTCACCAAGAAGAACCATACCAAAATGTTAATCATCTAATACCTTGTTTGATTTAATACAATTTATCGAGGGTAGCCACTTACCGAGGAGATGACTTTGGCTCTGCAGTGCGCCAATCGATTGCTCCAACCACAATTTTTTATTTGTTTTATTTGTTTTAAGAATCTGTTTGATCCGTTCTTAATATGTGACTACTTATGCTTAATGACAGCTGAGGTTTGTTAATTATTTTCAGACAGGTTTTGCTGTGCTGCAGCGCAAATCCATAGGCTCAAATGTGCGTACACGATCTCAGACCAGACGTGAGATTTGATCGTAGCTCCCGCTCACGTCCAAATTGATAAATGCCGAAGTTTGTCAGGAAATGGTCGTAGACACGTTTTTCTGCCGTACTTTCGTTTGATAAATGAGGGCCACTGAAACATCCATGACATTTGAGTGACACTCCCTAACTGTTGCAAAACCCTGCACTAATCGCCCAAACACCTGCTTTGGTGTGAATGCAGCCTTTGTATCCTGATGATCCCAGATAGTACAGTGAAGAAATTAATTCTACAGGTAACAAATGACAGGGAATAAAAAAAAAACTTGTGACCTCAACCAAGCTGCTTTTCATAACTCTGGAACACAGTTCTAGTCTCCACAAATCTCTGTTGACTGAACTCAACCTCGTTGACTAAACGGTTTCACCGAAGGCAATCTTGGGCTTATGCTCCGTAATTTATGAGTAGGCTGGGAGCCAGTATGTGTGGTTTAACAGCCGTAGACACGTGCTGTCTTTGCATTCATGGCCAATGAGGAGGTCAGAGAAATAACTGTATCCTTCTCAGTCACAGTTCGGTGAGCTCTAGCCCATGAAATCATTTGGTGGTGCCAAAACAAACGAAACGACACAAAATTTTACTCAAAAATAGGTAATATAATGACAATGTCATATCAGCTGGAGAAGCAAAGACATGTTAATTTAAATTTAAGTGACTAGAGTATTACTATGTTGATTTGTTTCTCTCTGAGAAAATGTTTTGAAAAAAGACGTGTGGGCCATTAGTTTATTATGTTAATTAGGCAAAGTAAAGCGGGAACTTCATGAGGATATGAAGAGTAAACGACTGATTATGGCAATAAAGAAGAACAATGCTGTGTTGTTTTTAAGGTCTCTGTAATTATCCTCAGCCTCCATCCAGTAAGGAGGCTTTTATATCTTATCCTTGAAATTGTGGCTGTTAATGGAAGCAATATTTTTAAAATCTTTGATTGAAATGCACAAAAGTATTTATTAAAATACATCACACATTCCCAGTTTGAACATGTGTAACTTTGGGTTTTGCTGGAAAAGAGCAGGGGTCTCGGGTAAAAACCACTCTTGGTAAATAAAGGTTTAGAAAAGCAGTCTTGCATGTGAAGGGGTAGATAGGGCTTAGCTCCCCCTGTCACAAGTACTTAGATCAGGGAAGGGAGGTAGGAGGGCAGTTAAAGCAAGTGTACAGAGGGTAAAGGATGAGACAGGGAGGCCAATCTTGCTACAACAGGCAGACACCCCTGTCTTTAACTCTGATGTGTCAGTTAGACACAGGGACTTAAATATTCAACTCATATCAAGTAGGAAAAATTCATGAGGGGAACTCTGCAAAGAAATTCAAATGATAGCTCATCTGAAGAGAATGACATTCTAAAAAGTCAGATCACAGACAAACCCTTCCCAGTCATGATAGGATCTGAGTTGTTGAAGGATATCAGAACCTGGAAACCCTTGATAATCTCCAAACAAGCTGGCGTTATTTGTAGCCCCCTGACTAGGCAACCAAAACACTGGACATGAGGGTATTTCTTAGTCTTGTGAAAAATACTGTGTGTTTGGGATGTTGTGAATCAGTGACCACAGGCAGTATAACTCAATCTGCACCTTACAAAACATATCAGGGTACTAAACCTTACATTTATTGCCAGTCATGTTCAGGGTTAAGATACCACATGTGCCCCCAGATATATCCAGAAATGTTTCCTCAATGGGCACTACTTGTAGAAGTATGGGGTGTGGATAAAAGCTTTAATTCTACCCGCTCTGTAACAATTTGCTTAATCAACATTTAAGTCAGCTAAAATAGGTGTAATCATGTCCTAAATTACTTGTCTTGCAATTAAAGCTGAGTGTGTGCAGCTGTCTAACGTTTTACAGCTTCTATTTCTGCCTATGCCAGAGTGGAGCTGTGTTCAAAATCCTTCCCTTGTTCACTCACTCACTATGACCAAACGAGATTTCGGACACAACACTGGAATTTTCTAACAAATCTTTGCGTCGATAGATGTGCCGGATATATGTGTGACGGAAGCAGGGGGCATCTAGCATAAGGTAAACAAACAGAGCTGTAAACTCATTTCACAGTTGGTTTATGATACAAACCTGCATTCAGGAGGACAGTTAAGGTTGTATTAATGTTGCATGTTAATTTCAACATTTAATCCCAAATAAATTGTTGAAATGAGATTGTTGCTAAAGTGTGGTTTTGTAAACATTGGTTGTGTGTCCCGATTGCAGCCCATGGCTAATTTATTTCACAGGCGAGTAACAGTAGTAAGCTCGCGAGGAACTAGTCAGCTCATGAGTAACTTGTTGGTGAGTGTATGTGTGTGTGTGTGTGTGTGTGTGTGTGTGAGTTGTTGGTAACTGCAGTTAGCTCTCTAACGGCAGCTCCCAAGCCAAGTGACAACAGAAATATACTAAACCAAAGTAGTTTTCATGTCGGCTCCATGGGAAGAAATTGACAGTGTTTAACTGATTCGTCGATTTTATTTCTCCGCCCTGTGTAGCACCTGAGGCAGCCGGTACCAGGTGGCAGGTATACTTTGCGGTGTGAGTACCGTAAGCTACACTGAAGCTAACACAAGTACTATGCACTGACACAACCACAGCTCTCTAAAATCAGCCCCGCTGTAAAAAAAAACAGTGAAATTAAAAAATAGTGTTAAAATCTCGTCTCGTGACCTGAAGGTCTTGTCACACCCCTAGTAAGCCCTGTTCCAAATGATCTCATACTAAAATAAAGGGAGAGATAAAAGATGAAATAAGGCCTTTGTTGATTTGTGCTTGAATATATATTCTACGTAACAAGGATCCACAGTTAAAAGAATACAAATCTGCCTGTCAATCATAGTAGCAGTTAAATAATACTATCCATGGGCCCAGTACAAGTTATGAGGAGGCATCGTTATTCAGCTGGTTCACTGTGCTCTGTCCATGCCCTAACCAGAGTGCACAGCCTTTGATTGATAAATAGATAAATCTGTTCTGCTCCCCAATGCAGGCTCCTCTCTTAACAGCCTAATTACCTTGTCTCAACACCAAAGTCGACTCTGATAAGAAGCATGAGCGACTTAGACGTAAATAGAAACTGTGCCGCATACTGGCACAATTAAAAGTACTGTATTAGACATAGTTAGATTTTAAGGATACAGGACAAAACTGTGCAGCTTTTTTAACAGGGCTGCCTGTTATTACATGGAATTCACTGTGGCTGCAACTTATTATCATTTACATTCATCTGCTGGTTATTTTTCCAATAATCAATGAATTATTCAGTCTATAAAATATCACAATAATGTTAAAAACACCCATCAGTGCCCTGATGAGCGTGCACCTGGGCTAGACAACCAGGTGCACGCTAGATTTTTGGAAAAACAGCAAATCAAAAAATTTTTGAAACTTGACTTGGCAAATATTTGAATCAGATGAGGTTGACAGCAGGATTATATAACAATTCCAATCTATTTAAATAATAAAACAAAATAAATGTTATAGTGGTTATTATATTAAATATAATGTTGATAAGGAAAATATTAATATGTTATTATTATACTATCGAATTAGAATCAATCAACAATCCCTAAAGTTACTTGAGTAACTCAATTACTAAAATCATTGATGCAAATTCTTTGCATTAAAGCTATGTTTAATTAATAACTTTAATGTCAATATATAATGCACTGTGGACACCACATCCATGGTGGATACATGGTGTCAAGAAGACGTGATGGCATTGATTACAAAGTGGAGGAAAAGAGAGAAAATAGCAGGGGCCAATAAAACAGCTGGGCCAGAGAAAAGTGTCGAAAGTTAACATTTTAAACCCGCAGTAACATTTGCAACACATACAAATAGCTTCCAAGTTTTAAGAAATAAAAAAGTGTCAAGTTATTCCAGTAGGCTTCTGATATTTTGCATCTATTGAATCTTTCATGCTTGGCCCTCAATATGTCTGCTTACATTAGGATATTTCAAATTATTCCAGTGTAGTTCTGCAAGATCAGTCACAAGGAGAATAGATGATATACATATATGACACACAACCACTAGACTGTGAGGAGTCTTTTAAAGCTGCTGCTATGACAATAAAAGTTGAGTCTGCCTCTTAAACATTTACTCTGCTGCAGTCACTCATCTCAACACCAAGTCAAATCTACCTTGAAGGCAAGTAAAAATAATTAATCGAGGGACACAGTTAATACCAATTCCCTTATGTTGCCCATTACCACGGCTGATTAAGCTACCTACGGTCATTTACAGTCAAATCTGAGCGCTGAGATTGAGGTTAGTTGAGAGTCTCAGATTGACAAGCAATCCTTTCAGACAGACACAATGGGCCAGGTTATCTGCCCTCCTGTCTAGATGATGACAAGATGGAGGGAATTACATACTTATGAGGTTAAATTATACAGTTAGAGTTGTTTCAGCTAAAAATTTTCATTAAGTGATGCCAACATTTATTGCCAGTCATGTTCAGGGCTGTAGGTACTTTGGGTTTAATTGGATCAATAGTGACTATCAAATGAAATATTTGATAAGGAAAATTAATAAAGAAAAATTACTAAAAATTAATAACTTCAATTTATTAAAAACGTCACACGGAGAACCAATCAAATATAGTGCCTTGACTCACGTTCAGATTATGAGATTGAGTATTCTCAATAAACTTACCGTTAATCAAGGAAATATTAGTTATCACCAATAATTATCAAAGATAATAATAAAAATGACTCTAGTCAAACCAGAGTTCCTCGGGGCACCACCGTCATAGACGGAGTGATAACTAATATTAAAGTCTCATAAAATATATTAAACTACTAATTAAGGGTTAAACACCGATAAATGTAATAGTTTAATTAGTTGAAGGATTTAAGAAGTTCTTTTCTTAGTAGAAGCTGGCTCATTCATCTTTGTGTAATATTAAATAATCAGACATATGGTAAACACAAACATTTATTAACAAATTAATAAATGCAACAAACAAAACACAATAAACTAACTAAAGCTAACAGCAAACGTATGTTTGTGTGTATGTGTGTGTGTGTGCGTGTGTGTGTGTGTGAGAGAGAGAGAGACAAAGAGAAGAGGTGGGGGCTCGGAGAAGGTGTGAACATTCTCTTTGTTACACAAAGGCCGGAAGCCTGATCTCTCAGTTCTTATGACAAAAGTTACAATGGTATCTAGCCGTTCATAAAGTCCTATAACATGTAGTAATGCCCAGTTGGTGATTAGTTACCAGTCCATGAGATAGGAGATGTTGCGCATTGCTTGATGCCAGTGGTTGGGTGAAGAAAGGAAGCTCCGTGGTAGTTCTTGTCTGATTGTGGCTCTTAGGCAAAAGAGGATTCGGATCGTCTGTGCTGTGCTCAGTTGAGGATAACCGGTTGGTTAACCTTCGTGGTGATCCCACGCCATAGGCCAGGTCCAGGGCCGAGGGGACAGCGGGCAGCTGGTCTCCTGGATCCGCAGGGACGCGTAGAGTTGGAGAAGAGCAGGAGGATCCGGTCGAAAGATCCAGTAGAAAAGATTCAGTAGAAAGAGAGCGAGAGATGGGGGGCTCCACTTTATATAGGCCCGGATGATGTCATCACCTGGGGGTCAATTCAGCCAATGAACAGTTTGGGTGCCTTGGAGGATTCACACCTGGGTGTGACCTGTTGTGGGGGTGAAGGCATTTTGAGGTCTCTGCTTCCAGCAGGCTGCATTTTCTACGTTTAATCAAACTGACAGTTCGAGTTAATCCAGAAAATGAACAATCATCTTTGGGCGCCGGTTGCACCTACATATCCCCCCGATGTCCTTGAGACTGCACCCGATGTGCGGTTTTAAGGGCATCTTTCACAGTCCATAGATGTACAGAGTTCATTTGTCAGTTCATTTAGTGTTTGCAACGTTTTGGGCAGTTATTTCACCAACTGGGAATTGGCTAAACACTACTAATATCTCGACTAGGCAAGAACAAAAGCTACAAAACTAAATCTAAACATGACAATGGCACTATACGAAATACATAATAAACATTGTTTCTCAGCTACTCTTCAGGTTAGTGAGAACAGAAGTGTTAGTTATGTAAATGACTTGGGGTGAGATACAGATGAGATGCAGCTGTCAGTTGCATGAGGACAGTTGTATGATTGGTGTGTCAATCCAAGATGTGTCCTAAACTAGTGTTTACCAGTGAGCTTATTACAAAATACAAGGAGTTGATCCAAAAGTATTTGCAAAGTTTGTACAAGGTGTTAAGTCCAATTACAATTTGGGTCTTATTGAGTTTGCTGCGGCTGCTAACAAATCAAAGTTTACCAATTTAACTGTAAGAAAAGTAAGGCTGCTGAGATTGCATTAATCTTACTATCAGTGCAGAAGGACTGTTACCTACAAAACCGATAGGAGCGGACTCTGGAGCTCTGTTGTTTGAAGTTCTTCTTAACTCGTGGCTCAGGGCTGTAACGCTGCCTGTAGCCGTGTACAGAAAGACACTCAGAGGCGCTGTCACTGTCGGGTTCTGAACTGCGGTCAGAGATGCTGTGGCCATCATCTGAGCAGTGGTTTGGCAGGTCATTATGCTGGGCCAGGATCTCAGAGTATGGCCTTCTACAGCTCCTGCTCTGGGCATGACTATCCCGTGGCAGCTGGCGAACATGGCGTTTACGCTCTGTGTTCCTATGCTGTGTTTTGTCCCCCCCTTTCGATCTGTTCTGAGGATGGGGTTCTGAGACAGAAGGTCTGTGTGACCTCACGGTGTTTGAGCTGCTGGAAGCAGATGTTGTTTCCCTTGCTTTGCAATTGACAACAGTTTCCCAAGCCACCTGTGCTATTTTCCTAACCTCGTTAAGAGAGAGGTTATCTTTTCTTGTCTCAAGAATAACGTGTGTACGTATACAAGGATGAAGATTCTGCAAGTACAGGGACTTAAAAGTTGGGTTCTCTTCTAAGCCTGGTGCATTCCTTCCTTGGAAGTATACGTGTCTCAAACGTCTGTAATAGTCTCTGGGACTCTCTTGACGGGAATGTTTTATTTGACTAGCTGCAACCAAAGAAGCGATTTCATCTGCAGTAGAAGAGAATTCTTCTGTCAGTGCATGACGGAGCTCATTGTAGTCATTTCTGACTCTGGCAGGTTGAGACTGTATAACTTTGCGGACAGCTTTTGAGCTGGTTTTCCACACAAGTTTAACTTTCTCTCTCTGTGTTGCATTGGGCAGGTCAATTAGATTTTGATCTAATTCCCTAAAATGGTCCTCAATGTTATGATCGCAGTTGTCTGGATCAAACACGTCCATATCTTTAGCTAGAAGCTCAAGCTCTTCAAGGCGGGGACATTGTGAGGTCACCGTTTGTGAAGGCAAGACTATGCTAGCTCTGTCATCACTCTCAAAGTGATGCTGTGAGGAGGTAGAGCAGGACTGAACTTCCTTGGTCTGCTCTGGAGAGGGCGTTAATCTCTCATTGAGGGAGGAATTTGAATTTGAAAAGCCAGAATCAGCAAGGCTGAACGACTTTGGTGGGGCAAGAGTTTCACATCTAAGCCCTAACAATTCCTTTTTGTGGGAGAAGAGCTGTGACTCTGCTGAGTGCAAATCTTCTAAATAACGCAGGACTTTGTGATTTGCTATCTGAACTTCACTGATGAGATTAGCATTTTGAGCTTTAAGGGATTCTATCTCCTTTTCTAATGCTATTTTGCTCTGACAGACAATGTGAATTTGCCGGTGGAAGTTCAGGAGCAAACATCTCACCACAGACCCTTTTGATGTGTCGCTGAGAAGGGAGTCTATTTCTTTCCTGCACTCACTTAAGTTCAATGTGTTAATGAACTCAGGGTAGCCAGGTTTAAGGCTCTGTGCTAGGGAAGAAATGAAATTCTCTACACTTGGGTTCTCCATTGTTTAAAATGGAAGGTGAGAATAAAACTTGTTGTCTAGTACAACAATGCAATTGTTTTGGCTCTGGTGTTGCTTGGCAGACACCTTGTGATGTAAATTGGGTAGTACACTAGCCTAAAACAACAGTTCCTCTGATCTACACTTTGTGGGTAGCTTGCTTCCTGCGCGGGGAGGGGCAACTACAGCACCATGTGGTTCTGGGACCAGAATTTACACTAACTGAGATGCAGGGCAGTCAGTCAGGGAATAATATCTATAAAGTACTACTCAAGCTGAGACACATGGAAGAAACAGCTGGGTATGTAACTTTATTTCACAGGGCTGGTAGCACACTGTGGCTCTATCTATCTCCACTCAGGTTGAAATGCAAGGCAGTTCCAACAGTTCAAACTCTCGGGTTCATAGGGCCGGGGGCACGCTATGAGTTAAGGGGAAGGAGCACTTAATTTAGCAACAACTTATGACAAGACTCATTAGATTGCATTGAATATGTGATATTCAAATGCAAAACCAAACTTCAATAGCTAGCAGCAATAGCAAAATCTTAAGGGTAACTATCAGGCTTACAGAGGTTATCAATATTCTCAAACCGCTTTAGCTAAATTTGGAATTAATCAAATAACACCACTTTGTACTTGTTTGTAAGTACAGCTGGATGTCTACTCCTGTGGAAGACAAGTGGGGTTAAATGGAACGACTTTTGGAAAATTTTGGATGAAAAATCCAAAAATTGTAAAATGTCCAAAAATATGACGAATATTAATATCACACAATTATGAATTATTGCCAAGCCAACATAACTAACCCTCACACGGGGCACCAATGTAGGTACTTTGGGTTTAATTGGATCAATAGTGACTATCAAATGAAATATTTGATAAGGAAAATTAATAAAGAAAAATTACTAAAAATTAATAACTTCAATTTATTAAAAACGTCACACGGAGAACCAATCAAATATAGTGCCTTGACTCACGTTCAGATTATGAGATTGAGTATTCTCAATAAACTTACCGTTAATCAAGGAAATATTAGTTATCACCAATAATTATCAAAGATAATAATAAAAATGACTCTAGTCAAACCAGAGTTCCTCGGGGCACCACCGTCATAGACGGAGTGATAACTAATATTAAAGTCTCATAAAATATATTAAACTACTAATTAAGGGTTAAACACCGATAAATGTAATAGTTTAATTAGTTGAAGGATTTAAGAAGTTCTTTTCTTAGTAGAAGCTGGCTCATTCATCTTTGTGTAATATTAAATAATCAGACATATGGTAAACACAAACATTTATTAACAAATTAATAAATGCAACAAACAAAACACAATAAACTAACTAAAGCTAACAGCAAACGTATGTTTGTGTGTATGTGTGTGTGTGTGCGTGTGTGTGTGTGTGAGAGAGAGAGAGACAAAGAGAAGAGGTGGGGGCTCGGAGAAGGTGTGAACATTCTCTTTGTTACACAAAGGCCGGAAGCCTGATCTCTCAGTTCTTATGACAAAAGTTACAATGGTATCTAGCCGTTCATAAAGTCCTATAACATGTAGTAATGCCCAGTTGGTGATTAGTTACCAGTCCATGAGATAGGAGATGTTGCGCATTGCTTGATGCCAGTGGTTGGGTGAAGAAAGGAAGCTCCGTGGTAGTTCTTGTCTGATTGTGGCTCTTAGGCAAAAGAGGATTCGGATCGTCTGTGCTGTGCTCAGTTGAGGATAACCGGTTGGTTAACCTTCGTGGTGATCCCACGCCATAGGCCAGGTCCAGGGCCGAGGGGACAGCGGGCAGCTGGTCTCCTGGATCCGCAGGGACGCGTAGAGTTGGAGAAGAGCAGGAGGATCCGGTCGAAAGATCCAGTAGAAAAGATTCAGTAGAAAGAGAGCGAGAGATGGGGGGCTCCACTTTATATAGGCCCGGATGATGTCATCACCTGGGGGTCAATTCAGCCAATGAACAGTTTGGGTGCCTTGGAGGATTCACACCTGGGTGTGACCTGTTGTGGGGGTGAAGGCATTTTGAGGTCTCTGCTTCCAGCAGGCTGCATTTTCTACGTTTAATCAAACTGACAGTTCGAGTTAATCCAGAAAATGAACAATCATCTTTGGGCGCCGGTTGCACCTACAGGGCTAAGATACCACACGTACCCCCAGATATATTGAGAAATGTTTCCTCAATGGGCATTACTTGTAGAAGTATGGGGTGTGGTTACAAGCTTTTGAAACTATCATTTCATCATTTAACCTGTGTTAAAGTTGTATGCAGACACACAAAGCTACTCCACAGATTTAGCATTGTACTCCTTTACATCGTCGGTCCACAAAAAGGATTTTTTTCTTTAAAAAGGATCAAAATCAATGGAGTACAACCAGAGATATCTTCTTTTTTATTGCACTTCTTCTTCCTTGTCAAACTTTGGCACCCACAATGCAAGCCGACCTTGGAAAGTCCATTTGTTGATTTGATTGTGTTACACTTGCAGTGGCTAATGTAGCCTTAGGCCACTAGCCTTAAGCAGAGATTAGGAGCAGGCTTCAGGGGTGGGGTAAGTTTACATCTTTCTAACTCCACATCCCCAGATTTCGTTAGTTTCTAAACGAGTTGTCGTCAGACCCAAAACACACTGTCTCATGACATCACTTTTCAGGTGGCTCCCTCTGGAGCCAATAATGGCTTTAAATAACCTTTTTCACATAGTACTCTGCAAGACCTTTAAACAGACATTGATGTGTAAAATCATCAGAGTTCCCCTTACTTTTAAGTTTAAAGTTAGGTTAAGAACTGCTTCATGGTGTAAAACAAATACATTTAAAAAAAACACTCAGATGTGAATGCAAACCATAAACACAGGTCCCTCTACTGTAAACTATGGGGAGGAGGATCATACAAACAAGCACAAAAGGTTGCTTGTCAGGAATTCCAACAAAAGGCTAAAAACAAATGTTTAATAATTGTAGTCGAGATGGCTTTACTTAATCTGTTACTGTAAAGTAGAATACCACTGAATCTTTCATCAACTTGTGTCATGTTGTCTTCTCTCTCAACCATCTCTATCACCAACAAACACTTTCGGGGGAAACATAAGCAATCAGTCAGGAGTAAGCAGCCTATTCCTAATGCTCTTGTTCTTGATGTCCAAAGTGATGCCAAATTAAACCATTATTGGCTAATGCTGTCTAGTTTGAAAAAGCAATAAGATGTATTGTGTGACTCGAGCTCATAATGAGAGCAGCTCCACTGTTGTGCTACCTGTGACCTATCATACTAAGCATACTGACACTCACAAGACAGCTCATCTCTGTCTGGCCCAGTTGACTGATATATTTTAAAACTCTGCATCATTCAAAACTATTAAGTGGTCTGCTGAAGCAAAATGACTTTACTGTTCCCTGAGTGCAACATCAGGCTCAGCAATTTCTGCCTGCTATTGTCTACTGCCACTGTGACAAAGTTAATTTCTTGCCCGACAAGCACGAACACTCATGCCGACACAAACAATAAATAACAGAAAACAGAATAATCTGGATGTCTCTATTTTCTCTATTTGCTTTAAGCAAAGATTTTGGTCATATAGGGTGAACCATGCCAAATTAGTTCCCTACAAAGAATCTGACTGAATGGATAACTTTTTCATACTTAGGCATTGGCAAAGTACTAGACCACTATTACGTTCGAAGCCACTGTATAATACAATAACTACTTATAATGGATTGACCATTTAATATCTCTCAGTACGGACTTTATACAAGGCTTGCACTATTCAGGAAAGTTTACAAAGTCAGAAAACACTATGCATAGATAAACATCTTTTGCTCATGGCAAAATGTACTGTATTAAAGTGAACCATTACTTGCCATCTATAAACCATGAAAATAGAGCAAGCTCTTTGCTGAAAATCTGCATGTTTTTCTGCATGGAAATGTGGAGAAAGACTAAAAGAATGCAGATCATACCCTACCCTGCATTATTCCTGGTCAGATCCGAGTGTTAGGAGATAAATCCACTCTTTATATTCATGGTGACAGACTGGAAACGAGGAAGTCTGAATGCTGAGCTCTGGCTCTGGCTCTGGCTTTATCGCACAAAGACTTGTGAAGGCGCAGTGCACACGCAATGCAGCCAAAGGACAATGCAAAAGGAAGGCACAAGCTATTGTAAGCTCCTTGCATAGGTGGAAAAACAAACTATAAATCGGCAACCTTTACACTTGAATATTGTTTTAGTTCACACACCATCTTTAGTAACCCCACACACAAACAACCCACTTTCTCTTATTATTACTTCTCTTTATTAGGTGTGTAGTGGTGGATATCCCCAAGACTTTAAATGCAGCACAGTAAACTACAGCCTTTACATCTTCTCCTGACATAGAGAGAAGTACAATTTGACGGAACAGGTTACTTCTGTGCTTTATTATAGTGCTTGCGTACTTTCATTCATTCCATGGTACACAGCATTGTCTTATTATTGAATAAAACTATTCGGATCAATCCCCATATTCAGATTGTTTCATTCACTGGGACAGAAAGCAAAGATCACAATGAAAAGGACTGCAGTCGAGACGGCTTTGCTGAAATCTGTTGAAAAGTTACTGAATATTTCTTCAAATTGCTTCATGTTCCTTCCCTCAACCATCTCTATCGCCAACTGACAATTGCAGAGGATAATACAGGCAATCACAGTTTTTACCGTCCCCCCATGTGGTAGCTCTGGTGGTAGGTCTGTGTAGCCACTCTAACCATTTAAACAGAAATATAAATTCAGCTTACGAAACCAATTAAATCTAAAATTCCTCCTTCGGGTCACTGCTGGAAAACAGTCTGCAAAGAAAACTAATAAATATGAAAAATTAAACTATGAACTACACTCTCATTACGAGGCCAGATCTGTAGCCGTGTTATATGTACAGTAGCAATAATGTGACCATTAATCAGTTTTCGATGTAATGGATAAGGACATTAAAATAGTTGCAGAAAATGGCAAATTCTACAAAAAGTACGCATATCAGGCAGTTAATAGGTGATGATTATGTGCCCAGCCTTTTTGACCTTGGAGCGTGACAGCAATGTGAGTTCAGTAATTTCCCACAAATGCTTAATCACAAGATTACTATGTACTGCATGTTCTGTCTACTTGTGTATATATGTACATAAGCCTACTAGTCCTTTGAAATGAGGTCCAACTCATTTCCCTCAAACTGGATTATTTGAGGAACTTCAGTTATGTATAATAATACCTTTAACTTTGCATTAACACCCGTAACTTCTACTAGCAACTACTAATTCAGAGTCAAAAAGTATTTAATTGGAGCAAACTGTCAAGGGTTATTAGTCGCATACCTCATTTTCCCCCTTCCATTCTAGTGAGTGGATTCTGGCTGCAGTGCTTCTTTGTGAAGTGCTGAGCTCTGTGCTGCTGTCTCTATTGGCGTGGGTACGGAGGCAAGGCCTCCCATCCCAGATAAACCTCCCTCTGTTCTTCCAGCAGCCCAGCAGGCTTCATGTTTGCTGCAGGTGTCAGATAAAATGTTCCAATAGCTGTTAGACTTTTGTGCTGCTGGTGACATGTTGGCACCTCCGATGGGAAACGAGTGAAGTTGGAGGAAAGTGTTGACAGGGAAGATGGACACGAGAACACTGGGACAAAGCAGAACGAAGGGGAAACGTTGGACAAAAGCAGCTGCAATGGAAAAATAAGTTATTTTATTTATCACCACAAAACACAAATATGAAGAAGCGTTTTAGCTTTATTAGGTTAATAAACAACCCAAGCCACTCAGCATGTTTAAACCAGAGGCTGAACTAAAGATATTGCTAAGTTAGAAACAACTACAAATGAAAGCGCTATAAAAAATGCAGGAGTCAAATTTGCATTAAAAAAATTGCATGTAATGATTACTGTACACCAGGGCTATTCAACAGGCAGGATCCGGCCCGCGAGGGAATATTTACTAGCCCTTTCAGTAGAAGCCCATGTAAAAAAGTAACTCCTGGCCGTAGTGACTGATGTTGACCGCTGTCCTCTCTCACATCTCCCTGCGAAACTTGTTCTATGCACTTTCTGTAGGCGTGCGCACTCCCACTACTCTCTTCTTTGTGTGCTTCTGCATTGCTCCTCTCCACAACAGCTCGTCAAGCTCCATTTCGCGCCTGTTGTTGTTCTGGCAAACGTTTCGGTCTGGTTAAATCACATTCACAATGTCTCTTCCTTCTTTGAACGAGTGTATATTGGTGTGTAAAGAGAAATATACAATATTTTATAAACCCCTAATAGGTTTCATGTGCAAAAATCTTACTTGGTAATGTAAGTAACTGAAGTAATCAGATAAATGTAATGGAGTAAAAAGTAGAACAATTCCCACTGATTTTTAGTGGAGTAGAAGTATAAAGTAGCATGAAAAGAAAATACTGACGTAAAGGACAAGAGCCTCAAACTTGTACTTTAGTCCAATAATTGAGTGAAAACCTCTGGTTAAGAGGTATGTTCATTTAATAAGGATTGTTTTTTTTAAAGGTTTTTGCACTTTGAGTAGGCAATTTACTACTATTTACCTTGATCAATATATGCACTCCTATGAGGTTGTAGTGTTTTACTGTATCTGCAGCTATTCAAGCCATATTTTTCCTGACCCTCAATCTGGATCATTTTCATTCCAAACTAGTTGAATAGCCCTGCTGTACACTATCGAGCAAAAGAAATCCAAATATGAAAACTGTGGCAGGTTGTAGTAGCCCACACAATAATGATGCCTGTTGCTGCTGCTGTTCCAAAACTGTCACCAGGGGGAAAACCTTGTTATGGCGAATATTCAGCAGCCATACTTTTTCCATGTGGTAGGAGATTGGATACACAGAGGCATAATTGAAAGCACTAACTATTTCATTCCTTCAAGTAATTTACAACAGCACAAAAACAACATTAAATTTGGGTAAAAAAAAACTACTTTTCAGCTTATTCGACATGAATGACAAGCAGAGTGTGCCTCTTGTGAAAGGGAATGAAAACAAACGTGAGCTTAAGAAACAAGAGCAGACCAGTTGGGCTGTAACTAATGATAATGAGCTTTGACCCAATAATCACGTAATGTGCCAATTATTTACTCAAATAATAGTCTTCTTTTATCTGAACATGCATCCAAAGCCCAAACATATTCAGGTGTGTCTCCTAAGACAAGACAAAGCAGTCATTTTTTACATTTCAGAATGGGAAACCGTTAAATGACCTTAAACATAGGGCTTGTAAGTAATTCGATACGATCTTTTATTGTCTTTCAATAGTATCGTATAGTGATTAAATCATATACCAATACACTGTGATACACAACTACATCTACTACTATCTCAGTTGATAATAACAAGCACATAAGAACTTGAATTTCCCTAATAACTTGAATTTCCCTAACTTCTCAGAAAATCTGATGTGAAATATTTTTAGTTCATATTATGTTTTTGAGTGAATACTCTGAATTTTCCTTTTTTACATATTAGTGACATAAGCTATTATTTTAACAGGAGTGAACAAAAATAGGCTTTACCATGTAGTTATTACCTATAAGCTGATTATTTATTGAATTACCAGAGAAAATGCTTTATTGTTATATATTTATTATTATCGAGATTTAAAAATGATATATATCTGGACAAAAGATTTTGGCCATAATTTCCAGCCCTACTTACAGGTGAAATCAATTAAGACGTATAAAACTAATCGTCATTGTTGCTCTAGTTTTTAGTTCAAACTCTTACAAATGTCAAGATCTAGGTGAACACAGATTGTGTTCATTTTGAGCGACAAATTTTAATACATTTGATACTATGCCTTCCAATACTGTAAGATCAGATATATCTTACAGATACAATATGTAAAAAGTATCTGTGAGGCCACCATTTCATTTATTTGCAAGACCTCGCCAATCTGTCCAGGCTGAGACCAATGTTATTGTGGTGGCAAACATCCACCGTGTCATCTGGCCAGGCAGGTAGCAGGACACTGAACTGGCAGATAAGACCACCTGGCCCTGCAAGACTGTCAGCCTATTTATACCTGAACAATAATTTGTAGCATAGAAACACAGGGTGAGGCAGCTCCAATGGTGAAGAACAAGAGCCTTTTTCCCTGTGACGCTTTGGAGTGAGTGAACTAATGACAATCTCCTCCTGTGCTCCTGTATACTCCTTCAACCACAAGAGAAATTCTTCAATGGGTTAGGTTAACACAAATAAAGTAAGTTACAGTTTTAACATGGCCTAGATTGTTCCTGATTGGGACGGGTTTTTTCAGAAAACATTTGAAAGCATCTCATTAAATATGACACTTGATACATATTTAATGATAAATTGACATAAAATGCTTAAAAGTACATCTCATGCTGTCAACGTTTGTGTCAGATATCACAAAAATATGAGAAGCAATTTCACCAGATCAACCGAAAATCTACAAATGACAAGCAGCTGCATATCTAGTTTAATTACTTGTGAGTAAATGCGTGCATGAACTCAAATATGCCTTGTGTCATATCTTCTCTGAAACTCTAAATTCTCAAAGTAGCAGTCTTACAATTTTCTGCAATGAACCACACTGCAATTAAACTCAAAATCCGAAAGAAATCTACTTTTTGCTCCTGCCATGGCTGACATTTTCCCATTAGTGGCACGGATGCGTAATTTGGTGGCACCAATATTTCACTTGAGAGAGCATTTCATGCAGTAATGAACATGTCACCAAGTTAAATTAATGTGTCACTGTGTTTAACAGATCCAATAAAAGTAAAGAATTTAAATCACTCAGAAATTACATATCAGACGCATTATCACAGTTCATACAACCATAGTGACAGTTTCTGTTGCTGTAGTTTGACAAATATCTAACGTCATGAACTTTGCAGTCTTACTTCAAACATTTACACACATCATTCTCACACAAATCAAATAAACATAGACTGATAAGCATGACTGGGATACTGTGGTTGGAGAGGAAAAGTAAAGTAAACCTTGGGATGTTATTGATCTCAATTTGTATATAGGAAAAATTCAGTGTTTCAGGAGTTTGAAAAGCGCCTTAAACAAATGTGTGAAATAGCTGTCAATGCAGTACACCACCTCCCCGTTCAATGTGATGGAAACACTTTTGAAGATTTTCCATTTTATTTAATTTTTTTATTAGAGCAGCTGAAGAGTGAAGGGCCACAGTTCGACCCGAATGCGGGCTTCTACCCAGTGAGCTAGGTAATGGCGTTCATCGTGGTAAACTGCTTTCCCATTCAATGTGATACTATTTTTATTAAGGTGCCAGGACTTGACCATGATGGGAACACTTTGCTCGGGAAAATAACTACTTTGTTGTGCACCAGTAAAGTGGCAATGGCAGAAAACAATTGTCCAATCATGTCCATAGCCAGGAATGTAAATTATATGCTCAACTAACACACCTTCAAACAGGCGGCTGGTTGCTCCACAAACTTTGGTAGGGTTGCTGATCGTTACAAATAAGTGACTAAAACAACTACAATCCCAGATACTGTATGTGCATCCATGCGTGGAAGAGAGAGCGTGTAGGTGCTTCAACAGACATTTAAGCCTACTAGATATCCAAGCTCCAGCCTTCTTTTTCAAAATACAAATAGGCTGGATGCAGATATGAGTCGAAGATATTGTATTTAGCTTCCTATCACCATCACAAACCAGCTGCTGTTTGAAATGCTAGAGAAAAAGACTCCAGCATTTCATGAAGTTTTCATTGAACAGTGGTGACTGTACAACTTATAGACTGTATGACATTGCCTCGAGCTTGTCATATTCTGCAGGTACAAGATAAACAAAGAGATTGGCACTGAGTAGGCAGAGGGCTCCAATGATGATAAAAATAGATCATAGGCATATTTTAAATTTCAAGTCGAGTTCAATTAACTGTCATAAAAGTCAGGCTGCATTCATTGATGTTTAAGGGTTCTGAGTATTTGAGACTGAGCCTGAAAGCACACCGCTGTGTGTGTGTGTGTGTGTGTGTGTGTGTGTGTGTGTGTGTGTGTGTGTGTGTGTGTGTGTGTGTGTGTGTGTCACAAGTCAGTGAGAAAAAACAGAGAGAGACAGACTAACACATGGAGCAAAGGTGAGTGCTAATATTAGCCTGCTAATGAGAATGGCATGTCCACTTGGGCGAGAGGTTAGCAAAATGAACCACAATTCTAAAAATTGCTCTTCCTCTCTGTCTGTGCATGTCTGTTCTGAAAGAAATATGTGGTAGGTAGTTACAGTAGGTGCAATTCTACAAAATTCACACTTTTAAGATGCCTCCTAAATGTTAGTTGTGAAAAAATACTCTCATTGGTTAGTCTGTCAGATCGTGCAGGTTAGATAAAGAAATATTGAACTGTATTTCTTAAACGGCCCTTTAGTCCAATTAAAACCCACAGTAAGCCATATTATTATTCCAATATCTGAATGAAAGTCAGTTTAGTATTCACCACAAACAGCTGAGAACTGAGGTGTCGTGACGGTCGCGGACCAGACAGACAGCTAGCAGCTAACCTTAGCCTCCTCTGCACCACCTGTCACTCAAAGCACCTTTTAACAATGTAGAGCTTTAACTTCTTTAACTTTAACTTAATAAAATAAAGAAAAGTTTAAAAACCCTTCCCATACAGTTGTCATGAAGAGTGAAATAAGCAAATACGGAGACCAAAAAGTAAGACAATTTAACGTGGGGCGCTATGGGGATTTGCTCTGTTCTGGAGACAGCCTCAGCCTAGGTCAGCCAATGAAGCTACAAATTTAAGACAAACAAAGTGGAGCTGTTGGTCCCTGTTATTTTGTGACCGATGTATTGAATATGAGTACAGAGCAGTGGACCTTAACTATTACTCCCCCCTACACACCTTAATGCATGCTTTCACCCTCTCACAGTAGAGTATTAAAGTGTAATCGTGGCAGAACAGACAGGAGGTGGAAAATTGCAGTAGCAAAATGCACATAGCACTTGACAGAAAATGGCTCCATCAAAATGTTAAATCGGCGATTTGTCCTGGTCTGTAAAACGTCTGCAAAAGTAACTGAATAACAGGTTATATCCTCTCCATTTCCAACATACAGTAGTATCTGGGTTGCTCTCAAATGTCAAATAGCTGTCCTCAGTGATAACCAGTAAGAGTGGCAAATATCTCTGGTAGGCTGCGTGTGGGGGGTCAAGTTGCTGTGCTGTAACTACTTTGGAATCAGTATTTTGAATATGATTTAGATGAAAGACAATGGAAAAAGCTCCCATCACAGCCCGGGCGACTGAAATACAGCATAATATCTTGTAGTGACAAAATTATTCTTGCTGTGACGCAGAACTCTCAACTAGAAGCGTGAAGAAGGTCTCTGCTCTATTGCAGCCATTCACCTTAAAAGTAAAGCCGCAGTGGTGGACATTCTTCTGTGACCAGTAAAAAATGGGAGCTTTGACCCATTTGCTTTCACGTTTGGTATTAAACTAGGCCATTATACCGTCTACTGAGTATCACATGGTAATCTACAGGTGTAAAATTAGAATGAGGACTTAATCAGCATCGAGTATTGGAGTTCAGGATCCCAGGTTTTTAACATATGACAACATGAATTGCTCTGAAGTTGTGGTAAAGAAAGAGTGTTCTGGTTGGTCTGGTAGATTATGGTAAGAAACTTCACAAGGAGATGACACATGTCAAAGGGGTTTTACAAGATTTAAATGCTAATTACAGAAAAACAAAAAATGACAAAATAACATGGGACAGGAGCATATTTAGTAATATGCTACATGTTTGTGAATGCAGGTATATTGTAGCCCAGAGAAGCAACCCCACTTAGGACACACCTTCAAGCAGGTAGCGCTGCTGTAAAGGAAAAGCAAATCCTTGCCGGTCTGGGCTGATGGGTGAATATTGCAAACAGGAAAAGCAGTATTCCCTATTCAGTAACAATTTAATTTAAGTGATCATTTAAATTCAAAATCACAGCCTGTCTGCTCAGTGTAGAATGTGGTTCAAGAAACCAGACCATGCAGTCTTTTAATTAAGTTATAATTTTAAGAGATACTGTATTATGGTGGTATGCCTTTTATTCCTAAATTAAAACGGAGGTTGAATGATTATGCCATGGACAGAAAAATACACTGCATTACATTGAAATGAGAAGGGCTTTAATTTGTGCCTGTGCCCAAACACTCGTTGGAGAAAACTATTTGTCATGCAGCCCACAACTCCAGTAGTTAGTAGCTCTTAGGCAACAGGCAATTAGAGGAGACACCACTGCTGTTATCTGCTGCTGAATCTGAAGGCAGATTCCAATATTAATAGCCTGAGAGGCAGTACCTAAGCCTTTGGGACAGCAAAGAACAGCATCCTGCAAGCAAAATAAGTTAAGTATTGGTTTACCTCCCCGTACTACTCTGTAGCAAAGGACATTTTTACTTTTTTCGATTTTTACAAAACATAAAGCAAACCATATTGACAGCTGTTTGTGTCAATTTACAGGTAAAAGTTCCATTTTGAAAAATGACTGAAAGGCAAGCAACAAAAACATTCACAGCAGAATAAAACTAAAGAAAACTGGTTCAGGGCTTTTTTTTCTCTCCACAACAGGTTCCCTGCTAATGTTATCAGGCTAATTAACACTGTTCTTGCTTCTGGTACGTGTTAAATTTGGAAATAATTACTGGAAATAGTCGAAATTATAGAAAGGTATGATGAGAAAGAACTACTAAAAGAAGCAAGCTGGAAAACACACAGAGCAGTGGTGGATAATTATATTACTTTACTTTGAACAGGGTGGATCTTGCATGCAGATTGTACCTGTGTTGTTGACGTCATAGAACTGAAGTACCAGGCCACTTCAACCCGGCAAAGAGCACACTGCAGTAGTTTGGCTTCATCTTTGATCCTGCAGAACACAAATGTAGAAAATAAAGCTCAAACTGATTAAAAAAAAAACCTTCATGTTTCTCAGTCAGCTCTAGAGCTATGGAAATAAAGCTCTAACCAGCAGTCATTTCGATATAGCTCTTTTCAGTTTGGGATGCTAAAGCTCACCCTAAGGCAGCTTTCACAGTGACAACAGCACTGCTGCAAAAAGCTCAAGCTTCCTCACTCCTTTCAATTAAACAATTGCTTTAGTTCAGTGGGGGTTCTTATCGCAAAGGAATCAGGCAAAAAAAAAAAAATTGGTTCTGGGTTTTTTAATCCCACACAGCACAATGTTAGGGCCTTAAACAAAACCCACTGTGTTTTCCAAACAAATACCTGCAAACTCACATCAGAGGTAAAATACCTTGTAGCCTGGATCTTGTAGCAATGTACTAATTTGCTGCTTACCTGGGCAGCATTGAGATGGAGGAGAAAGTTATTACTGCTGTGATTAACTTTCCAGAGCTGTACAATCAAAGCTCAGAGGAGTACAAGGACATAAGCTACTGTATTTGCATTTAAAACTTTCATCCTCGGCTTGTTGGTTTGTATTTCAGCTTCTTTATCTGCACCCTGTGGCAAAATGCTCACACTTACACAACCCCTTGCACTGTTTTTCCATGGAGTAATTTTCAGTGTGAAGGTCTCTAATGCAGCACTGAGTGCAGAAATGATAATGAGCAGACAGTGTTGCTGTAGTCCCAGAACATTTGAGTGAGAAAGAAAAACTCAGAGGCAGCCTTTCATAGCAGACTAATGTATAAAGAATTGTCCTAAGATAAGCAAAATAAGAATTATACAACCCTGAAGAAACATTAAAATCCAGGCTGCTCACTAATTAGAGCCAAATAATGAATAAAACACACAGCTCTAATAGGCCACTAAAAAAGGTAGAGCTATTTGCTGCATCACAAGAGAGGGAGAACAATAGCATCCCAAGCTGCTATAGACCCAGCAGAAAGTGGTTCGCTTCAGGAGATTAAAGGCGCACTCACACTGTCCATCCGTACCGTGCCCAAGCGTACCGCGTCTAGGCGCGAGGGAGGGGGGGACAAGTACCCTAAAGCACAGGGCACGGTACGGATGGACAGTGTGAGTGCGCCCTTAAAAATGATGATAACCATACGAGCATTACTGCCACGGCTGGTAGAAATACATAATGCAATGCGACTGCATTGTTTAAGGGCGCACTCACACTGTCCATCCGTATCGTGCCTAAGCACGTTTCAAGGCTAAAATCTTGTTCGTTTGGCCTAGGCGCGGTACGCTTGCTGGCCACGGCCAGTTTGGGAGAGGTGGGCTGTTGTAAAGCATGTTTGCAGATGTACGAGCACGAGCATGCGCACATGTACAAGCACGAGGTCAACGGCGGTTCTGACGCAATTTTCTGTGCGCCTGTTCGGACATAGAAAAAAGAAGGATGGACCATGCGTGGACACTTAAAACAATGGTGGCGAAAGGTTCACGTTGGTGTGATGCGGAGGTGGAGTGTTTACTGCAAATTTGGTCAGATGAAAATATTCAAAAACAGTTTGACAAGACGCACAAAAACGCCAAGGTCTATGGAGAGATTTGTAAACAAAGCGACGCATCGTGATGACGTCAATCAATGTGTGTGACGTGTTACGGCGTGATGACATATAGACAGGCATGAAGCATTCACACTGAGGCCCAGGTAGTGTGAGTACAAACGGGCCTGGTCCGCGGAAGGAGAGGGAGAGGGGGACAAGTACCCTAAAGCACGGGGCACGGTACAGATGTACAGTGTGAGTGCGCCCTTAAAACAATGCAGTCGCATTGCATTATTTATTTTTACCAGCAATGGCAGTGATGCTCGTATGGTTTTCATTGTCAGTCTGTGTGTGTCATCATGGCAAAATCTGGTCCTCTCTGTGTGTCTGTGGCCAGATTTTGTGTCCATGAGTACAAAACTTTATAGTGTGTGTAGCTGAAATTAAAATGAAGGCCAAAATCAAAGATAGGTGTGGTCCGAGCAATGGGAAGTAGGGGGGTAGGAAGAAGAAAAAACACGAATATATATCCTGCATCCTGCATCCTGCAGATGTGATTTATAGTGTATGATGTTGAGATTTTACTTTGTATTGATGAAGGGACACGCTTCACAAGTTGGAATTGATGGTTTGGCGTCATGTCCAGGGTATACCCTGCCTTACACCAAATGTCAGTCCCCCAGGACCCCTACTGGGTCAAAAAGATAATGGATGGCTGGATGGATGGATGTATGCAAGCGTATAATTTCTCAGTTGTGTATGTGAGAGTGTTCCGTATGTGTATGTGAGAGGAATTTCTGAATAATGTCCCAAACGGCATCTCATATCAATCCATCTCTATCAACCAATTTCAACTGCTAAACAAATTGCAGATGTGGGCCGGAAGTCAGGGGTCTGGAGATAACAAAGTTTAATGAAGATTATTGCAAAATCTGGTTTTTCATTTTGTTGCTTCCTGTGAAGTTTAGGAGGTACTCATGATCAGCATAATGACTGCTTTTACACATGGAGTTACGGGAATTGGCCAAGACTGCTAATACTGTCACTGTCTGAGCCCTTCCACTGACCAGGGTCATAATAGGATGACTCTGTCCCTCGCCAAACCTCTGTCTTCACCCATGCCCACCATCAACATCCGGCTCACACTTGCAAAGAAACCATTAACAGTAATGAGAATCGATGGGGGTGTTAAAAGTATTGGCAGTCCAGCCCAGGAGCTGTTCTCTGTGCCATCTTTATTAGTCTGGAAAAAGAGTGCTGGTCTGTAGCCTGCCAGCTCTAAATAGGAGTGCATTGATCAGAAGGTCAGGCCGGGCTGAGTCTAGCCTCTTAATTGCCTGTGTCACTCATTCTTATTCCAACAGCTGTCAGTCGTCTCCAAGGTAAACCCAGTCCACCGTCACACATGGCAGTTCACACCAAGGCAGAGGTTAAGGCTCGGACGGAGCACAGCTTACGCAAGAGGCAGGAAATCTTAAAATCAGAGTGCATTATATTCATCAGTTGAAAGCAAGAAATCTCATACTTGTGGTTTCTCACAGTAAATTAGGCTTATCTAATCCATTAATCCACTCATTGTTGTGTTTGTCTTCTGAATTTCTCATATTTGGCTACCACTCATTGCAGATTCCTTACAGTCCTTAATGCCGTTTTATAGACCACATTGCTAAGCAGTTCTCCCCAATGGCTCTACTTTAGTGAACTGTCTAAATCCCTTTTATGGACATTTAAGTAACATTAAACTACTAAGTCTGCTGATTAACATTAGCTACTGAACCTTGAATAAACATATATGATATAAAACATGCATACTAAAGTGGTGATTAAATGCAATTGAATAACCTTCAGGTGATAAGCTTCAACTTAAAGTCCCAGTGAAATGAATAATATGTTTTCGGTTTTAATCCTGTGTCCCTATGTTGATTGTTTATTTATGCCTTTATATTATGCAAAATATAAGCTATGTCAACAAATCTGCATTTTTACATCAAAATCTTTTCTCTTCCTGTAAAACCAACCAGAAATGGTTTTAAATGTTTGATGACTCATCATGCACTCAGGGGCCTTTACAAAAATAAATCCAATTAAATGAGACTTTGGGCGACTACATAAAGAAACCGGTCGTATAAAAACGCATGTCACCATTTGCGGGTCAACTCACTATCATGTTCACACTAACTAACAGAGAAAAATATAGGGAGACAGAAAGAAATGTATTCGGATGTAAACTAGCAAAAACACCTATATTTATAGAATCTGGAGTTACACACATATATAACCTACATTTTCATATCGAAAACAATGTGGCTGAGGTCTATTTGAGGTCAAGGCTCTGACTAGGCCACTCAAGGACATTCACCTTCCTGTCCTTTAGCCACTGTGTTGTTTTAATGGTGATGTGTTTGGGTCGTTGTCATGCTGGAAGGTGAACCACCTGCCCATTTTCAAGTGTCTAACAAAGACAAGCCAGTTTTCCTTCAATCCTGACCAACTGCCCAGTCCCTGCTGAAGGGAAACAAGCCCACAACATAATGCTGCCACCACCATGCTTCACTGTAGGGATGGTGTGTTTCGGGTGGTGTGCTGTGTTTGGTTTCTGCGAAACATAGCACACCACCACTTCAATATGTTGTTTTACGAGACTTAGTGTGACATTTTTTCAGAAAAGGCTTCTTTCTTGCAACCCTGCCATACATGTAGTAATTGTGAAATTGTTGTTATATGCACAGATCAACCAACCTCTGTCATTAAGACTTGTAACTCCTTCAAGGTCACCATGGGCCTTTTGGTAACTTCCCTGATCAATCTTTTTTTCCTGGCTTGGTCATCCAGTTTGGAGGGGCGGCCCGATCTAGGCAAGGTCTGGGTGGTGCCATATGCCTTCTACTTCTGGACAATACTCTGAAAGGTACTCAGAGGGATAATTTAAGCCTTTGAAATCTTTTAATACCCTTCTCCTAACTTGTGCCTATCCACAACTTTATCCCGAAGCTCTTTTGAAAGCATCTTTCCAACCATGGTGAATTATTTGTGTTACCATGCACTCCTAGAAGTGGAATCCTCAAGGAACAGCTGATTTTATTCTGAAGTCTAATCAAAGCCACCACAATTGATGTCAGGTGGAGGCCAATTGGTGTGTAATCTGGAAGGTGATTTCCAACACTGCAATTCAAGTTTTCTTGTTTTATTAATTTTCAGAAATGTAAAAAAAATGTTTTGACTTGAATGTTTTAAGGCAAAATGTATAAATCATGCTGGAAAGATATATAACAATGTGACTATTTCAAAAGGGTACCATGACTTTCTATAGGCACTGCAAGCATTCATGGGAGAATTAAACTTTTCACTGAGTTACCTGCTGGATTACTGGTGGACCTGATGATAATCATTCCTAAAGATCTTTCCGTCTCTAGTTCCAGCAATTCATTGCTTTGAGGAAGGAAAACCAGTCCTCAGACACAGAGCTCTGTCAGAATTGTATCCTGGCTTTAGAGGGGGACTCGTTTCAAAAGTCTTGGCAGTTAATCAGCCACTATTTTTCATCAAAAAGTCAAAGTGACAGGGCCAAGCCTATCTTTACAAAATCTACCAGGGTAAGATTGTGTTTCATTCATGACAGTTACAGTCCACAGCTGTAGTGTTTGATAGGCTTGAGAGGAATCACATAAAAAAATGTGGGGCATATGTCTGGCTGCACGCCTACTTCAGATTTTTGTTTCTGGATGTAACATGGGTAAATATATAGGTTTGCTTTATATGTTTCTTCTTATATAGTCCTACATATAAAAGCACAATCAGATATAGCCAGAAACAATGGATCGCAACTTATCAAATCTTAAAAAAACAGAAACACATTGGGCTTAGAAATGCATCTAATGCAGTTTCCCATTAGTTTGAGTTATGTAGATGCCATCCATACAGGACATAATAGCCAAGGGTAAAGTAGGCAATGATGTTGTGACCACTTTTTGCTATAATCAAAGTCCTCACAGCTCATCACTACAACTGAAGATTTGGTTCAATCACCAAAATTAGAACCCATCATCAGCACTGCCTGATTAAAAGTGTGGCTTTCATCTTCATGAAAAATATCTGACAGTAACTGCCCTATCCGAAAGCACTGGGGTCATTCTAAGATGATCAGGTAATCTGTGCAAAGCAAAGTGTTAAGTACAGCCTACATTGTTGTTGTTCAAAAGTTGTGTAAGTTTGGGTGTTATAAACACTGCATTTTTCCTTGGCTGGATTAAAATGAAAGCACATTCACCCTTCAGTCAATGTCAGTGCAGGTTCCAGACTTACCAGAGTATGAAATTAATTTACTGCACACCTTTCGGAGACTTCACGAAAGATCAACGTCCATTGAGATCCGATGAGATTTACCCCAAAGCTGAAAGCCTAAATGACTGACCACAGAGAGTGATAAAGGATATTGCACTGAGGTGGTTGGACCAATTTTAACAGCAATTCAGTCTGCAGAAGGACAAAATAGGCTTTGTATAGCAGATGAGTATTTAGGACTAAATGGAACGTGTAATCAAGTTTTGGGCTATGCCTTGAAAGTATAATGTACGTTTATCCTGGGTGTTTACTGCAAGGTCACTGTGAAATTTTCATACAAAGAACATCGATAGAGTGCTCTATTTTTTAAGCCTCCTGGGGAAGCATACAGCATCCCCTAGACTGTCATTCAAGCTAGTTTATTTTTATACCAAAAAGGTAGGTGACATTTAAACTTGTGAAATAGATTCATTTTTAACAGCCATTTGAGTGAAGTGGAAGAGAAGTTAACAGAAGACATCTACAAAGAAGGTGAATGTGACTATAGTTAAGTAACTTTGCTAGCTAAATGTCTTCATCTGCTCATCAACTTTGGCCCTGTGTCTGCCCCTGCGGTGGACATGAAGGAAAATCCTGACAGTGAGTACATTCGTAGTGATGTAGAAGAACATTCAATTACAAAATTCAAACTCTCCCTGGCTGATATTACCTTTCATTGCATACAAAGGGCAATACTATTCTTTTAATCCAACCTTAACCAGTATCTTGTGTTATTTTAAGAATGAAATATGGCAGCAGAAAAATGGTTTCTCCTGAAATATTACTCTAAGCCCAATCCTGAGAATCAACATGGGTATAAAAAAAAGCAACCAAAATGTCAAAAGTGCTTTACTAATTCAAGTAAATGCCTCCTAGACTGCGTTAAAAGGGCTCTTTAAGGACATTTAAAACAATGGCGGCGAAAGGTTCACGTTGGTGTGATGCGGAGGAGGAGTGTTTACTGCAGATTTGGTCGGATGAAAATATTCAAAAACAGTCGGACAAGACGCGCAAAAACTCTGAGGTCTATGGAAAGATTTGTAAACACAGCGACGCATCGCGATGACGTCGATCAATGCATGTGACGTGTCACGCTGTGAAGTCGTATAGACAGGCAAGAAGCATTCTTGCGAGGCCCAGGCAGTGTGAGTACAAACGGGCCTGGCACGTGGGGGGAGAGAGGGGGGGGGACAAGTATCCTAAAGACCGGGGCACGGTACAGACGGACAGTGTGAGTGCGCCTTAAGAGCCACACACCTCTGAGCGCTAATTTCTGTTCTTTTAAAAGCATTCAGACCCCTGGTTAGCGCTAGCATAACTTCCATTTAGCACAACAGCAGAGTAAGCTGAGCCGGGGGTTAGCTTCAGTTAGCTGGCCGCCTCGGTTGCTACCTGCGAGCATTCTTGGTATTTATTATCTGCAGTTTCCTGCTATAATTATTGTTTTTTTAATATAAAAACACAAGCTTGGAGGTGCAACAATGCCTCTGTCCTTTCTTGGAGTAACTCTGCACATTTGTATGGATATCATGATTAAGTTTTTTGCCTCTACCCCTAATCTGACTTTAGACGCTATCCAACATTTACAATTTCCTAAATGACAAAGTTGTATAGGGTGTTTATAGCAGACTGAAACAATTATGGCTGTAACTAACGATTATTTTCATTATCAATTCCTTTTGTTCATCCTAAAGCCCAAAGAAATTCAAGCTTCAAACTGCCTGTTTTGTCCGACCGACAGTCCAAAACCCAAATATATTCAGTTTGTTATCACATAAAACAAATCAATGCATCAATGCAAATCCTCAGTTGGAAGTTGGAAATAGAGAATATTTGGCCTTTACTTCAAAAAACGTAACCAAATAAATTACTAAATGAATCGACTCTGCTCTAAAAACCACCCTGTCCATTAATGGTTTCCTCCAGTACTGTGTCTGAAGAACAGAAAGCACAGTATGTCTAGGACTGCTGTACTAGGAAGGTTTGGACAGGATTTTGAAAGCCTCTCCTTCAGCATGAACAAAATATTGACGTTTAACTGCAGTTTTTGCAATAGCAGCAACAAAATGTCTTTGTAGTTCATGACTGATGTCTGCTATAAAAAGACATTTTATGTGACACAGCAAAATGCATGTTTTTAATTACACAGCTCTATAGGTATTTACATTCTTAAACAGGATTTCAGCTAGTCTAACATTGTACAGCGATTATCAAGGACATGACACACATTATATGGGGGATCTGAAAGCAGAGGGACTGCCCACCTCACACACCTCAGCAATTTCAAGTAATAAAAATATCGAGCATATGGTGGAAAGTGGGTGTGCTGCTGTTATGGTAATACATTTTAATAAACTGATTTAAGATAACAGAAGAAAACAACATGTTTATCTCTATGTCCCCGAACATGGGTCCTATATATAGAGGAAGAACTGTTTTACATATATCATCAATAACTCCTGCTTGGCCTTTAGGGGAATAAACATAAATATATGCTGTCCATCACAAAATAAATAATAGTGATTATGCACATCCACGCACATATTGCATGCAATTGTATGCCGCAATGTCAACCTAATCCAGCATGATTCTTACCTCAGCATATCCATTATTTTCCTAAATGAAGTGCTTTCCAATTAAAATACAGAGCTGTCACTGATTCCGATAAGCAGCAGCTCTTGATCGAAAAACACCTACATAAGACAATTGTTTTCTTTTCTCATGTAAGTCGTGCACTGAAGCAGAGCACTCTGGCCACCACTATTAATCCCTTTTGACAGGAGAAGATCACATTATGAACAGGCCAGCTTAGCTGTAAAGTGAAAAACTAACCCACATTTGTATGCAGGGCAAGCTTTTGACTTCAAATGTAAAGTTATTACATTTTTATTGAAGCTTAGTTCTGTGCTAGCAGCCAGGGCACCTTACTGGCTAACATCCAAATTTAACTGAACTGACAGATATGAAATGCAGTGCAGATAATTGCACTTTTATTAAAATAATGACTGCTAGATTGGTTTGCTACATGAGCTACATGACTTATTATAACAAATAAAGGATCTTTTAAATGGATGTTGAAAGGTCGTCTTCACGATGTACTTTTTTAAAAGTCTGTTTTACTTTTAATGAAATAGGAAGAAATCAAGTTAAATTCTTGTCAGAGTGTATATGCTACTTACTATGTAAGTAGAATAAGGTCATGAAATGAATAACATCATCATCAATCGCAGTGATGGTAGGTACGCTGTCTCTATTTTGTTTATTTGGTTATAGATTATAAAGTTTTGGGAATATGAGGTTTGACAGATTATTTAGAATTTGTTTTGTTTAGGTATTTGTGTTGTCTCCTCAGCGACAGCTGGTGTATGTGTGTGGGTGTGTGTATCTTTGTGTGTGTGGGTGTGTATGTGCGTGAGCGTGTTTTTATTTGTATGTGTATATTTGTGGGGGTTGGAGGTTTGGGTTTTTGTGGTATTCTTTGTTTTGTTTTGTTTTGTTTTTTGGATTCTCTGTGAGGCACTTTGTGCTACCCAAAGGTATGAAAAGTGCCATATAAATAAAGTTGATTTGATTTGATGATAGATTTGAATGATTAATGTACAATTAGTATGGGTTTTGAGGTGAACTGGTCTGTCTTTTTCTCTACCAATATTAATTTTAATTCCTAAACTGAGAGTACCCATCCAATACCTAGTATGTAGTGATAAATAAAATAATATTGCAGTGGCGCTTAAAATGAATGACTGAATAAATGAATTCTTAAGATATTCTACTTTTCTTCATGGTTTGATACTGACCCAGTACAGATCGGACAGGTGCATCTCCATGGGAGGAGTTTGAAGGACGTTTAGCTACCTTCGCTGTTCATACCGTATTACCCTAAACTCCATCTTGTTTCTACTTCTCTCTGATGTCTCCTATAAGTTAAAGCCAACAATTGTTCCCAGCCAATCAGACTTAGCCAATGCAACAAAGCACAGTGACATCATAACAATCAATAGGCCTCCTGCTCTGTTACACATGTATAATACCCTCAGCATTCACAGATGTGGTGTCCATATGTCTCTGCCCTATGCCTCCAATAAGTCAAGTACAAATTCATCAACCAAGCAAGCAGTAGATCAGGTAACACTGGCATGGATGCAGTTCTTTTTTGTGCAAAGCAAGGTCATGGAACCACATGGATGCTGGATCAATCAGACAGATTAATGAAGCACAACCTGCTGACATGAGGAATATTGACACCCTTATTACATCTTGGACCTGCAGTCCTCAACACTGCTTAAATAAATCAGGCCCAAGCAGAAGGAGGCAGGTGTACTACTGAACCTAATCCTTCACGCGCTAAACAGAATACAAGCTTAGCTATAATGGAAATGGGGCTCTTCCTGGAAATACTGAACTTCAAAACGTCACAGAATTAGACAAAATATCATTGTGGTAGCTTTGGTTGCAAACAATCTGATGTGCTCCAAAGTTGCTGTGCTTATAGATACATTTTCTACGACATTATTACATTACAGATTATTTGTGAGAATAACTGGAAGAATAATTTATAGTAAACAGAATTGTTAGCTGCAGCCACACAGCCCTGCAATTTTGCTTGATTGATAATCAAAATTGCTGCCGATTAATTTACTGTTTTGATTGATAGGCCTAAGTCAAATCAGCAACTTAGCTTTCCAGTAGGCCTACAATGGGGCAAAGTTCTTTTGATTAAACCTTGATTGAAGACTACAGGTGAATATTTAATTTTGTTTAAAAACATGAACTACCGTAGTTATACCTCATCCATTGCCAAGTCATTTAATGAATCACCTACTTGCTCTTGCTCCATATAGCATCACAGGAAATACATAAGATTACATGTATATTGGCCCACAGTTTTGTAGCAGATAGAAATACCTGTAATTTTTCCTGCACAGTCTGGTTGTATTCCTGACAACAGGGACTCAGAGTGGGCCAGAACAAATGGCTTCCTCCATTTTTCATCAATAGGAGGATTAACCTTTGCTATCAGCAGCGCCTCTCTTCACAAAATGTGGAGTCAAGATTTAGGATTATACCTGCGAAGACACGCTTTAGCTCATTATTAGACTTAGATCTTCAGCCCTGTATGACACCCCATACATCACTGGTATTAGGTAATCATAATGACTCAGTAATCCTTCAAATCTATCCAAAGAAATGCACCTCATCATGGGCCTTTCTGGAAATGATTCAATGTGTTTGCAAAGGTGTCTTCGGTAAACAAGCTCTTCACTTTCGTGCCCTCATCACAAGGGGACTGGGACTGGTCGGATGAACGTTTAGATAAGTACCACAATGGTGATTCTTATTATTTCCATATCACTCACACAGTGCTCATAACAGTCTCGCTGCACAGAGCAAACCTGACTTTCTCACATTTTTAACAGCACAGCACAATCATTTGTCGTGAAACTTTTTTCTGCAAATAATTTACTGCTTCATCTCACTACTAAGACATTAGTTGACTGAATCGTCCCTGTTGAAGTGCCATAGGCCTAAATAAAATTGAGTTAAATAGTTAATTGATTAAGTTGTTTTTTAATTAAGTTGATAAACTAATTCATTTAAGTGTTTATGGTGCAGATAAACGACACAAGAAAAAAGATCAATGTTGACAATACACACTGAGGCAACGGGTCAATTATTGAGCGCTTCTGAAATGTAAAAAAGTGCTGCATTGTATGATTGATTTTTGAATGTCTTTGAGTTTTGGATTGTAAAGCAAACTAATCCGTAATTGGAAAAGGTGCTCTACTCAAAATACGGAGAGAAAAAGTGGGCTGGGATTGCCTCCACGTGTCTCTCTTCCCAGTGCATGGCCGGATCATGTATCACAACACATAACAAAGCAACTTACATGACAACACACACAGCGGAAGAGTGACTTCATTCTCAGCTCAGAATGACATAACTCCCAGCGTAGGACTTTTTTTTTTTTCTTAAATTGAGGGTAAACTTTTGCCCCAGAGACTCAAAATTTAGGCAGTTACAATATTTGCTCCTCAATCAGCATCATTCAGATATTTCATGGGGCATTTTTGCCCTTTGCCAATTTCTGAACTGATTACTCCACTATATCTTTACATAGATAGTAAAGTTTGCTGCTATATTAATGCTCTAAATATTCTATTAGTATTAATTTATTTATCCCAATTGTACCCTGCTGGTAGTAGCTTAAGTGTAATACCCTTTTATTAAAACAGTGCAGTAGACCTGTGCTGTTATTTGGCCAACATAGCAAAACCACTCAACTTTATCTCAACCAACAACTATGAAATTAAACAAAATTACCACAAATGACTAACTTGGTCCTGTATAGGGCCAAACAAGCTTTAGTGCTGTGACCAGATGTCAGCCTTAAGTGAACCTCAGTCAAGCAACATGTCAAACACACCCATTTACAAGCTGTCCTCAATATGTATTAATTTATTATTACAGCAAAAGGCGGGGTACAAAACAGGCTAGAATAGAAATAACAATTCTGGATCTCTCTCCTGGAGGAATCTCTAACATTTTAGTCTCAATTCGTTCACAAAGTCTGCCATTATCAGGGCATATAACTGTTCTCAGTGCTCAACATTACTTCCTGAACGCTGCTTTTGAATAAACCACAGAAAGTAGTTTGAACCACCGCGTTTCTATCCTCTTACAGCCTCGACTTGGAGAGACGACCGACAGCATGAAGGTAGAGCATATAATTAGTGTAGCGATGTGCATTTTTCCTGCAAATGCTCAAATCGACCGTTATAAATACTATGCCGTCACAAATACATGAGTGTCGACTCGGCAATGAAATAAGCAATTTAACTTTTCGCTACGTAAAGCGTCAACTAGCACGTTAGCGCGTCAACTGGCACGCAACCATACGCTTTGTATGCGGGAAAGATATGGAATACGCCGTCAACTTTTACCACACAGTTACCTCATGGTCAACTGGTGAGAAGCTAAAGGCTAACTGCTGTTGTCGGAAGTTAGCGCCTGAGAAGTGAAAGAGGAAAGCTCATGGGGAAGTAACATTGTAACAGTACCTGGCTGTAACGTGTGTGTTCTTCCGTGCTTTTTGTGCTGCTGAAATGCGTCCTGGAAAATCCACACGACACTTGGAAGTTTCTCTCTGTTGTTCTGGTTCAGTAGGTAACCAGGGAAGAGCTTCTGGTTAGCAACGCGAGCTGTCAAACAATGGCGGCGCCAAGTACGGCAAGCGGGAGGGCCGACACGTGTTGTTTGTTGACGTTTTTTTGCGGCCCCCTATGGGCGAAATATTAAGGATGGTTTCGTTTGCATTGCCATCCATTGCCACCAATGTGATGGAAAAAACATCCTTCAAGTCATTATGATATAAAAAACGTATATAACTTTAATGACTTTGCATATTTTAAGAAAGTTTCTTCTTGTTTTTGAGATACTGAGTCATCATGTTTTAAAATAGTTTCTTGTTGTGATACGAAGTCATTGTTATGATATAGGAAGTCATTTTTTGCGAAACTTTCCTATTATTTTTGTGATAATAAGTCATTGTTTTGACAAATTGTATTATTTTGAGATAGTATGTCATTAATTTTCCACAAAGTTAGGATATTCCTTAATTAGAGATACTAAATAGTTACATTTGACAATGTTTTTCATTATTTTGAGGTACAAAGTCACTATTTTTGACAATGTTTCTCATTATTTTTCAAATTATATTAGATTAGATCATAGATTTAGATATCAAAAATTCTAGTGCTCATCTTTTTTTCACGTGAACTACATTGGATGGTTTTATTTTATAAATGATACAAAAATATACAATTTAAACCTCCTGGATTTGGTAGCTCACATCTTTTAATTTTAACTGTTGAAGATTTTAAAGACCCAGAAGACCAATTTCTCTGCATCTGCTGCTTTTAGCAGAAGTAGTTATCCTCTTTTAAAGCTGTCATTATTCTTCTGGTGTTCTTTAATAGATTCCTTCAAATTCAAATTAATAAAAGACTATTATGTAGATGGGTTTGATGAGCTTTAAAGTTGCATGAGTTGTTATTACACGAGGAATGTATTCCCTGATATTCCAAAAGAAAATTCAGGGCACTCTGTCTCATGTGTTTTACACTTCATAATCGCAAGCCTGCATTTGCCATAATGAAACTGAATATATAGTAGTGACAGTAGTGCAACTTACAGTATACAATTAATCAAGTACTGTACTTAAGTAAAATTTTAAGATACTTCACTTGAGTATTTCCATTTTATATTTATATTTCTCGACTTTAAAGTCATAATCCTTAAGATTTGAGAGACGTTGTTTCTAGCGGCCTCTTTGGCAGTAAGATGTAATTGCAGGTGAGCCTGTTCATTCAGAGCCCTCCATCTTGTCACATTTGCGGTCGCTATAAGTGTTGACTTTTTTTTGCTCTTTTGTAAACTTTATTGACACACATTTACCTCTCTACTTCCAGTTCCTATATGTTACCCCCTTAAATCCATTCCCAGCCCCACCACAGCCACTTCCTGGTTGATCCGGCACGGCAGTGCCAAAAACTGCAGTTCTGTGAGTGTCCACTAGGAGTATTGTGTTTACACAGTAGAGCAGTTTCTCATTGACCCCCATGTTAAACAGGCTGTTTTTCACAGCATGATTAAACCTATTTAAGGCCTGTTTCAAAAAAACGTTCTAGTCTGTATGTTGAGGTCATATCTCCATGAAAACACTTAGGGGGATGAATGTTTTTGTAACAGGCTAGTTTTTATTTTATTTGAGGTTAAAGTTTATGAATGATTAGTTGCGCGGCCTCTTGAGTGACAGCTAGCCCCTGGCCCTCACTAGATCATAAACGCTGGCTGCACTTTACTCCTGGAGCTGGTGCAATCTCCGCTAGAGACACAGGAGTGCCTGCACTTGACTGGACGAGCCGATGTAATGTCCCCTAGAGACAAGGGACTCCCACTCCACTCCCGTTTATCTAGTAACGTGTTCTGTTAGCCTAGCTCCTGGGCATTGGAGTTAATGTGAGCTAATGTGGCTAATTCTGTAAACGTCAGCCATACGGCCATATCTCCCTCCCCCCAACGTCACATCAATGCCCTTTTTTGGTAAGAGGAAATAAGGAGGAGTCAAAGTCCGACAAAATGGCGGTTCCCAGAGGAGAATACGATTTGATCAAGTCAGAGAACTTATGTCCTTACCACAAGCCTGACTCAGCCATTCCCGATTACCAGTGAATGCAGCATAACCAGCGGTACTGAGCTCCACCAGCAGACCACCTACTGTCAGCAGCGTCACTACCATGGCGACTCATTTAAATTTAGAGAAGGAATGTCACCACAGACATTGGAGAGATTGGAATACTCGGTAAAAAGGTAAAAAATGCTTTCAGATGAAAATCTTACAGATTATATCTTTAAGGGAAATATTGTACTTTTTACTCCATTGGCTAACTATCTGTAGTTAGAAATTCCTTTTCAGAATAAGATTTTACATTCATAAAAACAAAAATTAGAAGAAAGTCGATACAAATTTGTTGTCAATGTATACAGGACTTTGTTCTTATTTTTTCCTAACACATTAATCACTACAACCATGCTACATTACATGCCCCTGAACAGGAACTGGAGTTCATCCCTGGGTGCTGCAGACTGCGGCTGCCCACTACTGCTGCTCAGTGATAGGTGGCTACACAACTAACAACAAGCATACAACAAGCTTACAACCCCTATACAGTGTCCAGTCAATCTGCTCCCACAAATGGGCTTTTCTGTCTTTGTTGTGATAGTTTCCTAAACAAAAATGACAGTGATGACACAATGTTTTTCTGAAAAGAGATTTCAACTAGAAGCACTCGGAGCAGCTGCACAAAGAAGGCAGAGCACTTGGAAAAAGGGCTATGTGGCCGCATACACTCTCTCCTCATTGAGAACAAGTGAAAAAAGATGCCAGCATCAGGAGAAAAAAAACATTATGGACACAGGCCCTTAATCTTAAATATTTCAAAACCCCTGAGATTTTTCTTGTGACCTATTAAAGGAGTCCAACCCCCAGTTTGAGAACAACTGGACTAAACTACCTGACTGTATTTATATTAGTTGAAATTTACTACACCTTCACTATTTAAAACAATAACATGATATACATTAGCATGAGCAATCTAATAATGTCACATGTAACCATAATTCAGCCATAGGCGATTTTTCAGGAAAACCAGTGCTTTTACTTTTAATTTACATTTTGCTCATAATACTTATGTACGTTAACGTAGGTGAATGGAAGAGTTTTATATGTTATGGAGTCATTTTACATATATTTGTTGGTAGTAAAGGAGTTTGATCATTTATCCACCGCTGAGGGGTGATGACGACTTAGCCGATGAATTAGATCATCCATGTTTTGTGACATGTTTATCTTGTCATTCTTTATTTTGTTCTGTAGCACCTCAGGCTTGGGATTTGCAAGGCTTAGTTTGTCTGCATCCTAATCTTTAACAACTAAAATAGCTCAAAGCGGATTCTTCTCACTCTCTCATCACTTAAAGTACACCTTCGAGAGATGACAGTGTTAACCACCACAGTGACTTGATGTAATCATCTAAAAGCAGAGACAAGATGGACATGTCATTTTAAAGGCTCTAATATCACCCTTTTCCTTATTAAGCAAATGAATTAATTTTGTGTGTAATTTCACTTTTCACAATTGTATTCCATGCCATCTCTTATTCTATGGCTTATTGTTACTGTTCTGGGGGCTTAGCTCTCTCGGAGATGCCTGGTCATGAACAAAGCCAGTGATATCTAGTGAATTCTCATTACAAGGGGATTATCATATATGCCAGCATGTATTCCACTCCCGCATCATTAAGTGTTTTGGACCATTTACAGCCAATTTCACCATTGCTAATGCTTTTGCGCCCACAATTCCCCCGAAGCCCATGACGATATTTTACATGTTTTGACCACTCAGCATGAATCTGTCTTCCTTGGTTTGTTTGCATTTGATAGGACTACCCGGTAATCACTATTTGCTCTGTAGCAGATGTCTGTTTCTTCTGTGTGACTAAACATCAGTACCTATTAAAGCTCACATACGCTCAAACTAAAAGGGAGAAACTGGTACAGAGTAAATACTGATCTGAGGGATCTATTAATTCTTAATGAGCCTTTAATATTCCCGAATGAATGCTAATCCCAGCTAACATGTCTCTCCCAGCTGGAAGATGCATCGTTACCTGGTTCACAGCAGGTTGCTTCAATTAGACGCCTACTGCACAGCATCAGCTGCACAAGCCTGGAGTTCTATAATGTGGATGTATAGAGCACATAGTAAACAGTTTTATTGCAGAAATTTCAGCCAAGAGGCTGCCCACCATCCAGATTTCCAATCTGTCTCTTTCTCCTTTGATAACTGGGGATTTGGCAGTTTTTGTGTAGGCATTTGCTGTTTGGTAAGATTTCTTAATTGGAGAGTTTGATCAAATATTTAACTTAACTATGACTTTGGGGAGTACCATACATGAGCTTTGATATGTTTTTCTTTTGTGGGAAAGGTAGACATTTCTTAGTCCTATGTCTCTTTTCATTGAAGAGTTTCTAGTTATGGTTGAAATTCGGAAATAGTTAATAAATTAGAATTTTGTTTAAGGGGGCGTTATTGTTGTTAACTGCAGTTTTTCTAAATTCGATTTTCATAACAGGCTATAACAGATTTTATTCAACGTATTCATATATCTTACGAAAAGTTTGAATATGAAGCAATGCTGCTTTTTTGCCGAGAGCAAATGAGAACATCAATACCACTCTCATACGGTGAAGACAGAGGCTATAGTGAGCAGCCAATTAGCTAAGTATAAAGACGGGAAACAACTAGCCTGCCTCTACACAAAGGTAACAAATACATTTTTAAAAAGCTCTCTAAACAACATATCTTATTCATTTAATCCGTGCAAAAAAACTGAAGTTTAAAAAACGATTCTTGAAGTTATGGGTTCTTTGACTTGTGAGGTAAATATTTTTACTCTTGGGCTGAAAGGGAATTAAAGACTATAGGCCTGTGAATGTTCTCTTTTGTCCAGATCATCATTATCCCTGAAGCAATTTCAGTCAAAAGCAACTAGACTTGGTTGTTTTTCTAGGAAGACGTTTCACCTCTCATCCAAGAAGCTTCATCAGTTCATGTACGCATCTGACCAGGCTGGGACTGGTTTAACTACCTGATGTGGAGATCCAGGTATTTAACCTCTCACAAGGCAGATGATGTCACTGGAACCCTTTGTCGTTGGAGTGACAGTCGTTGTTGGGACTTTAGCTGTTTGTTGAAACTGCATATTACACTTGTTCTCTAGTTCAGTCAGCTGGTCCTTTGGCTCATCTATTTTTCATGTTCTCTTTTTGTAATGTTGAGATAAACCTAAATCCCTCCTTTATCCAATTTTGGGCTGGTTGTAACTTTGCACAGTAAACAACTCTGTAAATGTGAATGTTTGTTGAAATACAAGTGCAGTAGCAGCCCTGTTTTTTAAGAAGTGATTCAGTACAAACATGTCTAAGAATATTTTTGGTAATCCCAGTATGACATGAATAGTAATATTTTTCCCTCAGCATTGAGGAAATGAAAGTGGAAATGTGTTTACCTAAACTGTAGGGATATTTTGAGGACACTGATTCAGGCTAATGGTGGACAACATCCTTTCACAGGTTTGTAAAAGACATTTTTCTGTCAGCTACACAGCTTTGATGGTAAAATATCCCAGCAAAGACACGAAAAAAAGAGATTACCTCCACTATATAAGTAGCCGTTGACCAGAGAAAACAACATGTTGTTTTTCATCAACAGTGTATGTGAAAGCATTCAATATCAGCCCCCCTGCAGGCATCCAATCTCCCTCCAAGCTGCTGTGTGCAGTCCCTCCACCAGTCTGTTCAACTTTTCTCATTAGATTTCCCACTCTTATGCATCCCAAGTATTTTTGAAGTGTATAGTGTGTGGAGTGATGCAATGCATTCAAGTGTCAAGCCTGCACAAATCTCATCATGTCCAGGGTGATTCACATACAGAAAGCTTGGTATCCTAGCAACAGCCAATCAAAGCAGGATTTGATTGGCTATTGCCTGTAGCCATCATAACTAAAGAGTCAACAGGGCTGCTTCTCTATAAACTGACAAGAAAGTGTTTATAAGCAATCAAAGGTCATTCAATCACTCTCACCGGTTCATGGTAAACTGTATAAAGAATGGGTTTTCTTGTCTTGAATGAACAAAGGAGTGTGTGTAATCCCTCCTTACCAAATGGCTGATTTTTACATGAGCGCAGACAAGATTAAGCCAATCAGGTATTCGAGCTGGGTGGTGATTGCTGAATTAAACAATCTGACTATCTTTCATGCTGGAGGGTCACATTCACAGATTCATCATGTGTCACTGCATCTGATTGTACCTTGATTGTTCAGTGTGAAGATGATTTCATGGTAAAATGTAAAACCTTTGTGGATATATCACACACTCAAGGCTTCTATGCTGTGACAGTGAACTAAGGAAACCCCACAGGCTCTTTCAGCCTCATTGGATTACTGAACGGGCCTACCGGACACAGACCCAGAGACCCAAAGTGTCAGGGCCCTCCTGACCTTCACCTTCACACGGACACATAATCACTACAAAAAGAGGCATAACAACCACCAAGAGACAGAAAATTACCACAAAAAGATACAAAAAAAAGAGACACACAATGACCACAAAGAAACTCAAAAACGACTACAAGGAGACAAAAATCAACTGCCACAAAGACCACAAAGAGACAGACAATTACCGCAAGGAGGTACAAAAGGAAATAAAGAGAACATGGAGACAACAAAGAAACACAAAATGATCACATAGAGATGCAAAATGACCACAGAGAGATGCAAAATGACCACAAAGAGACTTAAAACAACTGCAAAGAGACACATAATAACTACAAAAAGAGGCAAAACAACACATTACAACACATTAGCACAGAGACAAAAAACAACTATAAAGAAACTGCAAATAAACTGCAAAGAGACACAAAACAGCCACAAACAGACAGAAAAGCACAGACAGATGTGTAATGACTATGGAGAGAAAAAAGAGGCAAAGTATCCCGGAGTCTTGGTCTTGCTTACAGTATGAAAGACGGTTGGGCTTTTTGCATGTCGTTGCCAGAGACCCATCGTATCATAATCCACTTATATTCAGTCTGAGATGCTGAGGGAGCTGAATTTTACCATTTTAGTTTCTATTTGTATGGTGTTTACACGTGGCACTTAATTTATGGCGAGACAATAACTTTTACAGGGAAAAGCTGTAAAGAAGCTTGTGAGTGTGCCACAGAGAGAGAAAGCATAACTTATTTTTATACAGTCAAGCCGGTTGTGAATTGTCTGAAATGTTCTTACCTTAAGCCGTACTGGGAGAGATTCCTTTATATATATATATATATATATATATATATATATATATATATATATATATATATATATATATATATATATATATATATATATATATATATATATATATATATATATATATATGTCAGCCTAATCCATAAGGTGTTATTGCTAGAAACCCTTGAGGCTCACCATGTTTACCCAGATTAAATTCTGGTGTTAGACATGGAAAAGAAGTAACCACTCACAAAAAAAAAAGAAAAGTATTTCATGCTCTCTCTTAAAAAGCAGAAATTGAGCAACTTTGAAAAAGTTTGATTTACCAAATAAATCTTTTACACCTTTCATCCCTTGGTTTTCTCTGCAATGGCCATCACAGACCAGCTGGCTTGGTAAACATATGCTTTGTGGATTTCACACTAAACTAAATATCAGCATTTTTAAAAATTACTTCCTGCGGTCCTTTGGAGTTGTCAATGCACAAAGTTACCCATCAAGTGTTTATACTTCATAACATATATTATGTGTATTTATTTGTTTAATTCTATAAATATGTTTATATTGTTTTATTATATTATACTGTTGAATATGTTATTTCTGTACCTTGTATTGCCTACTTGTTGGGTATGCTGTATTTTTAGTTGTTAAATAGTTTTGTGAAATTAATGAATAAAAAAATATTACTCTCTATCATGCACCTCCGTCAGTAATTGTGTTAAACCCGCACCCAGATGAGTTTAACAGTTGTGATTGGCTTTCCCAGAAACAAGCTGGCTGGAAATCTGTCTGAATGGGAGAGGGGCCAGACGTACCTGCCAGAGAAAATTAAACATTACAGCAACAAGGCAATTTAAAGTGCTTTATATAAAACATTAATATGACATTTTTAAAAACACACGAAAAAACAGCCATGAAAGAGCCAAGGGAATAGAAAGCAAAAGCTAAAATAGAATAAGACAACAGATAGGTAAGAAATCACTAGTTAGTTAATAGCTTCTACCTTCTCTTGTGGATGGTCTGCATCCGTCCTTTTCTAGAGTAACTTTACTCATGCTCTAAATATCATTGGATATTTATACACACACAGACAAAGAAGCAAAAAAAAAGGTGCATGAAGTGTTTTGCTTATTCTGTGTTTATCAGAACATCACTTTGCAACATATTTGTCTGAAGGTCAGAGCACTTCAAAGGCGAAAAAAATAGAAATTCATCACAGTATAAAATGGAGTGCCTTTAAAACACGACTTGCTCAACTGCCCTGTATTACCAAGTTTACTTTCTTCCAGTTCACATTAGAATCAGTACTTTGAAGAACAAAAGAAAACACAAGGCTATGTAAAGACCTAAGCCAGTTTACGCTCTGTATGTCTCTATCAAAGAGAATTATTTAAGATTAGAACATGAAACCTCTCACTTGTCTTTCTTTTTTAAATCAGCTCTCAATGGATTGCACACCCAACTTTGCTTCACAGTTTTGACACAGTGGAAGAAGAAGAACGTTCCGGTGGGTGATTTGAAACCACACCGCAGTTATTTGCCACCCTGGATTAAAATTATTTCCCAAACACATCATTAGTATCACTTGTAATTTGTCTTATTGTATAATTGGGTAGTTACACAGTATATCAAGACAGATAAACATTACTGTTTGCATTTCATTTCAGTCAAGTAAACCATATAATTTGAGATCAAAAAGGTTGAACACTATTAGGGACTAATTTGTTTGGCTAACAATAATTATATATAATGTACTGTATGTAACAAGAGGGCATACCATGTTAAATAAAATCCAGAGATTTTTTTTTTAACTTCTGATATGAAAATATATTACACACATTGTTCTTCTCATGTGCTAAAGGTAGCTATAAATGCTATGACAACATGTTAATTTTCCCCCTGAGATGATAAGTAACTCTTAGATAACAGCTTATATGAGTGTATTCAAAGAAAAATATACATTCTACAAATAATCTTCCTTTGCATACACCTAACATCTATACCATAACTATGACTGCTTGAGTAAACAGTCTGGTGGCAATAAAAAGAGTGCAATAGCCGGATTATGTATCTATCATGCAATATGCAAATGATACAGACAGATACAGTGATATTGTAAAATTAGTGATAAGAAAAACTCTGTTGCATGAAAGTCCCTGAATGTAGAATTATAAATCTGCCTAAGCAGTGTGACAAATTGAGGATAATGTGCTGATGCTAAGCATGGGAATATAAGAATCTGAGAGCAGAGAGCTTTTCGAGATGGAACTTCCCCAAATGCCTGCAAGATAAGTCTTTGATGAGGACACCAAAGCCGTGAGCTCGCACCTAGACAAAAACATGACAGATCATTACCTATGCAGCCTCCGCATTATCTGCTAGTGGGCTCATGATGAGGTGAATTCCACCTACAGCAGGCTGACTTTGAAGAGATTTGTGGCTTAAATTTGTAAAATATTGGATGTCATATCTGTAAAAACAGATTCTGGTGCTTTAGCAACATGTTTTCTCAGGTTTGATTCAGTTGTGTTATTAGAGGATGGAGGGATTAAGCAAGGACAGCTGCTGCGGTAAAACGTATCGCAGAAACTGAGTATTCAGATCCTTTACATAAGTAAAAGTACTAACACCACACTGTAAAAATACTCCACTAAAGGCAAAAGTCCTGCTTTCAAAAGTTTACTAAAATTATGTAAATGTAAATGTTAGTATGTGAAAGTATGTAAGTGATATCAGCTAAACGTAAAACTGCTCATTGTGTAGTTAAGTCCCTGTCAGTGTTTTCCTATTATATATGATGTTTCTGCATTAATGTAGCATTTTACTGCTGTAGAGGTTGTTCAGGTTGTGCTCATCTTAACTCCTTTAAATACTGTTGGGTCATTTTCATAGTGTCAGAACATCACTGTTTTCAGATTTGTGGCATTTTCCAGCTGATGAACCAAAAGGTCCATAAATACTTTGTGTAGTTTACAAATTAGGATATTTTTTCAACACATATAGGAACAATTTTTCCTTCTGCTCATCGCGAAATTCAAAATCAACACATCTGGAGATACATAGTTTTCACTGGACAGGAAGGGGACGAAAAACATTTTATCTGAAAAATAACTAAAGCTGCCACTCAATAACAGAAATGTAGTGCAGTAAAAAGTACAAAATTCACTTCTGAGATGTTTATGCAGTGGAAATATAAAGTTGAATCAAATACTTAAATGCAGTACTTATCTAGAGTCTACCACTGAAGTATTTAGATCCCTAATATTTCAACAATGTAAAAGGCAAGGGAAGTTTATTTGTATAACACAATTACACAACAACACCCTCAAACTGTTATTTAATCATAAGTAGTGCAAAAGAGAAACTACTTTTTTTGCAAAGGGTCATAAGTAAAAAAGTTTGGAACCCACCTGTTTAATTCATAACAATTTTATAATATAATATATATATATATATTATATTATATTATATATATATCAAATATATTATAATATAATATGATATGAAAAATCTTCCTCGGAAAAGTACCAAAACCAAAAACATTAAAATATTTTCCACTGAAATCCAATCAGTTTCTTTCCACCACAGCCTACAGGCAATGTTTTTCAAATTAACTACAAAATTAGATTTAGAAAACTTTTCACTATCACCAAAAGCAGAACCTATTGTTTCTTAGCTCTTATCTATATTCTGTCTGTGTAAAGTTCTGCAGCAGCACCTGATAATTCGACACGGCACAACAAAGGGGCTAATTTATCGCAGTGAGTGTACAATTCTCCACTGTGCTAGAGTTTCCATTATTCCACACCTATCACACTTCATTCATAACACTGTCAGATAGTTTTGAACTGCCGCCCCGGGGCCACATCTGCTCCGTGAGCGAACAAACAACACTCCAACACCAAATAATTGTCACTGAAAAATCATCCAGTGGGAGATTTGCTATAAAGGATGTTGTTGCAATTGAGCAGTTCCTCTCACAAATCACTATGAGAAATGTGTTCATTCCTGACAGACAGGACAAATCAGATTATAGCTTGCTATATCATACTCTCGATTGGATATCTGTGTAGAAAGATGTAAAAAGATATTGGTAAACCCATTTTATGGGGCTATACTTGTTTTATAGTATGGCACCCTCAGCACACAAACATTTTCATCTTTCATAGCTCTGTGCTCTGTGTTCAACCCTGTCTCCTAGATTTTTTTATATATCACTCATTTGTCACTGCAAACACATTTAGAGAAAATTTTAATACCGGCCCAATAAAGAATTTAATCCACACAGGTATCTGCCAAACAACAAGATGTTCTTTCTGAATGTGTCTGCATATTCAATGACAATATATTTCATTTATTAGCTATAATTTCTGACAGTTTATGCTTGTATATCTGCCTCTAGCAAATTAAGTTTTATGGTTATCAAAGCCCTTAAAGGTTCCCTGTGTAGCTTTTGACCACAAGTAGTGCATTGGATATTTTCATGACATGGTCCCGGTTTTATTTGTTCATGTAGGACGTACACAAGCATTTGGGTGGTATGACACAGAATGCTGCCAAAAGTTTCACATCCACTGATCTATAGGTGGTTATAAGCAATGCAGAAAGTGCACAACACAGATTTCACATGGATGAAAATGCATTCAAGGAAACACTGAGTGCATTTTGGTTTGTTTGCTTGTTTGCAAGAAAACTCCTAAAGACACCTTTTCAGGAAATGTCATGTTGTGTTTATCATAATAGTATGCTCACTTTCATAACATTTACCCACAATCTTTTCCTAACATTTACAGAATCCTGCCAGTGCCTTAACAACACCACACAAATGCTTAATAATGCAGCAGCCATGATGAGTGGATATTGTACGGCAAGATCAGATATTTGGCAGAAAGCAATTGAAATATGACAGTTAACACTTTACTGATACTTTTGTTATCAACATTTTGGCAGAATTCCTCATTATGTCAATCCAGTGGGCATTACATTTGCATAAAACGTATTTGCAAGACATGGGCTGACAGATGTCGATCAAACCACAAGCTTGGAACACTCGCTGGCGGTTAAACTAAAGAGAAAGCCAAATGATTCCCCAGTTTGCTTCTTTCTGTCTCAACACCACCTTTGTATTTTCTTTTTCTTTTTTTTTCCAGCTGTGAGAAGCTCCTTCATTTCATTTGGTAGAGTGCTGTGTGGAACGGCAGTTTTAACAGCAAACATAAAAAGCAAACAAATTTAGTATGCATACTGATATCTTTGAGTATCCTTAATTTTGGCACTTTTACAATGTAAGATGGTACTATCGAGCTGCTACACAGATCATCTCAAGGCAGGCAAAAGTAAGACGAGGATGTCGCTGCTGCCATTAAAGTCTATGATGTGTTAAAAATGTTATACTATCTTAGTATAACTTTGATGATATCGCCTTGGCCTCAGTTTTTACTACTTTCTTTAAATTATTTCACTCCTTGGCATCACCAAAAGTAGGAACATGGCTGTGAAAAAACGATTCAATATGGGCTCAATTTAGTTGTTATGGGTCATAATCTGAAAATATTTAATAGCGCTCATCCTAACTCGTAAAGCATTTGTAATGGGTTCTCTAATTCACCATGTGTCTTATTTAGATGACCATTAGAATAGACATTTCCCTCTTTACCAGAGCTGCTATTTACTGGCTTTACTGGAGTTTAGGTTCATTCTGTGTCTTATATGATGTGATTTGTTATTAAGGGTGTCTGCAGGTTCTATTGCAGACTAATGAGACAGTGTGTAATATTTTACTCTTTTGTTTTAGGCAGGGTCATTCTGGTATGTTCTAGTTTTGAGCAGGTTTTAGAAAAAAAAAATATATTGCTGAAGAAACTTCCTGGGAGGCTGACCTGAGACAAACAAATTACCTGGCTGTGACACATCCTGTCTGGTTGTACAGATGTACTGTATCAATCCATGTCTATCATGTCAATTAACCACTGAACATCTTTGCTGGTCTCAAACTCTCATCTTGTTCTGACAGGTATGACAATGTGTGTGCTAGAAACTGCCAGCACAAAGTCATGAGAGAAACATCACTTTGATTTGATATAATAATAATAATAATAATAATAATAATAATAATAATAATAATAATAATAATAATAATAATAATATATAAGCAATGAAAGACAAAGTAGAAAGACAAGTATTACAGAGACAATTTCAAAAATGAATGTAAAAGCAATACAATTAACTAAAAGAAATAGACAAAGTAAGTAAATAAGTTAACCCCAAAGTAAACAAATGTAAAGGCAACAGAATCAAGAATTCAAAGCAGACATCCAACTTTCAATGTCTTCTAAGCAATTATGGGGGATTTCTAGGCTGGTTTGGTCACTAGGTTTTATTGTTGTGCATCGTCGGCATAGAAATGGAACTGAATGTTATGGTTTCGTATGATGTCACCCAGAGGGAGCATGCAAAGGGAGAAAGGACCTAAAGTTGAGCCCTGGGGGATGCCATAATGGGTGTATTGCTAGAAATACATACAATATGAATAAGTATAAGTGTGAAAAGAGCATGTGTATGGACTGTTATTGTAATAATGGTCTGAATGTAAGCCATATTGTATTGAAATATTTTTACTGAATTGTCTTATGTAGCCTTTGTTGTGTACATTTTTATATGGAAATTAAAAAAAATGTGATTTCTCTTCATTAATGTTCAAATGAAAAGTCAATACTATATACATCTACATGTATGTGCCTATTCTCCTTTTTAATTTTAGTGAAAGCAGTGTTTTTTAATTTAAACATTTTTAAAGTTAGAACAATAAGCATAAAACTGAAGATTTCTAGAATTATTTATTTCAAACTGATACAGAAAATAATGAGATTGGGACATGAGTCTTTATTCTGTCATAAATGTGTGTCCAACACCATAGTAATTGACAGGTGTGCATGTGGCATTAGACCAGGTGAATGTGATTAAATTAATATTCCTATTCACCTGCAATGGGAAACTTTGAAAAAACGCCATGTCACGGTACAGTAAGTGGAAATTGTCTTTTTTGCATGGATATGTTCCTGTTATGTTACTTATTTTGGTGGAGTGCAGAAAATACTTTTAGAATTATGCCAAACTTTGATATTTCTGTGACCACAAATCTTCCTGTCATCCTTGTGCGCTTGGGTCCTTTGTCTGGCTCAGCAGGTTCAGAGCTGTACCTTCCAGGCAATTAGTCGGTCAACGCTCCATCACGCAATCAAAAAGCATTTATAATAACCAGTGGGATACCAATTAGAGTGAGGTGCTCATTTCTCCTACGCTAGGTTTCACCCTCCTACATTAATAGGGCTCAGTGGCTGTCACAGACCAGTATATTACACTTTCAACCTGAAATAGGTCGGGGGCTAGAAAATCATAGAGGATTTTGAAGTTGCTGAAATGAAAACCTGTGCTGTGAATCTGTGAACATATCTCAGCAATAAAACAAGTGCCTGTGCTCTGATTCACAGATATCGTGTCATGATTCAGCTTGTGTCAGAGATGTTTTGCAGAGGGTAAAGATGCTGCTGTTCCTCTGACAGACAAGCACAGCCTATAAAAGGCATATTGATTGAATAGAATGGAACCTCCTCACATCTACATCTTTTCTCATCTTGCCAATGCCCTTGAGGGTCAAAACAGAGTCTTTGGTAATTGGAAATGCTGCCAAACCTTTGTTGTGAAGGACAAAAACAATTTTGGCCAGGATGGGTAATAAATGGGACTAATGTCTTCGCGGTTCAGATGCTGTCTGCAGGGCTGAGTTTTGTGTATAGAGCCTAAGGCGGTGGTGCTTTTCTGAGGTCAGCTTTGACAAATCTATGGACCAAGCCTAGCTATAAACCTGGAGGAAAAATAAAACAGCGGGCAGCAAATATAGAAATAGGCACATGAAAATAACCTATATCAATAACATTGACTAAGACGTGGACACACACAAAACAAACACCTTCAAAGATAACAAACTGCACGATTACAGTATGTGCTTTTTGTGCAAAGAAATATTCACCCAATAAAACATCACAATTTGCTACCAAGCCAGAAAGATTATATACGTACATGTTTTATTTATTAGCATTAAGACACGATGAAGAGAATTAAGATGATAAAAGGCTGTATGTTGCTGCAGCTCTGTATCCCAGTCTTCACAGGAAGTTGACTAGTTGTTGGCAAATCCCATGAAAGATCTGTGCAACCAAAGCCTGATCAAGCTTATTCTTCTGTACCACAAGAAGTAAAGACACATCAATGAACTACACAATTGCGCATCTCTCCCCAAACACACAAGCACGCACACACGCATGCATGCATGCACGCACGCACGCACGCACGCACACACACACACGCACGCACGCACGCACTCACACACACACACACACACACACACACACACACACACACACACACACACGCTATAGTTTATGTTGAATCTATCCTGCATATTTCACGCTGCTGCTGTAAAAACTCAGTAAGTGGTTTGGTTTTCATTTGCTTCTGAAAATTGTCCCATTAAATAGACAATTGACTTCAGTCTGAGTAATGTTTGCTAGATTAACAATAGTTTCCAGCTGTTTTAGGAAATTACTCAGACTTGAGAATGAGTGCCGTGGTCTTTTTACGTGTTTTATGTTTCAACACAAATTTAAAGTACTTATATAAAGTATTCTTTAAAGGTGTCAGAGTGAGGTTGACTAAATGCTGTGCTCATATTGAGGATAAAGTGTACAGGATAGGACAGTCAACCTATCATTTTAATATATTTACCCCATTAATCCCACTCACCTACACATTACATGTAATTGGAACAGAAAGCCAATACACAGCAACAGCGAGAGAACAATCCCCCCATCAATCAATCCATCTTTGAGGTCCTGATTTTCCTTGTTATGGTTGCAGTTGTAGCAGGGTGATCACAGCAGTTAAGACCTCCTTCACCCCACCAAGCACCCCCCACCTCTCCCTGGGATATCTCAAATGGAGATGTGACCCCTCCAGCATGTCCTGGTCTACCCCCTGTCTCCTACCTGGCTGGTTTCTTCCCATTAATCTGTGCTTGAAACGCATCCAAGGGAAAGATGCTCGGGGGGCATCCTAAGCAGGTGTCTGAAATCCACTGCTTGTTATGTTCAGTGATTGTGCAGCTCCAAAATGCCTCTGATGGTACTATGCAAAGCCCACATTCTTACCTCGTGCCAAGGCTTACACGTTCAGCATACTGCTCAACAATTAAAAGCCAAATTGTTTGTTTAACAACGAATAGGTTGACATTATGGGCACTAGCTTATTTGCTTTCTTGCTGAGAGTAAGATGAGAAGCCTGATACCACTCTCATGTCTGTACACTAAGTATGAAGCTACAGAAACTAAAGGTTCAGCCCATTTTCTTTCCCAAGGTGTCAAATACTGCCATTTTGTCACATCCCTCTCTGTGTTTGAAACTGACGCGCAAGGCACCATTGAGTGTGTGTAAGTTTAAGCAAAAAAAAGGCGACAGTTATGTTGCAGAACAGAAATGAGCTCTCAGATTAAGTGTGTGGCTCTTAAAAGAGCCGTTGTGTTGTAGTGAGTTCAGGCCGTCAGTGATTTAACCTCCAAAGCTGACTGTACAGGGTGCTGCCCAGTCTCCTCCTCAGCTATACTCTGCAATGACGGCTTTGTTCTTCTTCTTCTTCTTCTGGATGTCCGGCAGAATAGATGTCTAAAGGCATGTCGCTGCCATCCACGGTTCATAGTATATCCATTACATCATATCCACACTAACAGTCTGGTATCCCTTAAGGACCGCAACAATAGCAGCTTTGGTGAGCCCGGTGAGCCTCTGGATGTTTCACAGAGAACTTTGATGACGGCGCGATGTCCCCATGAAAAGTTCGATGTTTTTAACTTTATTCACGTCAATTCAGACGCTCTAGACGCTTCATTCACGCCGCGTCTTGTTGCGCCAAACGCTCCATTTGCGCTGCCTCCGCCTGAATCACGTGTCACCGTGCCATTTACATTGATTTTCAATGAACAGTTGTCGCTCATTTCGCTTTTATCGTTTGGTTTGAACGCTCAATTAGGGTAGGCATCAAAACAACTTGGTTAGGATTAGAAAAAATGTTGTGGTTTGACTTTGTACTTCCTGTGTTCTGGGGCCCGTCCACCATCCAGACCTGCCTCCTGTCTAGCACTCCTTTACTATGTCACCTGATTTCCTTCTTTGCTCCAGATGTCATTTCTACTGTATGTGAATTATACACAAATGACAACTTTTTGTAGTTATATGCACAGTGAACGAGGACAGCCTGAAAACTGCAGGACTATGCCATCATCTCAGCCAAGAAGAAAAAAACCTTCACATTTATGTTTTTACATAAATGAGATATAATGTGTTGATAGGTGAACTTTAGAGGTGCTGGTAAGTGCGTTGTGTTACCTTTGAACAGAACCAGGCTAGCTGTTTACCTTGGTTTCCAGTCATTATGATAAGCCAAACTAAGTGGCTGCTGGCCACGTGTTTGTATCACTGTGTGCAAGTTACTGCATAATTTAAATTGGATCTACTATAAGTTTGGAATTATATGTAGAATCTAATTAAACACTTCAGCTTATACCCTCAGTTGTAGAGTACTGTAAAGACATCTGTGCTGTGGATGCTTGAAAGACTCGCATAAGCAACCTGCATTGATTTCTTAGGGGAGCCGCACTACCGAAAAAATGTGACTTTTCTGATCCTCTTCTCACAGACTCAATCTACTGCATGTGCTGAGCTGTGACTACAGAATAATGCAAGGCACAGCAGCTACATTTGTACATTCAAGAAGTTATGCAAAGCATGGTACATGTTCAGGTAAAAGCCTCTACTACATTTGATTTTCTTTACTCTTATAGAAAACTTAACCAGCTTGTTAAGACAGAATAATAAAGTCATCATGTTGCTGAATTCACTTGTTCCCCAGTTTATTGGTATAGTATCTCTGTATCAGTATATAATCATAGGGCTTAATAAACGAGAGAGAGAGGGGTTTATCTATAATCCAGAGGCAATGATTGTAAGATTAGATTGTTTATTTAGTCTTACAGTGTTGCTTATACTCTGGTTTTGCAGATGAAGTGATTCTTGTAATTGCTTTGAAAGGAATTCAGGGTGAAAAAGATGACTTATCAGCTGTACTGGAGTTTTTCCTTTTTTCATCAGTTAAACAAAAAGCTATGTCACTGCACTTTATTTCTGCCAGTAGGACCAATTTAAATGTGTGCCGAGCTGTTCAGAGGACAAATGAAGCAGAGGAGGAATAAAAGTCATATTAAGAGATTACTGAATTTACTAAACTGTAACCCATTTAACCAGCAGAGTGACATCTTTGTATCAAAGTTGAGTGATCATTTAAGTCTTGGGAATCATGTATTGACAAAAATAAACAGGCCCATTTATCAGGAAAGTTCTTATAATTCTTATGAAACAGTTCAAGCCATCCTTTAAGACCTTCACCCATAAATTTCACACCAACATAGACACAGAACTCCAGTTCCTGAAATGCACATCCATCATTTGTTGTCAATAAAAAAAAAGGCAGATCAGATGACAATGACATGAATGCAGGTCTCATGGTTCAATGCAAGGTCATGGAACGACATATGCAGGATCAATCAGACAGATTAATTAACCACAGCCCGCTGACATGACAGATTTGGACACCACTACTACATCAATGTCCTGTGGTCCCTGCACAAGTCCAATCATTTATAGGAGGCTATAGATTGGGCATCACCATTTGGTGGAGCACTGTTTGGACCATATACAGAGTGCTTGTCCTGTCTTAACTCAAGTTTTTTCCTATATGCAATTACTAAACTCATATCCTAGCTACAACTGTAAGTTCAATTCTTCAATCAGTGCTCATCATGTTATGTCTTTATCTATGTTTAGGTACACAGTACTGCCTGTATCTATGATTAGAGTACCGGTTGGCTACTCTAGATGGACAAGCCATAATATCAACAGATCTCACTTGTCATTGGCTAGCTAGCTTGCTATCATGGACAAAAACAGATGAGGCACTAATCATATTGAAAACCCCACCTTCCCAGGAAGTTTTCTTCTGAATTACCAGAAAATTAAGATAGTATTCATTTAATAAATTCATTTCATGCAAACAAATTCATTTTTCTCAGTATTTTGCTGCATTGTTGTCATGCCATGCAGGCAGTTGTGTAATAGCTAAATTCTTATCCCAAGAAAATACATGATCATGCATGGTTACGACCCTCCTCTCCTGTTTGGTTTCATCAATTTCAAATCTACTGCAAACAGAGTTACTATGGGTGCAGGTAGGGCAGACTGCATAATCCTGTTAAGTAAAACTGCATTTATCAAGGCTGTCTTTTACCTCATGTCTTGTGTTTCCTGTTTTATTTTGGTGATTAATGTGTTTCATTTTTAGGTTCCTTTACTCCTTGCCCTACTTTGTTTCCCGCCTGTGTGATTGCCTGCCCCAGCCTAATGTGTCGCACCTCAGTCTCAGTACTCCCTTCCTCAATATCAGTTCATCTTGATCCTCAATGAGAGCGTTCTAGCCTTATCCTTCGGGTGAGTTTTTGTCTAGAGAGTTTTCTTAGCCTGTTTTTGACCGGTCTGTCCTGCTCCTTTGTACCTCAGCCTTATATTTAAGTCCTCATCTTGGTTCAGTGTCTGACAGAAAGAAACAAACCAATGCTGACAGGCGGTAATGAAGCGGTATACGGCAAACTCCCATGACAAATTCAAAGTTTTGACCCAACTATCCATCCTGACCCTTGACGTGGGTGGATAGTGGAAGCATTTGTTTATTTTAATTTTGCAGAGGACAATACAATTATTCCTATTTTAGAGCACACAGCCAGATAATTGTCGTATTGGAATATAAACAAAACAAGCAAATACATAAATATATATTTTAATGTTTTTTTTGTTGCATTAAACAACTTTTGTTTTGACACGTTCGTGTCCCTGACAAGACTTAATCCAGAGTTCGTTTTGATCCTCGGCTCCGGTTGGCTGCTGGCATCAATACAACACACACACACACACACACACACACACACAAACACACACACACACCCACACACACACACACACACACACACACACACACACACACACACACACACACACACACACACACACACACACACACACACACACACACACACACACACACACACACACACACACACACACACACACACACACACACAAAGCATTATGCATCTCTATTCCAAACATGACACAGTTGACACACTGATTCTAGGTCTAATTCTGCCTGTATTTCCTCCAGGAGTGCGAAATTCTCAGCTGAATTTGCTGCAGGCAGCCACATGCCACAAGTCCTCCCATCAGAGCTGAATGGCCACTGATTTAAGATGAAGTCTGAGAAGAGGTGTGAAGTAAAGAATTTCATACACCAGTAACCCTGAAAACTCAGTTCTGACTGAGCAGTCACTCTGATTGAGGTTGACATGTGGGTAACAGTGCTATACTAATCCAGCATCGCAAAAAGGCGTTGCTGTGTCATGCACACGATACATGTTTGAATTCGCTGAACACTGATGTTCATGAGTTGAGACATTGTACTTTTTTTTCCTGAACCAATCATCAGTGGCTAACCTAAATGCTGTGAGCTATTTGACTCAGTTACTCCTCACCATAACCCTGGAACTTACTGGCCTCACCCTCATAAACACCATATTTTTCACACAGCCAGCTGGTCATTGATGGCACTGACTGTATTTATGTTGTTGAAATTGAGCCATCTGTGGGGATGGTGATGAAGCATGAGCAGTTTGATATAAACTAGTGAAACTGACAAGGAGATCGTTGCTGGTTCTTACCTTGGTCAATCTTACCGGTCATAAATAACCTGAAGGGCATCCTTCAGCTCAAGCTAATTGGAGTTTGGTGTCTGCCACATTATGAGGGATCTGCCACAACCTTTAAATATGATTACAGTGTCACCTTTGGCACCAGTGAGCTGGAGCTGACACTGACTTATACTGGTGTTCTTTTTTTTTTTTTTCCATGCATAACCACATGATAAGACCTGTAGGCCTCTTGTGTGTCTTGATGTGTCAATTCCCTTTTAGGTGGGTGGTGGAGGTGGTGCCCATCCTCCTCCACTGGCTCAACATCTATTTCTGTCTACTGGTTTTTAATTGCGTCATTAAGCAAAATCATCAGCCAAATATACTATGTTTTGACCACTTACTCCCTCATAGTCTGATGTGACCTCAGTTAAGGTGCTGTGTAACTTTCAATTACTGGGAACACTGTGCAATAAGTTACATAAAATCTATTAAAGATACCAAGGAAGACGCAGGGAGCAAAGCAGCTAAGTCACTAGCAAGGACCACACCACCAAGAAGATATTTTTAACAATGATTTAAAGTGTAAGAAACTAAACTGAACTGGACTGTGTGGTGTAAACAAGGCTAAAAAGCCAGTTTAGCTGGGAGATGCTACAGGTGGTGTTAGAAAGGGTTCCCACCCTAACGTGCAACAATATAAGTAGAAGTGTAACGAGGATGCTATTCAAGCCCCAGTTTGTACTCAAACACTCTACAACTCTATCAGGCAACATAAATGAAACGTGTGGGTGGAATATGGGTGTGCTGGGACTTTTGGTTATATAGTCCTTATTTATGGTTACTCAGAATTTCCTGCCAGCTATTTATCACTGTAATTGAAAGTCAGTTTTTAATCTGTTCTTTACTTGTTTCTTAGAGGTATTCAGGATTTTGTTTGCCTTATAAAACTTTCTTTTACAGCAGGCATTTTGACAGGAAAAGTCCAAGTACAATTAATAAGATTAATAATGCCTGAATTCCATATAAATTAGCCAGTTCCAAGGCAGGCTGCTCAGCTGTTTCTGAGATCACTCCCCATTTAACCTACCATATCTTGCAAGTTTACATTTAATTTGCTGTTCTGAATTCCGAGGATAATATATGTGCACTACCACATGTACTTCCCTAAAATAATCCCACAGTGGATTATAAATGTACGGATTGCACTGAGGTGTCAGAATTCTCACGAGTAGTGAGTGAGTAAACCAGGGAGTGGTTTTGGACATATTGTGTTAATAGCACCTTTTCATGGAAAACATTTTGACAAAATGGAAGGAAAAGCACAGGTGTAAATAATCACATTTTTCATGGCTGAATTCTATTTAGCCACTGTTAAAGGTCCTGCGTGTAATGCTTTATACGTATTAATCATTTTTATGGCCAACTTGTTCATTGCACAACTTCAAAATTGAGACCTTCACTGACGTTATCAGTTGCCTGCTACAGCCTGTGGACTGACTATTTAAAGGTTTTGGGACGGATTTTCAGGGTAACTCCAAACGATGTGACATTTTGTGTGCTTCCGAGTTCCTCCCCTCCTTTCAGATCCCCTACAGTCAACAGTGATCGCTAAATGGAGTCTGAACACGTCAACAAACAAACAGGCAGAGTCCAAACGCTGTTCTTACATGAATACTGTTATTATCTGTTATTCCACTACCCTGTAATGGCAGCAACTAGTTTGCTGTTCAGGCAGGGTGTAGGCCTTCGGGGCATTTTGGGATCAGGTCCCTGGTGCTGGGGTTAAGGCTGGCTGAGGGTCTGCAGGGTTCTGGTCACGGCAGAGTGTGTAGCGGAGGCACAGCATGTGTGGACTAAAAAACCCTTTTCTGCCGGTGCTGGTAAAAATCCTAGAGGAAACACTCACATGTCAATATATATATTGTGGTTTTAGCTGCTAATGGTGCTAGCTAGCTGATGTAGCAAAATACTGCCCTGAGTGGATAAGGTCAGCTAATTCATCCAAACTCACAGAGCTGGTCTTGCTGGCTTGCCGCATGAAAATTACCGTATCACCAAATGTTACAAAGCAAGCAGTGTCAGATCCATGTGGTGTATCAGCTCACCAAAACCTAAGCTGACTGTGGCTTGACTGTGAGGCATGGATCTGCCGTCAGTTTCTTTGTGACGCTGGCATGGTTTGCAAACAGCAAACTAGCGTTGCTGTAAATATGATTGTAATTCATATTACAAAATTATACCAACAGGTTGCCAGTCAATTAAATTCAGTCTCTGTTTTACTGCTGTTACTTGCTGGGAGAGTGTGAGCATGCGGGAGTGAGCAACAGGATGCTGGCTGCAGTTGTTGTTAAAAACGAGGGCTTTCTGAAAGTTGCACAGAAAACCTTGAAGGTTATTAGTAACATCTCAAATTTTTCCTTCTATGACAAGTCAAATGAATACTGTGAAGAGGTCTTATTAGCTGATATACTGTGCATGCTGTACATTTATAATGTTTTGTCTCAGCCTATTTTGACCAAGCCTATTAGACATTAGCAAGAGAGCAATAGAGACACAATCAGTGAAACAATAAAAATGTTTTTGTCATAATTTCCGGTAATGTGAAAAAAAGCTTCTTCTGCTACCCACATTCAAACATTTGCATCTAGTATTCTGCACTACAGGGGATGCATAATTGATCCACAACATATTTGTTAAGGTGATCTTTCAGGTGACTCCACATCCATTGATGCAGGCAGTATGTTCATTGCACAGGGGGGTTATTTACCAGCTAAACAGCTGAAAAAGCAGAACACAAGAGGCCATGACCTCCAACAAATAGCTTTAATACAGATTCTTCTAATTTAACTCAGTTAAATATCTCTTGTCAGCTTTTCACATGCATTTCAAAACAGGAATTGTTGAAATATAATCAGTCTTAAGAAAGTCTACCCCAACTGGCATCTATTAGTAATGACTTCGAAATATCAATGTTAAATTATGCAGAACACATGTCGGCTAATGTGTTGGTTTATACTCCTCATTTGTTCATGTTTGACACACTGTCTAAGCTTTCACAGACAACTAGGACAGAAAAATTATCCTCCTTGTATCAAGAGACAGAGTTCAGGCTGATCATCCAGCGTGGCATCTGAATTCCATATTGCTCCGATCCTCATTTCAGTCAGCATAACTCAGATAAGCAAACACTCAGAGGGGGACTTGGGAAATGTCAGAGAATGACAATGAGGCTTTTGAAATTGCAGCCAGCCTAGATTAATGTGCAGAAGGATTCGACCTGTTCTCCTCCCCTCTGCGACAGAGGAATGTTCAGACTCCAGCAGAGAGATTGACGCATCACTGACTGTCATTTGCTGTGAAAAGGAAGAACATAGGTGCCCGTCATGACCTTCAGGACACTCTCAGTGTTCACCTCTGTCTGTGCAAACACTTTGTCTTCAAGCTTGGAGCACATTAGACACAGCTGAGCGTTCCTCTGGCCGGTGGCCCAGCATGCCAGCAGTCCCCCTGCAGAAAAAAAAGACAGAAACACTGGAAGGAGAAGGATCAATGGGATGCATACAATACTGTCTCTAGGTTATCTATGCATGCATGCACAGGATTGACTGTCATTTCCAATGCTTCAGTTGCTTTGTTTGTAATTAGTAATATTTCCTCTATGTAAGCTCATAGTTACTGTACACCTGGCAGGATTTCTATCATTGCATGGCACACATGTAGCTTACAATGATTACTCAACATTCTCAGAAATTTTTGGAACAACAGATCCTTAATTTGACCAAGCAGTCTGAAGAAGGAAAGGGGAAATGCCTTAAAGCCCCCCCCCCCGAACAGCCACACAGGTGTTTCCAGTTAACTAGTTGATAAGACCTCTTCTCAGGACTGTGTGGGTGTGTCTACTGTCAATGACTGACATCTTCCCGAGTCTCTTGTTAACTTAGTTTCACCTGTTGAGGCGGGACAAAGTACACCTTTGTAATTCTTATTGGTAGACGGACATTTTTGACCTTGTAAATTGGAATCAAACTCTCATCAAAGCCCCGCCCACCTTCAACCCAAGCAGAGGTATAATCAGCCAGAATAACTGAAAACACCTGTGTGGGGGTTCAGGGGCTTTAAACTTGCATTCTTTATGATTTCCAGCAGGGAGCCGTAGCAAAAATAAGTCTTGTAAACAAGTCAATGGGAAAATTAACCTACTTCTCAAATCATGAAAAACCTTCCAGAAAACTGCAGGTCTGCTGCAACTCTCCGTTCTTTTAAATCAAGACTGACGACTTTTCTATTTGCCGCTGCTTTTCAGTCAACTGCACTGTAACTTCTGAAACTGTAACCATCTTTTATGTTTTAAAAATGACCTTTTATGCGTTTTAAATCTTTTATATGTTTTAATTGACCTTTTATATGTTTTAAATGTATATGTTTTATGTGTTATTTCTCCCAATGCTTTTAATGTTTTATGTGTAGCACTTTGAATTGCCTTGCCTTACTTCTCACTTGAATCATTACCTCAGTAAACATTTTCCTAATACTTATATGGTCTCAAGTCTTCTTCAATACAGCATGAAGGCTCATTTTGTAAATGGGGGTAAAATAAATGATCAAGCAGGGTATGTCATAGGGCGTGGCTACCATGTGATTGACATGTCGCTACCATGGTCCCATGAATAGTGTCCTCAGGTTGACCATCAGATCCACCCCCAGCTCCTCCCCAGCTCCACCCTCTAATCACTTCTGGTTCCAAAAAAAAACATGGCAACTCAAGGCATCAGAACAGTAGTCCACAAACCAATGAGTGACTTCATGGTGGCTACATCCCCTTTTTTTTATACAGTCTGTGTCATGGACGTGGGTTTTTGTTTAGTTTGTTTCCTGTTTTATTTTGAACTTACCATATTTGTGTTTTCTTGCCTATTTTACACCACAGCTGTGTTTCATTAATTTATTAGTGTGTGATTTTACTGTTTGGCTCCAGTTCTACTTCATGGATTTTGAGCCTGTTAGTGTTTATCTCTGCTTTGCCTTTTTTCCCCAGACAGATTTATCTCAAGCTCCTCTTGTGTTACTCTAGCTCTGTTCAGCCTTATTTTTTCCCTGCACACCTGTCTTATATTAATCTTGTTTGCCCTGCCCTTGTGGTGTTGCATACCACACCCCTATTGTTTCCAAGGAAGGTAAAATGAAGAGAAGTCACTGCGCCATATTGCATCATATCATTGGGGTACAACACATGCGCAGTAAAATCTGCTCTGCAATTGCTTAACAGCAGGCACACTCTCATAGAATGTGGGTCGATTAACTCTGCAGAGCCCACTTTTTTATTTCTAATCCTATTTACTCATTCCACTAAATTCACACAATACTCTTTGGCTAGCCTGGTATGGTATGTAATTATCATACTAATTATCACACTAAGAGGAAAGTAGGCCAGTAATCATAGAGCAGATTAGCTCAGCTGTTGCTAGCTAGCTCATTAAGCTCCATACGTTTGGTGGAAAACGTTGTCTTTGGCTTCATGTTTCCTACTGACTCATTTTACACTGAGAATGGGGTCTTGGATTTAAACAGGATATTCTGCTGAGCTAAAGCTGCCAGCAAAAAAAGCTTGAAATCAAGGATCCCGTTATTTTAAAAAAAATATTTGGATTGAGAATTTCATTGTAGATTTCACTATATTCAGTGTGAAAATGGACAGTGTGACTGGTGTTTTATGGCCTTGTTTGGATCCATGTCCATCTTTTACCAGCCATAAGGAGCAGTCCCTCCATGTCTGTATATTTCCCTTGTCCTCCTTCAACTGTAACCTAAACGTTATCTTAGCGATGAACTGTCATGATTGCTCCTGAGCTCAGTTACCAGTAGAATAGTTGGCAGCTGAGACATGGAGTGGGACAGAATTCGACAGTTGAATCCAATCTAGTGTGACCTTTTGATCAATGCACTGTCACTGGAGCAGGGCTCCGTTCACAGACACTGAAAGGTAACACAGGGAGGTGCTTCTGGTGTGGACTATCAATACCTTTTACACCCACATCAATTCTTCTCACTCTAGTGGTTTTAAGTCTTGAGTTTAACCTGCTGCTTTGGTGCAGCAGAGGGACAAACTGAGATTTTGAGAGTGGCTTCCTGTAGCAAGCTGCAGTCTTAAAAGCAGGCTGTAATAATGTCATACTTAATAATGCAACAGACCATGCTTTTGGAGGCTACCTACCGAATAGGGCTTCCACACACGTAGCCAAGCATGTGAGGTTATCATGCTCAGAATAATGAGGGAGCAGCCTGGATTTTCATATTTGTAGGATTATCCAAACAAATCCCTCACCACCACCCTCAGAGATGTTGCCAACATGATATGCTTACTAAAAGGAAAATAAAAGTGAGCAGCACCCTCATTCTAATTCCCTGAAACTATCCCCCCCTGCAGTGATTTGTAATATGCTGTTGTTCTCCCTCTCTCTTACTGTAATAAATAGCTGTGCATGTGTTCCACCGGGCTGTGGAACTGAGAGTTACATTCCCCCCTTTGGCTGTAATTAGTGAGTAGTTGAAAGAGTTGTGCACAGATACTTTGGGGTCACGCTGTTCTTCTGTTCTTGAGTTTACGAGAGTAATTCCGAGCTTCTGTCGTCACTGGGCCTCACTGTCTTTCCCACTGGACAAAAAGCCCCACTAACACCCACTAACATATGGCTTTTATCTTTAGTGGGAAATAGTGATGTGCTGATCGGCCATTCGAATATGTGTGGACTCAACAACAATCCGCCACCCACCCACTTTTGGACATTTCTCCCCTTCAGAGTGCCTGTTTGCATGTGTATGTATTTTGGACCTTTGTGTGTAACATGTATAAAAACAGAATGAATTCCCTTGGGGATTAATAAACTATGTCTCAGTGAAAGTGCTGTGCCTGGTGCCTAATGCGTACGTACCGTCTCTCTTCATGGGAACACAGACACATATCCCAGAGGAGAGCAGCTCTGCAGCTCTGCAGCTCTGCTCTCTGCTACATTTATAGAATGTAATAAATATTTTCCTTAACAATGTACTATTTATTATTATTAATCTGATAGTTATTTTTTATGTATCTGCCCTATCCACACAGGCCCCGTGCCCATGGATACAACTGCAATCAGTGCATCACTAGTGTGAAAGTAAATAACCGGGACATTCATTCAAGGGACAAGTTACTCTGCAATAGTCAGTATAGTAGGAGTCGGATCAGCAGAACATTGTGATGGAAGATTTTGAGGGAACATGTCTTGGCACAATGCTTCATATAATGCTTTCCTCCATCTGTAACGTCAGCTCTTTGTTATCTCAACCACAAATCACGTCCACCTCCATGCAAGCTGTGTTTGAACATCGTTTCAAATTTGCCTAAGTTTGAAAGAGAGACAGAATGAGTAACAGATTCCGCCTAAAAAAGATATAACTACGATAACAATGTCAATGGCCTCCATTTCGGCTTTCTACTGTTTACTAACCCTGTTTTCAGGAGTTTCCGTGATGTCGAATGTGAAACACCAGAATAAAAAACATAATTAAAAAAGTATTCTCGTCTTCTAGTAACGGGAAAAGTTTTTGGGAAAAGTTTTTATCCAAATTTCCCACGTTTAAAAAACCCTGCATATATACGCCGACAGTATTTGGGTAGGAAAATAATATTTGTATCATAATCCAAGGATCACAAGATCATCTCTATTTCATGGTCAAGGCTGTAGTGCTGAGGACTCAGCTGTACTGTACTGAGTGACGTGTTTTCTCAAAGGACCTGGTTGATTGATGGCTGGCGTGCTGTTCTTTGTTTTTGATCATGACGTGTGCTAGGAGGAAATAGCTCTTCAAAGCAGCAGACCCCTCTGTTCCTATCTTTGTCTATGTGCTGCCTAACTTCCAGCCTTGTCTGGATGGGTGCCTGTCAGTCTGGCCTTTTTTTCTGTCCTGAACGTGATTAACATTTTTCTCAGGGCACTTCTTGAGGGTAAAAGAGTGGCAGGATGTTAATTTTTCAATATTTATACACATGAAGTTTAGTTTCCTTGTCGTTTGCAATACTACCTCATTTGTGGCTCTGTAGGATGCTGTCTTGATGATGAAAATGACCTTAATTATAACATCAGGGTTATCTCAGCAGACTTTTAGCAAAACATTTTAAAAAGTGGAGCTTGGAGTCAGATGTGAGGATTTACCTGGCAGATGCAAGTGCATTATTTTGACCATTTTATTCTCATTCTTATTCCTTTTTCTTATGTGTGTGTCTCACAAACCTAGTATGAGTATTCCCCCAGCCAAAACCTCCAATCTTAATCTCTTATTTTTTCTCTAATCTTAATCAAACAATTATCCTTTCTTAATCAAAGTGATCCAAAACCAATCACATATAGGACAGAATTCATGATTTCCCTGTTAAATCATATTTAGTGCATATTTAACTGCTAAAAAAAATACGTAATAAGATGTTTCATATAAGTGCTTATAAATATTCAATTCAATTAAGTTCAATATTATTTACAGTGTCGAATAATAACAAAAGTTATCTCAGGCTACTTTAAAGAGTAGGTATAGACCACACTTTATGTATATAATAAATATAATATAATAATAATATATAAATATCTATATAACTATCTCTCTAATCTAACAAACATGTTTATGATGCTATTATTAACACATATACAGTCAAATCAATACATAATAATGTCAGTGAGCATTGACTTATATGGCCATTATTGCCTAATATATAAGGACCTTAACATAAAGTATAACCCTTCTTGTATAAGAGGACTTGTCCCCAAAAAGACCCATCTGAAAAAATGAGAGGATAGAGGAATTACTAAGCAGACAGTTATGTACACTATGGATAAAGATCATATCTGATTATTACTGTAGTTAAATGAAAGGCTTGCTGTGTGCTTCTCCCTAGCACATCTAGACAAACGTTTCATCCACTGACAACATTTCTGATGCAACTGCTGCTATCCTCGCAGGAAGTCATCAAGTACATGAGTCTGAGCGATTGCCTCTCAGGCCGCTGTAACTGAAATGTATTTTCACTGCTATCCAGCTGAAACTCTGGCAGCACTATCCCTGCTAATTTCCCCTGTGCCTGTGAACCACACTGCAAATGGTGCCCGCCATGCCAAACAGTGTCCTTAAACCCGGCATTACCTTTCATCCCATCCATAAAATCCTTCTTTTATATTTATTTTTCCATCTTCCCAGTGTTAATAGATTTTATGCAAACCATATTCCTGTTGCAATTTGCATTTCATCACCTCACAGATTGGGTCCTTTTTCTTAATTCCCTTTCATATAACCTTCCTGTCCTCGCACACTATTATTAGCTGCAGATGTTGGGTACTCCGCCTTCCACAATGACCTGCACTCATTACACCATATCCACATCAATAAGCTAATAATTCAACCTCTGTCCTGATGGGTGTTGATGTATGTACTAATCACCTTTGTCCTGATGTGGAACCTATTGAAAATCAGTAATGTATTCATTAACTTAATTGTACACAAAGTGCAATGTGTACAACCTTCAGTATAATCAATTATCACTCAAATCTAATTCATTTTCTGTTTAAGTGTATTGAATAACTGATATTGGTTGCATGAGGTGGATATCTACGGCTTCACTGTCATGTTGGATAAAAATAAAAGATAATCCATTGAGCAAGCACAACAGCATGTTTAACTGGAGTCATTTGACCTTGCATTTTATACTCTGTGAACTTTCCGTCCATCACAGTGACTACTCTAAACTGGTTTTGGACATACAAGGTTTTTTTATAGAGACTTTTTCAAAGTTGTAAACATTAGCTGACAGGAAGTTTCCATGGACCAAGGCTGTTGCCATGGACCTTTTCAATGGAATCTATTGCTAACAGCCTGGTTAACTTCTTGTCAAGTAACATCATTCATATACACTGCAATTGGAAATAAACTGGGACACATTTGGAAATTTTATTTTTACAACTGTAAAGAGCTTTGCTACTTAACTGCTTAACAAGTAGTGACAGCATCGTTTGGCCTAACAGTGAGTTATTAAAGCTGTTAGCATGGTGGCTAACATTCCTATTCCGGTATGACTTAGCTTGAGCTGTGCATTCAAACATGCTGTCAACGTGTTAACCGAGCACTGTTAGCCTTTAAAACAGAGCCGCTTCACTACACTTGTCAGATGCTTCATTATGTGTTTCTTTAAGCAGTGAGTTTGGCAACATTGTAGAAACTACCCAGAATGCAATGCACCATAACATACAGTAGATGCCCTAGCTATAAAAATGCAATAAAATGTAAAGGCCAATGATAGAAGTGGGTTGCAGTGACGACTCAACTTATAGTAACAATTATTAGTTACTCTCTTTATGCCCCACAAGTAAAGTGTGTGTGTGTGTGTGTGTGTGTGTGTGTGTGTGTGTGTGTGTGTGTGTGTGTGTGAGAGAGATAATTAAGGAGCACAAAGAGCATTTAATTGGGACCATAAAAAACACACAAAAAGTCAGTGAGAAAAGGCTGAGTCAGCAATTAGTGTGATCTGGGTGTTTTTTTTATGGTACTGTTTTCGTTGTTGTCGGATTGTTCCTGAAAGCCCTCCTGCCCTTCCTGCAAGAAGAGGATGCCTCTCTGTGATGAAAGAGGCACAGAGAGGCCGGTTGCAGCCTCAGCAGGGTGCACAAGTGCATGACACATTATCATTACTGCTGCAACAGCTCTAAGGACATGCTGTGATCATTTGGAAGTCAATCCTCCAGCCAGCAAGGCTGAGTCATTCCTCTGCGGTTGGTCAATATGGCTTGTCAGTCACAACAAAACCAATTTAGAGTCGCTCCGACATCAGTTATCCACAACCAGAAAATTGAAAGTGACACCTAGTCGTACGAAATGATTGATTGCACAAAATCAATTAAAGAAGCACTTAATTTAACAAACATTTAAGTGCTTTGTAAAAAAACAAGTCATAACACTCCCACAGTCCACTTCTTCTATTAAGGAATATCAATTCAAAAAGTGACAGAATGTGCTCTCACATACAGGACATGTTTCCAGTTAAAATCAACTGTTCCTTTTGTGACATTAGCTTGACAGTAGCTGAGTGATAATTGTTTCCAGATCCAGATGTGCACTATTAGGCGGTGAAGTTAAAAAAATAGTAGAACATTTTGGAAATATGCTCATTTGCTTTCTAATGAACAAGATCGGAACCACTATCATTTCTCTAGAGCAGAAATTAAGTTGAGCAGATGATTAGCTTCGCATAATGACTTGAAAATACTGGGAAACAGGTAGCCTGGCTCTCTAAAGGTTACAAATCTGCTTACCAGCACCTCTAAAGTTCACACTAAACAACATGTTATATCTCATTTGTTTAATGAGTACAAAAACCAATGTGCCAGGGTGTAATGTGCCAGACTATATCTTGCCTCTGAGCAATGTAGCATCCAGAAAGCTACTGCTCCCAGAAATAGTCAGGCTCATAACACCCTTCTTTCTTTTGCACAAATTCTACAAACATGATATAATGTGAGAGTGAGCTTTCTAGGTGGGTAGAAAGATGGTGCTAGACGTTTCAGCTTGATTCCAGCTCACTATAGCTTTATATTTACTGTACAGACCAAGCCCCCATCACAGCGATTTCCTGGTTGATCCAATATGGAGGTGCCAAAACCTGTGTTTCTCCGAGATTCCACTGGGAGCAGTTTGCACAATAGAGCAGCTTCTCATTGACCCCCACCTCAATAGGTGGGGGTCAATGAGGCCGTTTTTCACAGCATAATTTAACTCATTTAAGGCCTGGTACAAAAAAACATTCTAGTCTGTATGTTGAGGTCATATCTCCATGACAACACTGAGGGGGGTGAATGTTTTTGTACCAGGCTAATTTTTATTTTATTGGAGGTTAAAGTTTATGAATAACTAGGGGCGCAGCCTCATGATTGACAGCTAGCCGCTGGCCCTCACTTCGACTCGGATGTACAGTATATGTCAGCCAGATGGACGTATGTCCCTCCCCACAACGTCACATCAATGCCCTTTTTTGGTAAGAAGAAATGAGGCGGAGTCAAAGTCAGACATGATGGTGAGTTCCATAGGCGAGTATGATTGGATCAAGTTGAGAGAACAGACCCTGACGGGTATGCTACTTCTATTTTTTATACAGTCTATGGTACAGACACAAGAGTGGCAATTGTCTTCTCATCTAACTTTCAACAAGAATGTCCTTTAATGTTAACCCCCCAAAAAATAGACTGGAATCCTGTAATCAGTCATCATACTGTTTGGTTAGATGTTATCATCATATGATTTTCCTTTCAGCAATGCAAATAAAAAATAATCCATGTCTTGATCAGGAAAAGTAATCTAGTCAGAGAAAGGCTGTACTTCAGCAGTTCAGGTCAAAATCTCAGTGATTTCTCTGCGTTATCATCATAAACCAAATGTCCATAACGTGACACTGTGATGAGGATGAAAGACAACTGCAAATAGTCCATCAGAAGCTCTGCTAAAGGGTTTAACTTTAGTCTTTATCAACAAAAACAAATGCAATCAGTTGTCGCACCTCATTTGACGCATTTCAATTGATGCTTCCATGGCCTATATATATATTCCATGGCACATGTATATATATATATATATATATATATATATACATGTGCCATATATATATATATATATAGATAGATAGATATATAGATAGATAGAGGTCATGGAAGCATCAATTGACATGCATGAATCATTGAGCAGTCGATCATGTGTTGGGGATCTGGATGTCGTGTCTTTCTGAATGTCATTTGGGAGTGTCTGTCAGATCTCTAGAGCCCAGTCTGGAGCACTAACACTCCACAACATATTACTTCTCTCACATGTCACATAGACATACAGTAGCATAAAGTACATCACTTAAGGAAGGAGATATAACATTGTGTGGTTTTCGCTGATATACTCAAGAGTACACATTGCCTTGTTGGGCAACAAAACGGTTGAAAATTTAAGCACAAGTGGAATACAATTGGATTAGACAAGAGTTCATTAATTGTTTTTTCATACTGTTTTCGTGTTGTGCATCCCTCCGTCCCATTGTCATGGGGCTAGATTTAGAAACATTTCTATACAGTATATTTGATGTATTAAATGGTCTTACAGACCAATTTTCTACAACACAGCCTCCGCTTTTGATTCTTTCTGTTGTTGTCAGAAACTTTTGACTCTGAACTGATCTCAAATGGATGTATTGCTGCATGTACACTGACTGGTTGGCAGAGGCATACAACTATAAGAGGGTAATTTGTGTTAGTTATAATCTGCTCTTGAGTAAACTACTATGTCTGTGTTTTTCTGTGGGCATACACTGACCTGTGTCTCCAGTGAGAGTGGGCCGACTGGAGCTTCTTGATGAATCACAGTGGCAGCAGTTAAAGAAACGGAGTGGGGGTCATGGCTGATTGCAACCTGGAAAGTCCAATTCAAAGTAGTAGTTTTGGCACCAGTGAAAAACAGAGAGGATCAAATTGCTGAGAGTTGTTACTACAATTTTAAGTCTGCCTTGTATCCTCGGGTGATATCCTAACCACAACTTGTAAACTGTACAACACTTTAATAAAAATGGTTGAGTTGAAGACAGAAATCTGGCAAATTTGTTTATAACTGAGTGGATTTCATTGAAGCAAATCCAAGACACAGATTTCACATTACAGCTGCAGAGCAGGGAAATAGGATTTAGGCTCAGAAAATATTTCAGATTAAAAACAGTAGAGCACAAATCAAGATTCAAACAGTAATGAAAAACAGGATTATGGATTTGTTCAAAAGCATTTTGCATGTCACACAAGTAAGTAACAACAGTACAGTCTGTGTCTGGCGTAACAGTGCAAATACTTAATGCACACTATCAGATGTTGTTGCATGGATGTCACCTGTCGTTTTTGTTCTTGGCTGAGATTGGGCCCCATTCAGAAATCTTTTTGAATTTGAGCTGAAGGGCCTAAGAAAAGTCCTGCCAATCTAAATAGTGGGCATAAGACTGCAAGGCATACAGAAATTCTCAATCTATGCAGCACTAATGCTTTACCAAAAGGACCAAGTGACCATGGACCCACAAACACGACAGCACTCAAATGTGTGTAAAGGTGCTCTTGAGTGTGCTTGGATTCTGACCTTATCTAAGAACAAGTAAGAAAACATCAGAATCTTTGTGAGGACTGCGTGAGTGGGTTTAAAAAAAATTACATTTTACGATTGTCAAATGAGGCCCAATGTTGTTGTCCTCACTTGTATGTCAGAGAATTTTTCCCACTGATTCTCCAAGTTGGGCCTTCAGTCACAGTTTGGCCACCAAAGCTTCCACCACATGCGTCTCCCTAACTTCCTCCTCTTGTGCCGACATTTCGATGCTGTTGATTTAATTCCATTTTAATGTCATGGCTAGATTATGCGCTGGGCCACTGGCCTCAGGTTGTGTGTCCTCGTTTAATGTTCATGTCTATTTATGAAGAGCCCATCCACCAAATCAAACTGTATAGTCAGTATATAATTAAATAGTCATTTTTTTGACACAAGTGTCTCTGACTGTGCATGTTACTGATGTTACTACAAGACTTGAAGTGGGTGCAATTATCTTGATTAATACACAAAGACTGAATAACAGGAGGTTTTAGTGTTCTTCCACTTTTGCAAACATCGCCTGAATAGCAATGACATCCACATAAACAGAAAACTGAACGCTGTGATATCAAGGTATGCAAAAAAATACAGTAATAACACACAGTACTGTGTGAAATATGCTGACAGTGTGAGTGCAAGCTTGAAGGGCTTATTAGAAGAGTCTGGAGAGGTCCACTGCTCTCTCTGTCTCTATCAGTGGCCGTAGAGAGATAGAGGAGAGCTCATCATTCAAGACCTAGTCATCCATCTTTCCCTTACTCCTATCTCTGATCTGAGTCTGTCTTTAGCTTTAGCTTTCTGATTCCCTCTCTCTCTCTCTGTCTCGCTCTCGCTGCATTGCCAGGCCCTGCTGAGGCCAGAGACAGTCATGTGGATTCGGGGGCTTCAAGCCAAGCGGCCTCCCAGGGAAATTACCTCGAGCTTGCTGGGCATTTAATGAGGTTCAGAATGATTTATGTTTCCTTATGCACAGAAAATAGAATCAGGGACCCACATATTGGCTTGTTACTGATTAATTCCACACTCTAATTTCACCCTGGATACATTTCAATATTATATTGACAACGCTGTGATGTTCTGTACTTATTGCTTTACAAGGAGGGAAATTAAAGTTCTACCAAATTAAGCACATGGATCCCTTTCTGTGTGTTGTTTTGCGGTAATTTATCTTTTGTTTGGGGAAATTTCAAGGTGAAAAGGTGTCAAATTAAGTGGAGTCCCGTCTGTGCCAAGCTCAGCTCAAATCTTTCTGTCTCTTTTTCCTCATGTATCATCACAAGTCGATGCAGTCAACAGTGCTTTGACCAAATACACACACAGATGCATTGGTCAAAGCACTCCAACAGTGCTTTGAACAAATACACACACAGATGAATGCCCGCACACAGCAGTAAGATATTTATCTCATTTGACATTGGGAAGAGAGACACACAAACGCACACTCCTGCCGGAAACTGAGAAGATATTATTTACTGTCAAGTTACCACTGGGCATTTATTCCTCAGGACCCTGCATGAGTTGCTGTCAACTTTTAATTTATCAAAGCTGTCAAGTTATTATTAGTGTCAAATACTTTGAGCTGTGTCTGGGAGCATTTTTCCACGCTTATTTGCACCTGTGATCTGGTTCAGCTAGGTGATAGCGGGCCTGCTCGCTATTTTCTTGCTGTGGATGAAAAAAAGCAAGTCTTGTGTCCAGGGGGAACAATGGATTGTCTAGCATCAAGTCGGCTACTCTCCCACTCAATTTAAAAGGCAAGAAGTCTATCTACAGATCAGTTAATAACATGGTACTTCTCCCTCAGCCAGATCTTTGGTCTGTTTCAATTAGAGTTCCTCTTATTGACCCGAGATTTGAAAAGGACCCTTTCTTGCGGCAAGTCCAAGTTAAAATGTCTTTCAAAGTGAGGAGGGTGTGTTGACGGAGATTAGCTGTAACCTCTGCTCTGTCATTGGCTGAAATGAAAGCGCAGAGTCACAAGGTTATAAGAACTTCAAGTGTTTTCTTTTTCCCAAGAAGGGAAGTTTGTCAGATATCAGAGCATTTGTCTTCAGAAGAAAGCGACAGAGGCTCTCAAAAGAAAAACGATCTCTTCACTTCATCAGGATTTTCCTTTTCTCCGAGTCCCCTTCCCCCCCAAAAATAAACTGACAGATCTCTGTTTGGTTTGCGCAGATATACTCTCAAGCTATTGTCAGCAAACTGTTTGAGATTGATTCTTTTTCATACCAACAGTATTTTTAGCAGCAGTTTATAAGAAAATCCACTGTAGTATATCCAACAGCTCAGCTTTAACAAGCAAATTTGAACCAGTCTTTCCCCCAAGCTCAACAGCAGTGAGACAGACAGTGGTAATGATGTCATTTACAGCTAAACCACGGACAGTGAGTAATGGCGGAACTGCTGGGCTATCAGGACATTGTCTGAGTCACAGCTGGAAGCCCTGAATTTGGATTAACAAAGCTCAGGTGAATGTTGCCACTTCATAATACAGTAAGTCACTATAGGGGTTGATAAGTTGTAAGTGTGTTAAATCTCAACAAATAATTTATTAAGGCTTTATAGCAGAGATCTTCAACGGGGGTGGGGGCTCAGAGTCACTCAAGGACCTACTGAGTTATTACAGATGTTTGTCATTTGTTAAAAAACAAAGCTAACCACTCCACAGTTAAGCTTCATTCACTTTGCCTTCCACTTGTATGTTTAACATTATACAATGTAAAAAAAAGCCAAGTATTTTAGATTCATAAAAAGGTAGGTGTATTGGCTTTAGACATTTTTGTTGGCTCAGTGTTATTTTATATAATACAATACATCTATAGGGGTCCCTGCTCTTCTCTTTCTATCTCTGCCCTCAAATTAGCAGTGAGAAGCCATTAATGAGAACAACCTTTTGAGTCGCAGGTCTTAATTAAGTTAACGGTTCAACCTGTGACTACAGCTGAAGAGCATTATTTGAATTTTAGACCGCTAATGACACTTTAACATGTGAACCTGTGGGCATGACAACCAAGAGGATTTTTTTTACAACCTCCAAAGCTCTGAGTAAAGGATGTCTTAACCTAGCCTAGAAACCAGACGACTCCGTGAGCTCACGTTTCATTTGCTCTGCAGGTACGCCCCCATCCCCGCCACTGTTTTCCTGCTTCAAAATGGACCAAGCACTGCCTCAATTTTATCAGATTTAATAAGAATTAGATTACAACACACAGAGAGGGAGACTGAATTTATCCACTGCTCAGGACGCCATTACTCCACTATAGCTTTACATAGAAAATGTTTTTTGCTGCTATATTAAAGCTCTGAAAGTCGAGTATTGCTAATGTAAATAGTATAATGTAAATCCAGTTTAGGGTCATCCAGAATAAGACTGTCTATAAACACGAGCTGTCCCTCCCAAGACCTACTGCAGTTATACTGTATCTAAACATCTTACTTTTCACTGCTCCGGGAGCCTCTGCTGTTTTTCCCTGTGATCACTTTTCAGCACTGAGCCAAAGGGGAAACAGGAAATTTACAAGCGTCCAAGCATCAGGCATTAGACACATCCATTCTGCCAACACTGCATATTTGTCTACTTTGCACCTGTGGAACTCTGGGACCTGCAGACAAATTCAGCCACATGCACGAACACACACAACCTGGTTGCATATTTTTATATTGCACCTGTGCACATGCAAGCCTGCACACACTGACACAAGCCTCCCACCTGTTCTCACCACTCAACAACACCTAGCTCTCTCTCTCTCTCTCCTCTCTCTGCATGACAAACGTGGATGCCAAACTGTTCCCATAGCCACATTGCTGCTTCACCCTGTGCAGCATTGCTGGTATTTCGATTCATTTAGCTGAACATATGTTGCTCTTTTGCTGGAATCCTGCTTGTTAGTCTTCGCCTTTAAGACTTTTTACATGGCAGGCAGACATGAATTATAGACATTGGAATTATTGCATCTTGTTTATGCTGTCTGTGAAATAGCAAGGTCTCTTTACACCTGCAGAAAACTATTGATTTATTACCACAAAGGTATAAGGTTTTATTGATTTTAAGGTTAAGCTCTGTTTTCCCCATTTGGACTTGAGAATGTTGTTGATAGACAGCCAAAGCCAGACAGCCTGACACTATCTAAAACTGCCATGGGTGTCTTGAGAGGTGACAGAAAGCAAATAGACTAATGTCACCCACCCAGTGAATCGCTCATGTTACACTGGCTGACATTGTCCACTGCAGCAGGCACCTACCCCCACTCAATAACTAATTACAATGTATTTAGCCTCCTCTACCTCCTCCCCACCCCTAGCCTTTCTTCTTTTCAAAGGAGAGCCAAAGGACAGGATGTCTATTAATTAAAAAGGACTAATAGGAGCTCCAAATAGTCAGTCTCTCTCTCTCTCTCTCTCTCTCTCTCTCTCTCTCTCTCTCTCTCTCTCTCTCTCTCTCTCTCTCTCTCTCTCTCTCTCTCTCTCTCTCTCTCTCTTTCCCTTCTTTTTAAGGCCTGCTGATCAATGCTGTGTAAGAAACTACCCATGCATTTGCATTTTAGTGACGGAGACCAGGGCTGGAATGTGGAGTCAGAAATATATTTGTCAAACATTATTTTTCCCACAATTTCAATAAATTCTTTTAGATGTGGAACTAAAATGTGAAAAATGTGAAGCCTGAATATACATTAGTTCAATTTTTTTTTAGATTTTGAATAATTAAGGGTATTTTTATTGGGAGTGGGGCAATTGAGTGACGCTGCTGACAGCAGTTGATCTACCAGGTGAGGATTGTCACTAGCGGTTTATGCCGCATTCACTTACCACCAAAGAGGCCGCTAGAAACAAGGTATCTCAAACCTTACGGATTATGACGTTATGTTATGTACTTAGTTACTTCTGTTTTGAGAAAAGAAAGAGAGATGGTGTTATTAGGATGCCTGTATCTCATTGTTACAGTATGTATTGTGGACCATTATGCCACCAGAACATTTATGAGATAGTTTATTTTCTTCTTTGCAAAATGTGAGTAAAGTTTTCAGCCAAGATTCAGATGTAAGTTTAACCAGATTTCTATCAAAGATCCTATTCATTAATGTCTCCCCAGTGGCTCTGGTAGGAAGGCGGCCGCAGGTGACAGCAGGCAGAGGAGTAAACACTGTCAGTGGTTTACTCCTCTGGGAAGCCTCACAGGGAAAAGACGACAGGAGGTCATGTGAATCTATATTAGAACACACTTTTCTTTACTACGGTAACTTCACACAGCCTGGATATCCTTGTCAATGGTCCTGGGCCGCCCTCGTGGAAATTATCTCAGGTATAAATAGGCTGACAGTTTGGCAGGGCCAGGTGGTCTGATCTGTCAGTTGGGTATGCTCCATGCTAGCTGGTGCAGCACTGTGGCACTAAAGTGGATGTTTTCTTCACAGTGATAGTGACCTCATATTGTCCACAGATGTCACAATTCCCTGGCAAACTCTATATATAATAATAATAATATATATATATATATATATATATATATATATATATATATAATATAATATCTGTTTATTGACGGTCATTTTAGATAAACGCTGTCAGTCACCATCTTAAACCTGCTCCACATGCGTCAAGCGGTTGTGATCAGTTCCTCAGATCGTAAGCGGCTGGAAATCTGTCTGACTGAGAGAGAGGCCAGGCGTATCTGCCAGGGCAAATGAAACATGACTTTGGCAGATTTGTTTGGCTCCCAGACTAGTTTTTAGTAACTCCTCTAAATTAGAATACTCGTAATGTGGCTTAGTTTTTTATCTCAAAGAGTGTTGTTCATTTTGATCCTTTAATTGCTGTTGAATGTCAAATATTCTTTAATTAAATCAGTTTTGTTCAAAGTGTGCCTATGTCTATGTTTTGTTCTTTGGTACAAGGTACAACTTATAACCATAAGGCCTACTTGGAAAGGATAAGTTTTATGTGGGGACATGGGGTAAGGTCATTTTTAGCAGAGGTTTAAGCTTGGAATTTTAACACAAATCCTCATTTAATTTCAAAACTGCACATGAAGTGCACCCATCCAGAACTTGCTATTTTTGTCGACATGAATCATTGATGCTGATCTTATGATTTCCGCACCAATCTCATGAATCCCTTGAAATAGTTGTGTGAAAATCTCAAGAACAAAGCTGTTGCTAGACAACCCACAGAAGTCATGCGTTGGATGTGGTTGTATAATTTGTGTGACGATGGATCTAATAAGCTGACAGCTCAGTGTGTTGCTGCAGGGACGATATGCTTGAAATGAGTCTCTCGAAAGCAGTTGATTAGGATTCCCCTACTGTCCCTTCCTCCAGCCTAAACTCTAGGGGTTTCCTCTATTGTACCTCTCTCATCTTTACCTTCCCTCAATCTGTCTTGCTTCATTACATTACAGAAGGTTATCTGTTATAACATGCTGTCAACTGGTATTGAGTCTTAAGATATTGTTTTCAGCTCCAACTCAATAATTTCATCCGAATGTGATAAATACAATTACACCACAAATATCCTTTCCACAAATGGGATTTGGAAAGGTCCGATAATAAAATTGAAAACAGACGCGAGTTTGACTGCAGTTACACTTTTTTGCACACCTGAGGCCAGGCCCCTTCCACCATTTCCACTATTTGCTTTGCAAGGGTACCATTTGCTTAGCTCCACCCAAAACGACTGATTAGAGAAGTAAAAAAAAGGTTGTGGTTTGGCTTAGTACTTCAGGGACACAAACACTGATCCCCTGGACGTGTTACAAACTGGATGTAGACCCAGATGCAGCACACAACAGAATTTAGTTGTCAATGCCCTTTAACGTGCACCAATGACAAAGGCACAAGCAGGCAGGAACCAACGGCAAATGTCGGCAACATAGAAAGGCAAAGAACAACCTGACAGAGTGTGTAAAAAAGGGGGTTTTGAATAATGACTGAGTGCCCTGATTGTAGCAGAGTGAAGAGGGCAGCACGGCAGAGTCTGCAGAGCAGGAAACCATGTTGAAAAGAAAAGAACTAAGTGTGGGTACAACCCCAATTTACATGAAGTTTGGACAGAATGATTTGAAAGTCCTTTTCAACCTATATTCAATTGAATACACTACACAGACAGGACATCTAATATTCAAACTGATAAACTTTATTGTTTTTCGCTTTCCATCAAAAACCTCAGAAGACATTCAAGTCTCTGGACCTCTGCTGGAGGGATGAACACATTTTAGGTAATAGCGTATGATTCAATTATCATTAAACTGTTGGTTATCCACATTATGTACATAACATAACTATGCAGGTTAAGCACATCATGTCAGTAAAAAAAAATAAATCAACGTTGATTTATGGTTTCACACGAAGCATGAACATGGTCTCCTGGGTCAAAGTCCTGTGTGTGTGTTTGAGACATCCCTCCACCCCAACCTCCTGCTTTGACACCTTTACAGTGCACAAAGCTTAGCAATGTTATTGATTTTTTCAAAACTTGGGAGCAGTGGAACAAGCCTCACACAATACTGACATTATCACCATCGTAAAAAGCAAATAGCTAAAGCAAGTTGGAAAACAGTTGCCTATTTACACATTCGGCAGACAGAGAACAATCCTGCCATTAATTCAGAGTCGGGTTTTGGCCTCCATCAACTCCAGAGGGTAATATCTGATTCACTAAGAGTCACCTTAAATAATCGGATATGTTCTATTTCTCGAATACCTAGCCACAGTAACCCTCAGTACAGCTAACAATGCCAAATGTGCAGAAACATTTTGAGAAAGTTTTGGGCATGACCAACACCTTGACTTCTGGTGGCTGCTAGTCAAAACTAATCGAATTTTTATACTCAATACTAAACTTAATGACTTGGTAAAATGCAAAGATTTTTCATTGAGCCCTCATAAATTCCTTGCCCCACCCATCCCACCTTATCTTCCATCTCTATACCTGTTTACCTGCTACCTTGCATTTCTCCTCCCACGTCGTCCTTTATCTTCCCCTGTCATGGAGTCCAACTTGTCAACAGCAAACGTGTCGATGTCTAATGGTTTTGCGAGCATTTTCTATGATGCCTGCAGCAAACAGGAAGCCTGACAGGCTGCAGGGAGAACAGAAGGAGGGTTTATCTCGGAAGGCAGGCCTTCCCTCCATCACCATGCCAATAGAGACAGTAGCACAGAGGCTGGCGCTCCATAGCCCATAGATAAGGCCCCCAGACAGAGCAGCACTGTAGCTAGACCACTCGCTACAATGAAGGGGACAGACCAGAGAAAGCATGTGACCCAAAACTCTGACAGTCCTCCTTTTCACCCTGTGCTTTTATACAACTCCTGCCGAATCTGTCTTAATCTACCCAAAGACCTGAGCGATTGAACAGAGTTCCGATAGTCATCTAAATAGATAGCGCACAGGAAGAAAAAAACATTTGATTTTTAAATATGTTTTTTTATGATGGAAAAAGTGAGCTGGGATTGACTCCACACTGCTCTCACAGACCATTCATTGAAATGTGAAAAACTGACATACCCATGCAGCCAGACCAGCTATCAAAACAAACAACAGAGAAATTTGGATTACAACACACACAGAGGGATATACCTTTATATAGCAAATATTTGTTTGGTGCTATATTAATGCTCTCAGTGTTGAGCACAGCTCCTTTTAAAGGGGAAAACTGACTGTGAGCATTTTTAAAGAATCCTTTTCTTCGCACGTTTCAGACTCATTCTTGTATTTTGTGTTTGTACTAGAACCTGTTTACATGCTTTATTGTTCAAAAACAACTTTATTTTTCTCATACTGCTCATGGCTGCTACACCAGTATTCACCCTCTGAGACGCTCCGTTACAGCACCTGTCTCTTGCCATCTCTGTACTTTCGCAGAAGACTGACTGCAAAGGAGTGGGCTATATAACATGATTTTCTATCGTCAAAAATCAACAATGTCTTCGAAAATGAATTTCCCCTCACAACAAAAGAAGCACTTTCTTGGCAACCTACGAAAGAACTGGATTGATGAACCTGTTGTAGTCGACAGGGTTAAAAAGCATCAACGTTTTGTCCCGCTGCTCTGAGCAGTGGGAGGATGGGTGAAGCTATGCTCCATGGGTGTGACCAGCGTGCTGTGCCTGGAGCGGAGATGACCATTTAAAGAAACCAGGCATGATTGACATCAATGGGAGCCAAGAGTAGGAACAACTGTTGGAAACTGAGCATTCAGGACAGTCCAAAATCGGAGGTGTTTGCTCACTGGGTATCCTTTACATATGTTTACTTCATTTTGTCATGTTGTGACGTTTAATATGAATATCTGACATTGTAACATCATATTTGTGACAGAAAAGTGTTATGTTTGTTCTTGGGCTTTTATTTTGATTGAGTCACCTACTTATAACCTGCTTACTGGAGAATAAAACTGTAACTTCTCTTGAAGCTTGTATTTGTGTCTGCTTTTTTAGTTATATTTTTAGCGACCTCTCATGACATGAATTTCTGTAAAAGATGTTCCAAACCTACTCATAGTAAAGGCCAATTGTTGAACATACTGTATTTCACAGAAGAAAAGAAAGTTGTCTTTTCTTCCTCGGTTCTTCTTTTGTCTCACAGTTGTTGCTATTGGTCCCTTGTGTGTGTACAAGGTCTTATGGGAAATAACTGCATTCAGTGTGTTCTCTACTGGGAAATCCGGTTCTGTGTTTGACCAACCATGTCAGGCACTTAGATCACAGAGGGCCTGAATTCCTCTGGGCCAATCCAGCCTGTCACCATGAATGTAAAGACAGGCTTTATCTCCTAAGACTTGAATATGACCATGAATAATGTAGAAGCAGGTAGAGCAAGTATTGAAGATGGATCAAAGGAGCATTTCATTTTCAACACTTCTCTGATATTAAGTCAGTGGTACGATGTCACTGAATCATCAAATTGGATTTACCGCTACAGTATAATGTCAAAGTGGAAGACAGTAATCAAAAATCAACAACAGAAAGACACCATGAGCTTGTAGATTTCAAGCTCATGATGGATGAAGCCCATAGCAGATTCACAAAAGAAGCTGTTACAGTAAGACGTGCAGTTGAAAACAAAAGGCTTTGCTTAGCGAAATTCATTCGCTTTGGGTCACCTGCTCCGTCTGAATTCTTTGCTGATAATGAAGGGGAACAAAAGAGGTTGTTAGAAATGGGATTCACTGTATTTCTTGCTTGTTATTTGTTGTGTGTGTCAGCATATACGTGTCTGTGCTTGTCTGGCAAGAAATTAACTTAGTCACAGAGGTCTGAGACAATAGCAGGCAGGAATTGCAGAGCCAATTGCAGCAACTCGGCAACGGTAAAGCCATTTCGCTCCAGCGGACCACTTAATAGCTTTGGCTGATGCAGAGTTTGGAAATCTATCAGTCAACAGGGCCAGACTGAGATGAGCAGCCTGCTCAGGTACACAAACAGTGGGTGAGGAAACAATGGGGTTCTCATCATGAGTTGAGTGTCAGGACCTCTCTGTCTAAATTAGTTTTTTGAGATTATACGGTGGAAACAGACTGAAGGAGAAGCTTGACACATAAATGAGCTGAAATACAGAGTTTGTGCTGTGTATGCAATGGTATATGTGATAACACATAATCACATGTTTACATGAGGCTCTTTTTGTTACATTGTTAGACAATACACAACACTTGTAACACAATTTACTTTAATAAGTCCTGTGTTGTTAGTTTAAAGTAATATTATAGAAAACTAATACTATACTTCCTCAACGTTTAGGGGCTTACAATAGACAGATTTTATATAAAATGGCAAAAATGTAGTTTGGGTCAAACTTATTCACGTAATTTTTGTAGAATAGGTGGGAAAAGCTACTGTGCATTAGCTGAATTTTTCATTTTTTCAATACTCAATACTATGGATGCAATTTGGTTGGTACCTAAAAGTGTCCAAGCTTGGTACCCAGCCTAGTATATGACATGAATGAGGCAATAATGGACTATGTCTGCCTGGTGAATGCCCACATCTTTCACCCCAAGACTCTATGGCTGCGGTTGAATGACTGACCTGACTTTCTACACGGCAGCCATGATAAGATCTGACAGAATTTTCTAATTCTAAGGAAAGGTGCTTTAGTGCTCCTTCTTTTTTAACCCTTAAGCAGAGGCTACACCCGACCATCCTTTTGGAAAGGAAAGGAGATAATGTGTCAAGGTTGAAGCAGGCAGGTGGACCCAAATACAGTAAACCGCAACAGGCAGGAGACAAGAAAAAAACAAAACTGTTCAATCTCCAAAAAACAAGGAATCCAACCAAGCACAGGGTAAGAATGCAGGCAGAATACTAGGATCGAAAATAACTTAAAAAATGTGATAACATTGATGACGGAACAGACAAGGAACAGAATAGGAAAGGGAAGGGCAGGTAATATTACAGGCAAGATCACTGAGAGGAAGTAAAACAAGACATGGCACAAGAGGAGAGAACTACAAAATAAAATAATATTACTACTAATACTCCTATTCCATTAAGCGGGACTATTCATGCTTTGTAATCTCTGGACACATTGGGATCTCCACAAGGATTTAAACTTATGTTCTGTGGGTGTCAACAAAGTTTTGATACAGAGCGTGTAACAGTGGGGTTTCAAGAGGCTAGTCACATGACCTTTTGACCTGCTGTATGGACCCGAGCTGCTCCAAGACCAGTGCAGTGCTGAGTATTGTACACCTGTTGTCTTTTTGCTGACTTTGCCTGAGGGTGTGTATTTCTGTTTTTTAGGGTACTTGTGTGTCTGCGTCTGTGTGTGAGTGTTTTCTGCTGATGCAGGAAGAAATTCATATTGCACCAGGGAGAGCAGGATCTATGTTATTGTATCCTGCTGGTATTGGGTAATGTCTGAGTAGTCTGTCATGTCAACATGTTGCAAATATCAGTTATTATCTTGTCAGGAGAAAGATACCATAGACATGCAAAAACAAAACAAAATGCGCTGGGAATGCAACTTAATGTTTATCCAAATGAAAAATGAATTTCTTTGCTTCCACTCACAATATGTTGAAAATGGAGTTTATGCTACACAGCTAAAGGAGGCGATAAATCTGTGACATTAGCGTGCTTTGTGGTATACTGAAACTTCAAAATATCATTAGGTAAAATAGAAATATCTTAGGAAATTTGGGTTTTCTGTACTTTCTCTTAAAAAGAAGAAAATCAATAGCATTGGCACAAACAGTAAATCACCTGCACATTGAATTAAAATGGAAATTCTACAATATAATTAAGCTTGGAGGCATATTTCACTGCCATCATCAATCAGCACAATCAACTTTTGAAACCAAACTTTTCACAATAACAGAGTAACATGAAACCAGTCACAACTAGTTTCAGATGTGCAGCAGTTAAATAACAGCATTGCCTCTTTCAGTTGGCAAGAGTCAGTTATTACACATGCTTTGTCTTTAAAACTGGCAAAGTACTTCCAGGCATTTTATAAATTTGTTGTGAGGTTACTGGAGGAGAACTATGAAGTCTTTGTGTAAAGACTGTATATGTCATTCCGCATATTCAGGGTCTTGAATCATTTTCAATTACAATTTTGAAAACAATGTGAAAGAAATTATTGCCTTTGCTTCAAGAGGTCAATGCATACTGAGAATGTCCTTGGTTTGACAATGAATAAGGAGAGAGAGCGCAGTAACCCAGAACAAAGCACTAAATCAGGGAAATAAAACAGTATTTTCTCTGCTTCATCTCTATATAAATGCAGCTGTAGCAAGTATCTCACTATCTCTGTCCTCATTTATATTTTATAATGCTACACATAGTATCCTGCTACGAAAAAAACCTGAAAAATCGAAGGTCAAAACGGAAATACAGAGAGGCTGATACACCGTGTCATCTCGTTACATCGGTGTGAACGGGCAGGTTTTAGAATTCTGCAGACCTGCATGTTGCAAGTAGTTGCAAGTTTCAAATTGTTGCGTCGTGAATCTTTGGTCTGAACTGGGCTTTAAGTTACCTGCTACTGCTAATGCTAGCACTAGCTATGTTAGCAAAGTGCAACCAAATGCTGAACAAGACATTTTTAGGCAACCAAAACGTTATCAACTCTGATGAAGTGAAAATACTGTGAAAAAGTCAACGTTCTAAGATGAAAACACTGGTGACACCCCAAATCAAGTTTATGGATATTAAAATGTACACAGTGCCACCAATACGCATTGAGACTCGCTACTACGGCAACCTATCAATCACAGGGTAGGCCCATCCAAGAATTTACTCAATGAACATTGTTCTGTATCGAAGGCTTAAAATGATCAATTAAGACCATAAACTTATTAGGAAAATGTTTACAGAGGTAATAAATCAAGTGAGAAGTGATTGATTCATGTGTGATACAATTCCGTAAAAATGACATCGCTTGCTTTGTAGCGTACAAGTGATGCCTCAGATTGTCTTCAGTTTCAGTTGTTCTGACGTTCAGTAGATCTGAGTCATCTGAGAGTCAAATATCAAGGGAGGCCACAGAGATGCTGAGTAAGTGAAGATGATATGGTCTTTTGATGGTAAGCAGAGTGAAAGTGTGAAAGGAAATGTAAAGCCTTCTGCATGTGTTACAAATGATACGTTGCTCTCTAAATTAGGCTACTGTGTGCACAATGATCAAATGTTTACCGAAAGGGAGTTATGCAGTTTAGATCTTATTGCTCCAATTGTTATGAGACAGATTTTGTTTTTCTCAAGTCTTCCTGCAAACCAGGGGAATACTCATAAAATACAGAGCATTAGGTCAGTTGCATTAACCTCTCTTGTAGACATGACTATGATGAGAATGATAAAAGAGAGATTAGCATAATATTTGGAGACTAAAGGTTGTATACAATATCTAAACATTGCAGAGAAGAGAAGAGAAACTTGTTCGGTTTATTCTGCCCATATGATGAAAAATGGAGAGCTTAGGTAAACAAAGAAAAGGGATATGGTTGTTGGGCCCGACAGCATCCCATGTCAAACGGGTTCATTTTTGTGATGGAAACAAACTTTTAGTGTGCGCTCTGTAATTTTAACCTGATACCCTCTTGCAATGAACTCCATGTGTAACGTCAGCGTAACAACAAAAGCAGCGTCGGTGCTGTTTATCGCTTTCTTCTCCATGCTCTTCTTCAACAGACTGGACACAATCGCACGACAGCTGCGGCCCAGCTGTAAGGTTTGTCTAGCAAGAGCAGACAAACACGAACTATCTACAGTAGCAGCCTCAGTCGCCCGCCTAAAGTAAACAAGCCAACCAGCAGAGAGTTGGGCAACGTCTGCTGGTCATAACTTATCAACCAACAACAGAGCCAGAAGCTAAGCTAGCGGCGTTAGCATTGGTGCAATCTGTACAATCAGACTATGGCACAGCAAAGACCGCATCAGTCGATTGTAACCTGATGATGATGATGAAGAATTAATAAATATTTCAAAAATACAAACGCCCCCTCAATTAAATATTCATTTTGTTATTCTCTTAGAGGCCCCAGAGATCTGGATCTGCTTTTCTTCAAGACACAAGACACCAATAACAAAGCAGTTGTGTACTTGGAACTCACATTATGATGTTCAATGAAAATGTATGTTCATGATTATGCCATGTTTAACTAACCACCTCACAAGTAATGAGGTTTGATGTGAAGCCAAAGACTGCATCCTCTGTTTTAAGTACATCTAAACAAAATGAAGATGTCATGTGTTTAAACTGTTAGTAGATACAAAGTTATACAGTAAACAGGTGGTCACCATTCAGTGGTGAAAATAAAACTTAAGTGATGTGGCTTTAACATCTGTTTATCCACTGCATTCTTCACACTCAGTTGGAGAGAGACATATGTGGTAGTTCAGTATCAGTATTCAGCATTTAGTTCAGTATTCATTTCACGCCTTTACAACTTGTATAACCCCCAAAATCTACCCATATAAATACATAATCATAAGTTGGTAATGCTTGTTTTAACTAATGTGCACAAGGGTGTTTAAGTTTCATAATTGTTTAAAAATTACATTAAATTATATATTATTCTTATCTATTTAGTCTCACACATCCGTTCATTATCCTCTGTGCACGACTCTTTTTCTGTGTTCAGCTTTCCTGCAGTAGAAAAGATTTATGAGCTCCTGCTTTCTCCCCCTCGTCTCAGGGGAAGAACAGGCAGAAATATTCCTTAAGAATAAGGGCCCATCTACACAGAGACGTGTTTTCCTGTAATTGCACAATTTTGTATAGTTTTACCATCCAAACAGATCGTTTTAGTAAGTGCGGACGAGAATACTGACTGATTGACATGTATTTTGTTTATCAAAGCCTGTTGTTTCTCTTTGCTGTAGATATGTATATGGGAAATCAGTCCCAAAGGCGTGAGGGCTTCAGAAGGAACTTTAACCACACTCCCCTGTCTTCTGCCCATCCAAAAGTTAAACAATTTCATGAATTGATATCAGATGCTTGATGCTAAAATCCTGATCAAGAAATAAATAAGTGTCGATTGATAAACTTGAGACCAAAAATAGGATCTCCCTTAAAATCTATCAAATATTTAACTAGCCTTAATCATTTTCTCTGGTGGTTTTCTTCAACTCTCAGCTGCTGATTGGTGCCTAATCTAGTCAAAACTAATTTACAGTGATCTGTAAACTTCAATCAAAGATATAATTCACTAATTGTCCTTGTACACGTCGGTCTGCTTTAATTCATAAATTATTCATAGTTTTAGTCACACATTCATCACTTATCCGTCATTTAGTCATTTGTTTTTCTGTCTAGTAATTTAGTTTGTAATTGCAACATTCTTTATAGATCTATGGTCGTCCCCAAAATGTGAAAAGAGTTTGTTACAAGTTTAATTTGAGTTTCATCTGTGTTTTTTTTTATTTGATTTAAAATAAATTACTTTAACTAAGTTGAATGGACGGGCAACGATCATTTGTTGAGAACAGTTGCTCACGACTGTTCAAGGCTGAGTTGGTTTTAAGAGCCTGTTCCTTATTTACAAATCCAGCAGAAGAGTTCAAACCCTTTAAATTCTGTATCTGAACTTGCGATACCACTGTATGGCTCAGGGCACGTGACGCTGTCCTTGCACAATGCCAAGTCTATTTTTATGCCTGTTCCAGTGGTTGATGCCAATCTAGTCACTGATCTCGAATTCACTTTTGGCAGAGAGTCTGCAGTTTTAAAAATTGTAACCATCAGCAAATAATTTCTTACTATTTTAATGTGCCTGGCTTGCAAGTGAGCGGGGTGGCAGTTGGGTAAACTGACTCTACCACCATAAAGACATCATGTCACTCCCAATAATACACTCAAACCACTATATCCAGTAGGTCTCTGGCTGACCTTGGTGTCAACTGAGCGCTTGATATTGCGGACCATTTTTCCACCTATAACTTTAATGACCTCAAATTGAGCAATCATCCTTAATGATGGTGCTGGGCAACATTAGAGAATTGGTATTCATTGTGTCCGTTTCAAAAATCAATTATTTATGGTTTGCTTTAGGCTTCTGCTGGGCTGGTGTGGAGAGGAAAGACGGCAGCAGGGTAAAGTGGCGAGAGGAGAAACACAAGAATGTTAAACCTTATCCTTTATTCTCATGGTAACAGCGTTGAATAAATGATGGAACAGTTCACCCGACATTAATCTTTATAGGTAAGCTCTATTACAGTTGTGACTAAATGACGTTGGCCAGATGTTTTGGAGCAATGTCATCACTATTGTTCTGCAGTTCATATCCAATAATCTACTGGCTTGAATTTAGTGAGTTGATACTGAAAGCACTTAGGAGATCTCAGAGAAATAAGTGACGTGAAGCTTAGTTCAGTTCAACAATGTTCTGAAGGTTTAATGAGAGACACAAGACTATAAACAAATGTTCAGTTCATTTCTATGAGTGAAACTATTTATGACACAAAGTCTGGTGGAGAAGGTAAGATATAGTTTTCCCAGAATGGAACAGATTCACAATGCCAGATCAGAGTGAAGACATTAACCTGCATCAGACATCTGTGTGCAATATTGTCTGTGGGTCTTAAACCACTGGATTTAGTACCATGCGATTGGGGCCAGTGCCCCGGGGCCTTGCACTGCCAAGGGGCCTCCATGCCTCAGGCCACGCGCAGTGCATGGCCCAAGACTTCTGAAGAAAGCTGAACGGATCACAGTGATACATGAATAAAATTGCAACATACAAGAAAGCTGAGTTCATATGCTTCAACAAAAATGTGGTGATGATTGCTCATTAGTTATTAAAGACTGTACTGACTTTTCTGTAAATGAAGGAAATGTATCCATAACAGCAGAAGGGTGTAACGATACATTGATCTGGACAAATGCATTGATTCATTGATCAACAATCCGATGCAAAGTAAAAATATCGATTCAAATCATCATTAAAATGTGCTTATATTTTGAAATTGCCACTTTATTTTATTTCCTTTTAATAAAATTGTTTTTTTATTTTAATGTCTTCGAGAGCTCAGTAATAAAATTGTCAAATCAAATTGTGAGTTGATATAAATGTAACCGATGGTGTAAAATGGGCTATGGTCTGATATCGACCACATGCCTCTGAATTAAATCGTGGCAGTTTGTGATATTAGAAAATATTGCGTCATTGTTCAAAAAACTGATATAATATCATGTAGGAGGCAGGACATAACATGGATTACACTGCAGTCACGAAGGCCACTTCTTAATTTGGTCATAAACAACCAAGTCTCTTGCCGTTCCTTAAATTTGTCCTTGAATCTTGAATCTGGCAGGGTTACGGCCGTTTGACATTTGCATTCTGACATACAGCTCCTCTGGGTAATATCTAGATAATTACATGGTTGCAGTACATGTGAGAAATGGTCTTCGGTGTGAGTCAGCCCCAACGTGCCCCACAAGTGTGATTCTCATTTAAACTACATGGTTAATTTGCTGGCTCCTGTTGCATGTAGAAAATGAATTCCTAATCCATAACTATACACAATGCACGGACGTAGAAAATGTCTCCCGTCATGGAGAATTACACAGGGATGTCCTGTTTGAAAAAAGTGATATGTCTAGCAAAAGACACTGAGAAAATCTTAATCCGTGATCCAGTGAACCGTAACAGATGTCTGATCCGTGGACAGTCAAAAGACTACGTGGCTAAAATTCCGGATGAAGGAATGTCACACAAATGTAAAATTTTAAAAAGTTTTACTTTTAGGCAGCTTCAATTTGAAGAGATGAGTTTAACAAATGTATTTGAGTATCCACAACTCTTAGATCAGAATAGAGCAGCTAGCCTTAATGTAGTAACAACCCTGTCTCGTAGAAAATTACATTTCCATGCAAGGAAAAACTGCCTACATTACATTTCAAGGGTACATTTCAAGACAACAGGATATTAAACATGTTTATTGCTGCTTGTCTGTCAAACCTATTTTTCAATTAACATATTAATTGGGTGTTTATTGAAAAGCAGGTATATGAAAAGGGAGTGGGGATTGTTTTGTATTTGTGATGTCTGACTTCAGAGCTACTATGGTAAGAAAGGCTCTATGCTAGGCCATTGGCAACTTTGAAGGAATAATTGCATTGCATTTGACTCATAAATATTTATATCGGTTTGTTTTGTTTTTTTAAACTGAGACTATTAAACTTCTTGAACCATAACCTTTGCTGAACATGTTTCTAACAAGCCTCCCTTTGGATTCTCCAATTCAATTTTAGCAACAGACCAAACTGCAATATGTATTTTAAATAATCCTTCAGTGTGTCCCTAGACTTAGTTTTGAGCCTTGCCTGTAAAATAACTAGAGCTTTGTCTGACAATCTCAAGAGAGTTGGAAGAAGCACTGTTTGCCAAGAATCGAACTTCACTTCTCTCATTTTACTGTGTAGCTCTACTGGAAGTAACAGCACATGTAAATTACATATAGAAAAATAGATTTGATTGGGGCAGCTGGGGGCTGAGTGGTTAAAGTTGTCACCTGATGTAAAGAGGCTGAAGTTCCTTGAAGCAGTGGCTGTGGGTTCGATTCTGACCTGCGGCCCTTTGCTGCATGTCTCCCCTTCTCTCTCTCACCCCATTTCCTGTCTGTCCTACTGAATAAAGGCTTGAAAACTGCCAAAAAAATAATTTAAAAAAAGGTCTGTTCTTCTCACTGACAGCTTGATACTGTTTTATATCTTATAAGTTTAGTATCCATCTTTCGTGATTTTCTGCATTTATCAAAGTATCACTTGACAGCTCATATTATACAGGTGTGAATGCGTTGAAAACAACTAAATTAAGAGTACAAGAACAAGAGAGGAGCCTTTTTATTAAAGTAAAAATCCAGCACAGTTGGTAGGGAAATCTCTGCCTCTTTAATGGTTGATTTCTCTGTGTGCCAGAAGAAGCCTTGCTCTTTGATTTAGAGCGACACACACTGAATTTTTTAACATTTATTGATTTTCTCTGTAGTTTTCTTTGCAATTCAATTCCATTGTTACTGTGCTGGAAATGACTGCATGTAAGGTGAGATTCTCATTTGCAGTGATGAGGTCACCACAACAAAATACATGTGGAAACTCAAGCTACATGCATCCATGACTATTTCTAAGCGTTACTTTGCCTTCTTTCCTCGTCATTCCCACTCAGTATTGACACTCTTTTGGTTCAGGACTTTCTGTGCCAGAGTCTGGGGCATAATTAGCAGGCACAGGTGTGAGCTGTTAACGTGATTCATTATGTACAGCAGCCTGCCTGCCGCTCTCTGCTATCCACTGCCCAAAGTAGCATCTATTGTGGTGATCCCGTGTGAACAATCGCTCACTTGGTAATGTCGATTTGTCAAAGTAGACGCAGCCCCCGATGCATCAGCTCCCTGTAACAATATTATTGGCTTTCACCTCCAGTTAGGTGGGAAGTAGGTTTCTGCACTTAATGAAAGGAGGTAATGATTCATTGTTAAGAACAGTCAATGACGGAGACGCTAATTGCTTTTCAAGCTGATGGCAGTATTCAGGTAGGATCTTTGAATGAAAGAACACATTCAGAACTGGTTAAAGGAACATTCCACTGTGAAACGTGGTCAATTTTCTCTCGACAGAAAATTCCTTTATTTCTGTGCAAATTGTTGTTGGCAAAGAACCACCTGCGCTGCACACAAGATGAAGAGTTAAGTTTTTATTGTTTCTGAGCAATCACACTGCAGCTCTACACTATGGATACTGGAACTAAAGCTGTCAAGCACTGCTTCATTTTCTATTTCCCTTCTTTTTCTACTGTCTCCTTCTCCCTTGTTACTTTAAGGCTGTTGTCAGGAATGATTTAAACTTTTCCTTGCCAGTTAACTTTTCTTCTTAAGTTGGTGACTTTTATTTATTTCCTTCTCTTTCCGTGAGAGAAATTCAGGCAGGTGCAGCCAAATTGCATCCTTTTCTGCGGCGCTCTGTGATGTATGTTTATGTGAAAATGAGGAAAAGGCTTGGAATGATTTCCTCGACTTACGTACTGGAAAAGGATGCAAAGGGAACATGTGGCTGAAGGCCGTTAAACAAGGTGCACTGGCTCTCAGCGCGCCCGTAAATAAAAGGAGGGAAGCTCTTTTCTGAGCCTGTTCGGGGAGCTGTTTGGTCGAGGACACAGAGTCCTGCAGCCAAGATGAAGACTGCCAACTGTCTCTGGCGCAAAATATTAACTCCATCTTAACAAAATTACCACAAGGAATTTAATTATTTTGATCACATATTCAACACCATTGTCAATATTTTCTTATTCCTAATGAAACATTTTGGATATAGTCTGTAGAGTCTGATGTGATTTACAATGTGCACCATGAGCTGACTATAATTCTTTTTTACATGAATGCCAACTTAACGACTTGCATTAATAGTTACCACATTCCCGGTAAGTCTGCAAGGGTGTGAGCTGTCCCACTGTCGAATCAAGTGCTTGTGGACTCTCTCACAGCCATTTTTCAGCCCTTTCTAAACACTTTCCGTAAGTCGTCATTTCTGCAGACTCTGCCAGAGGGATGTTAAAACACAGGGTTACCAGGGGAAGAAAAAAATGTAAACAAGGAGGATTGGCACATAGCTGTTCAGCCTGGCATATAACATTTACACAGAAACACAGCAACAAGGAAAGATGTTACATAAAAAATGCATTAAACCCTGAGGAATGCAAGAATATTCCATATCACACACCTAATTTATTCATTGACCTTTTCATATAATTTTGCTTCATCATTTTGATAAATGCAAGTGCATTGATTATTTGACAATTACCTCTTGGTCCACGGATATATCCTGGAAGAAATTCAAGTGAGGCAGTCAATCCTCATTAAAGATGAAGCTGGTAACTTTCTGTGAAAGATATGTTTTTTTCATATTTGCTGAAACTTCACGCCTGTCACTGCATGCCAACAATGAGACAGACGATCTGTGAAATAGTAACGTCGCTCTACCTGTCTGTCTGCTTCTAATGAGATCTGCTAGATCCACTGCACCTGACAACCAAACAGAGAGGATGAGTCTCTGATTTAATGTAAACTTTATTGCATATTTCTGGCATAAAGTGTTTTCAGAATTGTTTTTTACAGCAATAGAGTACACTATAATATTTATGTTCATAAGCAGCCATTGACACCGCGTCAGAGACTTTTCCACTCTGATTGGTTGTTCTTCCTCAGGCACGGTGGCAGATGCCATGAGAGCACAAAGAGACGGCTCAGGAACAGAAAGTAGAGGCAGAAATACATTACTCTTTCACAGATTGTCTGTCTTAGTGGGCTGTCAGGATGGAGTGACAGTTTCAGCAGTCATGAAAAAAACATATTTTTCAAGTTACAGACTTCAGCTTTAATACTGCAGCGGGCCCAGGTGACTTTCAGAGGCCGTAGCAGGCAGTTGAAGATATGGGTATCATATGAAACCTGACAATCCAAGGAATCCAGGGGTACCCATAGACTATACAAAATATGGACAGCGTCTTTGTGACATCACCCATAGGTTTCTGAAAATGAAACTCAAAGTGGTCGGCACCCGGTGTCTGTGGCCAGTTTGTAAATGAAATTGGTTACAGATGGACATGACATGTTCAGTTTAGCCTAAGTACTTTTATGAATCTTGCTCCCACATCTTGATTAATTATTGCAGTTAACTCAACCAATCTGTCAACCAGTCTGTTTTCACTTGATTTTCTGCTCAAACAATCAACAATGAGTGAAAGACTTGTACCCATTAAATACTGGAGGCACTTGAATTGTTGTTGTCAAACCCTAATTTTATTCCTCAAACCATCTCAGCCTTTGTTATTCTGTTTTTGATGCAATCCATTTGTTATGTCTGGGCATCTGCTTTGCAGCATGGAGTCTCTGCCAGCTTTCGAGCAGACGTCTGCTTCTGGCACTGGGTTGTTGGTTTCTTGAGAGAATGAAAGCATGACAGTGCCTGTCAGGTCTTAAATGTGTCAGCAGGGACTCATTAACTAAACAAATCTATGCCATCGCCCCACAGTCCAACAAGAGTTCCAGCCTCAGAGAGCGAGAGGAATTGTAAACAAAGTACCAGTTGGTCTCACAAACAACCCCTCTTTAAAGATAGATTACAAATTGTCTTCTTTCCCTTCTTGTCTTGGCAACGTGTGAGGGGATCACTATCCAGATCCTGGATATGATGTCAACGTCCACAGAGGACAACAGCAGCAACCTGGGTCTTAATTAAATCTACTTATAAAGGTAACTTTATAATGGTAATCTATAAGTATGCAAGATCAATTGGTAACCATGACCACTGAAGAATACCAAAACTATCCACTTAAAGAGGTACTTGTCAGACCATATGACTTAGATTCATTCCTCCTGGTTTGTTTATAGACTTTTGTGAGATTAACCCCCTCTAATGATTGTTGTGAAGTCACTAAGTACATTTCCCCAAGTACTGTACTTAAGTACAAGTTTGAGGTACTTGAGTAATTCAGAGGGAAATATCTACTTCAACCAAAAATCAAATGAACAGTTTCTAAAATACAATAAATACATCATTAAAGATTAAACCTTCTTTGATATATATAAAAATAATAATTGTGTGTGATTGCAAAGTTTCAGATGTCTCTAAGTCATTAACATTACCATCAAAGACACATTTCCCCTCTAAACTTCTCACTATCTAATAATTCATAAAACACTGATTTTTAAAAAGGACTTTACTTCCTTCCTCTCTCTTATAGTCCAATCCTTATAATATACTGTTTCTCCAAATACAAAACAATTTTCTAAAGAGAGAAAGATAATCAGAGATGAACATTTTGTACAAACATGTCTTTCCACTATACCTGTGATGATACACTGCTTTCAATGGGGAAATAAATAAGAAGTTTCTTCTTGCTTCCGTGAAAGGGATGAGGTAGTTCATCACATAGATAGAAATGCCGACTGGACACCACTACAGGAAAGAAAGGAAAGCAGAGTTTTGCTTGTGAAGTATGGATTAGTTCTGGTAAAGTTGGTACGAGTTATCCCACTCTTGGGAGCTGGTGTGTAGTCAGTTGCCCTGCACCTCACTGGGCTGCTGTCTCCTGCTGTGCAACAAGGCAAGATAAATGGACTTGAATATGCCGGGTGTTGTATCTCCCTCCTCCATTGCATCGTGTGTGTGTGTGTGTGTGTGTGTGTGTGTGTGTGTGTGTGTGTGTGTGTGTGTGTGTGTGTGTGTGTGTGTGTGTGTGTGTGTGTGTGTGTGTGTGTGTGTGTGTGTGTGTGTGTGTGTGTGTGTGTGTGTGTGTGTGTGTGTGTGTGTGTGTGTGTGTGTGTGTGTCCTGATCAGTGCGTAAAAGAGCTTTCTAGCCTCAGCACTTAATACTCGTCAGTGATTCATCTATTTGATTGCATGATGGGATTAAAGAGCCACACTGTAAAGGTATGTTGTATGTAGTGCATTCTCCACGGCTCTACCTCACATTTTTTTGACTTTATAAATGTTTTACATACAATATATAAATTGTAATGATCTTTAATCCTAAGCACATGTTTTAGTATGACTCACGTCCCATCCTGTGCGTTTCTCAATCCATGTTGGCGTATTCAAGAACCTAATAACATACATGGTGCTCATTTGCATACCCTGCAGTTCTGTAATAGTGTTTCATTTTCAAAGCAGAGTAAATGCAATAACTTTACATTTCAAAAAGAAAGTTATATCCTCTTACAGTTCATTTCTATGTTTAATGCTCTTAGAAACACTGTTAAATGATTCTCTGGAGCTACACTACGTATTTGCCCCACTTTCATGTATGTGCTTAAATCGGGAAAATGAATTCTATAGCCAGAGACAGATTACAGGCATGCTGAAATTTTCTTTTCCTTTGCCTGTCCTATTAATAATCATTACACATTTGTTACCTCAGGCTTGTTAGAAGTCCTTTTTTAAAAATTCTCATACCTAAGAAGGAATGAAAAATCTCAGTGGCATACATATACACAAATAAAATTGGTTTTGTGGCTGTGATGAATGGATGCTGCTGTTTTGGTTTTGTGTGGGCTTCTTTCATCCTGCACTTCCTTTTACAAAAGTGCCTTTGCATTCGTCAACTCAGCATGGACAGCTGTGATTTACGGAAGATGCCATACAGCTTTGAATTGTTGTCTTCTCCTTTTTCCACACAATAGAATATGCTGTGAATAGGAGTGTCCGAGGATAATATGCCTTTAACAGAAACCTCAAACAGCGCCTTGTGTGTTTGGCTTTTAACAGAATAATGCAAATGTGGAGACTGCTCCAGCATTATCCTGAATTGTGCTCACACTTCAGATTTCAAAGTGCCAGCAGCTCACTGCATATATCAGCTTTGTCAACACAAAGTGCATATAAATCATATATATAGCTGCACATGACAACAACAAACATCTATGAGGAGTGCTGTTAGGATAATGTTTTAACATAAGACATAACGTATGATAAGAACGTGAGAGATTTGTGAATTACCACCAACAGTACCAACAACAAATTGCATTGTACATTTCTGCAAACCAAAGAAATGTTGACATGAAACATATTTGACTTATATTATTGTCTGTATGAGATTAATGGCTTTCAACGGACATTAATGTAAAACCATCAACTTCAATACTACAAACACATGACTTTTACCCTGGAGATTGCTGTGTGCTCGTCCCGTCCCCCCGTGAGTAGTTTTGATGCCTAAATCTAAGCAGAGATTTACAATGTTAACCACTTGTTCGAAACTGTGAGCGTGGAGTATCAAAGGTTTGTAGAAACGTATACAGCCATCATTTTATTCTGGCGACTGGGTTGACTGGGATGACTGCGATGACGATTTCCTGTGTGAAAGTGAACCTGGAATAATTTGTCATCTTATGGATGGTGAAGGTGGGAACAGCATTTGTGCAATGCTGACTATTATGATAAGGATGAGTCAAATGGTTACATGTTCACTAAAATGAAAATGCTAAGTCAACATCAGTGAACGTCTTGGAGAAACTAAAAAAACTAGTTAAGAGCATAAAAAAATGTTTTTATCAGGAGGCCACGTAGCTTCCAAGATGTTGTTACTATGATGCACATCACAGGATGAAATGTCATTACAGATGTTCATAATTAGGCTGCATTCACACCAATTCAGGTACCCATTTGTGTCTCCATTGTGTTTCCCTCTCCACTTTGTTTTGTCTGATCACCGGTACAGTAGGTTATGTGATTGGCAGCATGACGTCCGCTTTCATCTCTTGAAAAGTGAATTCTGTTTTGTTTTTTTTCCGTAGGCATTTTCTTCAGTTCCCACCGCTGCAGCCTAAAGGCAATAGCCACATTCACGTGAATGGGAGGACTGGTGTATGTCTACATAGCATTTTATATCTGGCAGAAAAGTGCTGACAGGGTGCTGGGAACACTTCATTCCAGCACCTCAAAGAGCTGCCTGTGGCTTTTGTTTCTGTGACAACGGCATTTATGTTAGCCAGGTGGCTACATAGCGGGCAAAAAGCTAACAACACTCACCAGCAACAATCAGTGTCCGAACTGCTCCAACAGGTGGGCTTTTCGTTCTTTGCTGTGATAGTTTCCCCGAACAGGAGCAACCGTGATGACACCAGTTATTTTCTGAGAAGTTCAGAGCTGCCCAATCTGGGTTTGTTTCTTTGGCAAACATTTCCTCATAAACACTAATTGAAAACAATAATAACCTGTACTGAAGGGCATACAACGATGCATGCCAGAGGTCCTACCCAATAGTTATTAGTGTGTAAAATTACAGAACTGGTAGAGAGTCTGAACACCAAGCATCAAACAGGAAGTCAGTCTTTCATGTTTGTAATACAAAAAGCAATTATACAGCTGTCTAAAAATCCACCCTTCTAATCCTATATCCCTCTCTCAATGTTTTGTGCTATTAAGAGAAGTGGTTTCCTTTTTTTCCAATTATAATTAAAAGCTCCTGGGTCCCTCCTCTTAACTGAGACAAAAGCTTTTAAGTCCTCTCTCTTTTCCCATGATGATCTTATTTTTGCGTCTATCTCTCATTAGATTAAATAAGCTCTGGCACAATATGTTTCTCTGAACCACCATCAATAAATGCAACAGAGAAATGCTTCAACTTTTCTTCATATTATGTCTCACCATTAAAAAAAAACCTTGAAGACATGGTCAGTATCTTCTGACTGGTTACTCAAACACAAAGGAAACTTGTTCGGAGTCAGGACTTTGACAACACTGTTTGTGTTCCTGCCTTGTTTGCCATTATTCACCGTGACAACTAAGCTACATGTAATGAACAACTTTGCCCTTGTGTTGGAGCTGAGGCTAGGTCTGTCCTAATTTGGGATAAAGATAGGTTATTGATCAATGGTCCCAAACTATTAGCTTTTTGCCCGGATTTCTGGTAAGCAACAAAAGCGACGGGCAGGATGCTGAAGCTGCGAAAAGAAAAGCACAGGATGGTGTGGATAAATTGGACAGGTCTGTTGGTCAGCAGAAGCAAAAGGTTAATTATTTTCACACATTTAAGATTGTTTTGCTTTAAGTAACATTAGAAAGGGGATCAAGGGAAGGTAAATAGAAAAGAGATTAAGAGTCACAGTTAGTGCCTCTCATGTATTAGCATTATATTTGAGTCACAGGGCTAAGTATTTGTTTCTCTGGAAGATGGTGTTCATTATACTACTATAGCAACAATATGTGGAAAATAGAAATAAGAAATACAATATCAACAACAGTTTAAATAATTGTTCTGAAATTAAAATGAACTATTGTAAGTAAAGGGTTGCCATGTTCATTGCCGAGTGTGTCAAGCGATCAGCCTGCACCACATCAAGTGATGAATCATACAATGTAACAACTAATTTCAATTTTATTTATAGTGCCAAATCATAACAAAAGTTAACTCAGGAGTAGAGTATCCCACAGAGTAGGTAAAGACCACACTCTATGACTTATTTATAATTTACATAAACCCAACAATTCCCCTGTAGAGTACGGTGGCAATGAAAACCTTCCCTATAACAGACAGGAACGTCGGACAGACCCAGAAGAAAAGGAGAGAGAAAGATAGAAAGACAAAGACAGAGAAAAGACAGAGAGACACACACATTTCCAGAGATGCAAGCAACCAAAGTAACAGTAACTATAATAATATCTATAGTAATGTGAATATGACTCATATGTTATGGCAGTTTAGTACAGCAGAATAGTAGAAACAAGCACAGCTAAGGTGATAGAATATGACAATGATAATAATTATGGTGGCAAACATGATCAATGATGAGTAGTGGCAATAGCAGCTACGATACAGCAAGACATACCACTGAAATTTTATAGTTTATTAGACTAGTGACAGTATAAATGACTAATAGTTATAGTAGTAGCAGGAAGCGTCATGCAGGACCACAGTAGCAGGCACCACCACGATCAGCAGAGACCTGAGAGACAACAAAGCACAAACAACTCCGGGGAAGAAGTTAAATTCCAACATGCATTGATGAGAAATGAATGATACAGACAGAGAGGAGAGAAGCTCAGAGTATCAGGAAAAGTGTTATCCCCCAGCAGACTAGGCCTATAGCAGCATCATTAAGCAGAACATAATCATTTTAAAAATAACAACATTGTTAAGGGATTGTAAGCCCTAGCTGTAAGCTTTATCCAAAAGGAAAGTTTTAAGTTTACTCTTAAATATGGGGACAGTGTCTGCGTCCCGAATAACACTTGGGAGTTGGTTCCACAGGAGAGGAGCTTGGTAGCTGAAGGCTCTGCCTCCCATTCTACTTTTGGAGACTCTAGGACCAACAAGTAGCCCTGCATTCTCAGAGCGCAGCGATCTAGTCGGGTGATACGGTACTACAAGCTCATTAAGATATAACGGAGCATGACCAATAAGAGCTTTGCAGGTAAGGAGAAGGATTTTAAATTTTATTCTAGATTTTACAGGGAGCCAGTGCAAAGAAGCTAATACAGGAGAAATATGTTCTCTTTGCTTTATTTTAGATAGTACACAAGCTGCAGCATTTTGGACCAGGTGGAGACTTTTAACAGTGTTATTGGAGAAGCCTTATAATAAGGGGTTGCAATAGTCCAGCCTAGAAGTAACAAATGCATATTTCGCAATTTCGACTAATCATTTAATTTTACAACAATATTTAACGTTAGCCAGTCTTCAGCTGGAACACTTTCTTTGCCGTTAGCCGTTACAGCTAAGTAAACATGAAAGTTAGCTTAGTGATCAAGGAGAAACTTAGCCATATCGGCATGCCTTTTAATGCCGTTGAACTCCTTTATCTGAGTTCATCAAATGAATGATTGGCCCGTCTCTGGGCCCCCTTTGCTTATGCTCTGAAGTAGCTGCAGGATTGGCAAACTCCATTACACCCAGTGCCAGCCTACAGTAACTTTAGCTGCACCGAACAACAGACAACCCTGGCAACCCGCAACGCCGGCCGCTTTTGGCTGGTTCAAATGTCAAACCCTTCAAAAATGTTTCAAAATATTAATTCAGACTAAATACCTTTTTTTATGGCAAGCAATACTTTTATTCTGTAGCCCTCAAAACACCCCGTGGGTGTATTATTTTTTTAAATATAGCTTTTAATAAAGCGTCTACATATTCAACCTTTATTTTAATGAACAGGATCATAATGTAAGTATTACACACACTGGCATTGGTAATATTGTACAGAGCCCCCGAACGGTCATTGAGAGAATTTTTTAGGGGGACTTTTTCCCTCACAATATACAGGTATTTTGCGTTAATCATTTTCTTCTTCCTCTCCTTCTGAGCAATAAGTCTATTTCTGCTCAGCTGCAGCGCAACGCCGCACTGTGGATGTGCTCATTGAATTTAACTTTGAACTGGGCGCTAAGTAGGCTGATGTACTGCTCAATAAGCATGTTCATACTATTTAAGTTCAGGAGTGTAATTAGGCCTGCATGACAAAGATTCAGTGTGAGTAAGCAACCAGGAAGACAGGATAACAGCTGTCTGCCAAAACCCACATACAACAACCTGTTACAATCACATTGCCAACAAGAATAGAGGGAACTCAAAAGTAACCCCTGAAAATATTCTCTCCATGACCCTTCAGGGATTATGTGCTATTTAACAGTTGAAGATTTAAATAATGAATAAATAATTATGGTTTAAAGCAGACAGGACATTATTCCAGTAGTGTAGAGGGTGAAGAGGAAAGGAGACAGGACAGTTCCCTGCTCCGACACACAGTATTAAAAACGTACGTACTGTAAAGTTGAAAAAAGATAGTTGACAATCCAGGAGGTGGAGCATCCAACTGCATCGCTGTCAGCTTCTCAGACAGTACAATAGGCCAGATGGTGTTGGAAACACTGGTGATGTCCAAAAACAATACCCCCACGGTCATGCTCACCACCTTTTTTTTAGATGAGGCTTTACTTGAGCACAGCGATTTGAGCTACAGTCTAACATCATAAGTCTAACATGCTCACAGTGACAATGCTTACATGCTGTGGGTTTGTGGGGTGTGTGTGTCTGCTGTATTAGTTTATCATGTAGGCATGGTAACATTTACAAATAAGCATTCATCTAAAGTACAGCAGTGGCTGATGGGAATGTCTTTTAGTTTTGCAGGTTTTTGGTCATAAACTAAAGCATTGTACGAATTCAGCATTTGACCTTATGATGACTGATTCTTTAGGGAAAGTCAGGGGATCAATAAAGTCATTGCTTACAGTGTTTTGGAACCACCAATGTTGTACAACGTTTTGCAGCAACCCCTCTGATAGAAATAATCAAAACTTAATTCAGACACACCTTCATCAAGAGTCAAGAACTAAAGCTCCAATCTACCAGATGGAAAACAAATCCAAAACTTAAATGCCATTCATCAATCAGATTGCATTGTTTTCTTGCTGCGAGGTCACGTCTGATTGATGGGCAACATCTTTCTGCATTCAATAGTTTTATACTGGAAACAAAAAAGGCATTTCTGATGAGATGTCAGTTGTCCTTGGCTGTTTAAACTACAGAGACAGCTTTCACTCATGTTGTAAAAAAGCTTTTGATTGTGTCATTTTTGAAGGAGGATGTGGTTGCTCTTATGGGGATAGTGGGGTGGGGGGGTGGGGGGGGCTTTGTGGAACTTGTGACCTTTCTTGTGTGCTGGAATATGTTAGCTGCGAATTAATGACGCAAATTAAAATAACTGTGGAAATCCAATAATTCTGGTCATCACAAGACCCTCAGGACTCTTCTTGCTCATAGAACTCTCCTCTCAATCTGCCTCTGGTAGCTTTATTTAGTCTTCCAGGTCATTTTCCAGTTTTAGTGCTAATTATAAAGTCACAGTGTCTAGGCCTTGGAGCTGTTTCTGGCTCACACGAGCTGCTGCGACACTCAACAAGAAGTTTGAACTGTTCACAGTTGAAATACAAACAAAAAAAATCTTTTGTTTTTCTTTCTGCTGTGGTTAAGACAAAACAGCGACCCTTAGTAATCACGGTTCAAGAGACACAAGAAGTGTGTGTGCGTGTGCGTGTGCATGTGTGTGCTTGTGCGTGTGCATGCTGTTTAGAAGGTTAGGTTCCACCTCACCAGAGACAGGTTCTCCAATGACAGGTGGATTGTACAGATTTTACAGCACAAAGAGGATTTAGCTGGCAACATGTCTGCTTCACACCTGATAACGTTGTCATTATTCCCTGTGAGGAGGTCTTTCCTTCGATCTGAAAAGAGCTCTCTCTCTCATCTGTGTTAACCCCCGGCGCTCCATCTCTCTATCCTACTCCTCCACATTGTCTCGACATATCTTGGAGAGCTTTAATCAGTTTAAGCAGACATCAGGACCTGCTGTTTTTGTCTGTGTCTATATAAAACAAGCTGCTGGGTTCATCAAAATGTATCATCACCACACCTCTCCTCTGTGATGCAGATAAAAGTGAGAGCCCTTTTCATTTTTGGTGAGGAAAGCTATGCAATCTGCTCTTTTGTTTGAAGGCCGGCAGTCCAGAGATCAAAAACTGAGAGCACAAGCTGGAACTGCCTTTATTTTACTGCTCCACAACTGAAGCCCAACAGAAGAGAGTGGAGAATTACCGGGTGATAAGAGCGTTAACATTTTACTTATGAGGCTGAAAAAACATATGACATGCTCCAGTGCAATAATGTGCGCACATGCGTGGGCATAGCCGAGATTAAAGGAGATTGCGAGAGAGGGGAAGATGGTGAGAGACAAAAAAGGCAGAGAGGGATAGAGGGGATTAGATTTAGTAAGCGAGGGGGGTGGGGCAATAAAGATCAAATATGAAGTGGTGATAGAAGAAGGGGTAGATTAAGGGAGAATCAAATGAGAGGTTCCTTGACAGTGATTAGAGCACAAATGAACTGATGATGATTTATTTTAGCCTGATACGTCATCTCTTTTTCATCAGCTCAGATTCCTCCAATCCTTAATCCCTCTTCCCCTTAACCTCCGCCTTTTTTTAGATGATCTCTTTCATTCACCACCAACAGCTGAACTCTCCCTTTGGCTCTTTCCCATTCTGGCATTTGTGTGTGACATCATCCACCAGAGTCTGGCTCTGTCGACTAATTGGACCCTGTCTCTTCGCTGTGGCCTTCAGGGACTCAGACATAATTAAAGCAGAGAAACGGGAAGTGTCAAGTTCAGGGCTGCGAACCACACCCTCTTAATTGGTCAGAGTGAGAGGTAGAGGGCAGGGCAGAGGGTTTCGGGATTGGTTAGATTTAGATGCCTTTGTGGTTTCCTCTATCAATTGTGACTGGCACTTGAATGTTGTGTGTGGAGGAAAGTGATGGTAATGAACCTGGAGTGTGTCTGATGCATAATTACCAGATAATAAGCATGCTGAGCCACAAGCAAAGAGATGATGTGGATTTAAATCAGCTCATGTTCAGGATGGGTATATGGTTGCACTTTAAAGGGTAAATCCAGTTTATTAAAACTTGGGTCTTATTTTCATAGTTTTGGTTGTGATTTGTCAATTATGCCATTGTACTCAAATAAATACAGTCAATCAGCTTTTAATGTGAGTGATGAGGTCCTACAGGAACAAACCATTTTAGGGCAAAGTTAAACCAGTCTTATCAAAGAATTGAGCTATAAAAGGCTTAAGGTGAAACTAAGTGTGGAAAAGTAGATGTTGATGGGTTAAGCAACATTGCCAAACCACTGTCAATTGAATCTAACCCAATCACACTCATTCTGTCCTGATGAGGCAGATTATATTTAATGATAAACAGTCCTACAGGTGCGGTACACAAGCCAAAAGATTAGCCAGATGAACAAAACAACTTTAATTGGAGCAAAAATACAAGCACATTGGGAATGTCACTAATGATCTTTCATTACAAATGGAAAGATGCCTTTATTAAAACAGATAGCGATGGAGAGAGGACAGAAAACGATGTCTGTGCCAAATATCAATGCTTTACATTAACTTAACAGTATAATAATGATAAAAAATATAATCAATATAATCAATAACAATATAATCATAGATCAAATATGCACATATGCGTAGCCTTTATTTAACCAGCTAAAATTTTCATAGAGGTTAAAATCTTTTTTTTTCCAAGAGTGACCTGACCAAGAGGGCAGCAGAAGAACATTGTTACAACAATAAACATAAGCAATACAAACAGACAAATGCAACTGCCACGCACGATAAATCATTGAGCACAAAGTGCCACTTGTCAACGCACTCAGTAGCCCTGAGCGCCAAATGCCTTACTCTATTGTATAAGTTCAAACCAAACTAGTTTTTGGAAAAGAGGTTAGAGGTTAGAGGTTAGAATAAGTGCATGGTCTAAAGTGCTGTGTTTTTTGTATTTGTCTGACCCATCCACCACCAGGACCTCCTCCCTACACTGACTCTGGCTCTCTTACTTTTGGAGCACTTGCTCTGAGTGTCTAACACTGCTGCAGATAAGTTTACAATCGAAAGTCTGGTGCCTTTCATACAGATACGTGTTGCCTTGTGCATTAGTATCAATTCCGGTTATTTGACACCCTTGGGATGAGAATGGGCTGATCAGTTACTGTAGATAATAATTTTATTGTTCACCTTGTTTTCAAAATCAATTTGGCCAACCTTGGGGTTTCATGTAAACCATGTCTGATCTTCCTACTGTCTGACTATTAAGTGACGGGACAGATTTCAGCAACTCACTTAGAGAATACGAAGTCAATGCCAAATTAGCAAAGGACCCTGGGTTGAATGAACCCAAATTACCCTTGAAACACAAGTATCCTTGCCGGATTTATTTTTAACATGGTATTTTGTTTTTTTCTCAACCTTATCCTTAGCATGGTCAACACTGCATCTGTCAGCCTTGTGTTAATGTTGTCTAAGGGCCAATGTATGTGATGCTTATCTGGACAGATGGCACATTTGGTGCCAGATATCATGACCAGCTAGCTGCACAACACAGCTGCCAAAATACATTAGAATGCCCACTCACTGTCATGGACCTGTGTTGTGGAACAGGATTCTTGTGGCATTTAAATGGCAATTTGGACCCCTTTGTGATGAAAACAAATAATTTAGCTTGCTCTCGTCTCTATATTGACGATGTTTTACATTCAAGTGACCTACAGACTCTGAGCGATGGTTTGAGACCTATGCTGTTGACAGGGATTCAGGGATTCAGGGATAGAGAGAGGTTAAGAGCTGTTATAATGTCCCCTACATGAAACCCTTGCATCAATATTCATGCTGCGGGGAAACCCTCTAGAGACCGGCTGGCCTCCGTGTGGATTTAATCCAATTTACCGAATGCTGCCACTGCCAAAACAGCAATCTCTTTCCTCCCCCTCTGAAGAAATAAGTGACCTCAACACAGCATAAGGTTCCTGCAACATACAACACCTCAGCCACACTTTGACCTCCCTTCACAACCCGTTTAATGGGACTGTGTGGTGCTCGGTTAATGAGGTGTGGCTCTGATGGCCTGGAGAATCGCCTCAACCTTCCTCGTCCAAATGATCGCTTGCTAATCGCTAATGATCAGTTAAGTATGGAGAAGAGTCAGAGAACAGATGATGGGAAATAATGAGAATTAATGATGATACAGCATGAAGGGCAGATAGCAAAAGGGAAAATAGGACGACCACACAGAACCATCATGAAACGATTTGTTTTTACATGAAATATGTTCAGTGGTACAGCTTCTTGAAATCTCTCAAGTGACTGGAAAGAGCATAAGAGCGCATCATGCCTCATTATTTATTTTGCAAGTCACTATATAGGGCACCACACATTTCCTGCCAAACACAGAAGCACAGAACGTACTAAAGACGACAACCACTGAGCGTGTTTTCAAGATGTGAAGAGGATGTGAACATCTTGTGGAGAAAAATGGAACCCAACTGTGATTTAAAGCTTTTTGTAAGTGTGAAAGTACAATAAGTGGCTTTATTTGATCTACCAGGCATTCAGAGAGAATATCTACAAATCCAACTGTTTTATTTTATATTTTCATTCTCAAAATCAGGCTAGCTTTCATAATGAAATGGTTTTGATAATGGTGAGAGCCCCCCAGCAGTGTTTGACAAAGATAAGAGATCAGTATGGATGTGGGTAAGAGGTATCTGTAGGTTGCTTTTTGCGTGACATAACAAGTGACCTTTTATAATCATTGTTTCTTAACTTAATTAAAAATATAGATGACTCTTTCAGGAATGGCCAGCTAATGTGGGAATTTTTACCTCTAGGTTGAAATGAGCTGAATCAAATGCATGCCTCTTCGACTAAAGAAATAGTTACTATGGTGTTTTCTGCGATGCTAAAGATTTTTCCTCATTTCTGAAGGAAGTGGAAATGTTCTGGTAGGAATTACTTTGATTTATTACACTCCCACTTTCAAGCCACTCAGTTCACTTCGCCATGTGGTGTTTTTAATGCACAGTGCTATATATAAAAGCCACAAAAGGTCTCCTGCATCTGTTAGGTTTTACGTCAAATTAGCATTTGATTAAATTCATTTTCTGACTAAGCAAACCGCAGAGAGCAAACCATAGTCTGAAAAGAGAAGGAATGCAAACATCATCCCCCAGGGACATGCAAATAGAAAAAGAGAGCACATATGGGCTTTTATTCATTTCTACTGGGTGACAGAGGTAATTGAATTCAGTCTGGAAACCATTAAGATTATTTATGACTGCATTTCTTCAGAGGAAACATGAACAGTGAAAGAGAGCCACGTTTGCCTGTACATTTCTGCACGACCGCTAAAGGCCAATGCAGCCAACACATGAAGCATATCTTGTTCACCCAGTTGGGGATAAAATCTTTGTCTTCTTGTTTAGTGTAAAAATAGATCGTCTTCAAAGCCTCATACAGAAAAGATGAAGCTCTGATCTGCTTTGCGCTTGCATTCAGCTATGAGTCAACCCAGCCAAATCCCACCTGGCCTTGCTCCGTGACATCAGCATCAAATGATCAATACCGCTCTTAAAGTGGGCACCTTCAACATTTCTACAGCAGGCTGGGAGAGATCACAGCACAGAGCATATTTGACTTAATTTGAATATTTCACAAAATCTTATACAAACAATGAAAATGGCATTGATGGAAAGCAGTATATATTTTTAACTCAAGTAGAGTATCCTAGAAAAACTAGAGTTACAACATACATCCGAAATTATAATTCCTTTGACATACAAAATTGAAGATGAGCTTAGAAAGTGTGATGCACCTGTCATCATTTTTAATTAGGAGACTCAACTGACTTAGGTGTAGATGATTGAAAAGGGATTCATGTAAGAGGAAAGGCGGAAATGGAAGTGGAATGCATGAGGACGAGATGGCTGAGACAGAGGGCAAGAAGTAGTTTTCTGAGATGGCTGAGGGAATCGCACAGTGCGGGTAAGCAGGCAGATAAGGGGGCATGCTGACGAAGATGATCCTGGAGCACAAGGAGAAATAGGATTAGGCGAGGCAAAAACACACCGTATAAAATTGACAAGACTAGAAAACTATAGGGACATGCAAGCTAGCATGCCTACTGGCTATTCTGGCCCACCATCCTTTGTGCAGCGTATAGACAAATCCAGAGATTTGTGTGTTTAGCCATCTACTGGCGCCGCCATTACTGTGATGGCATCTCCCTCCAGCATGCACACGATTGAATGGGAGCGATTGAATGTAAGGGCAGCTAGAGTGCATCCATCATCCATCCACCGTCTACAACTGCTTGTTCCTGACGGAACAGGGGGCTGGAGCCGGTCCCAGCTGGCATTGGGCATGAGCTGGAGAACCTGGAGAGAACCCACGCAGACACAGGAAGAACATGCAAACTCCACACAAAAGGGTCCCACACAAAAGGCTCTGAGGCCGGATTCAAACCAAGAACCCTCTTGCTGTGAGGCGATAATGCTACAGTAACCACCACGTCACCATGCCGCCAGCACCACCTACAACAGTGAAAATGAATGTATTACTAATTATACGTATCTAATACTACAGTATAATGCACAGGGTGGTAACCTTTTGGATATTAAGTGCTAGATTCATTGTTTCTTGTTAATCGGTGTCCCATTAAGCCTTCCATTGTCTACCGACCCCGCTCAGGCAGTGTCACTGTTCCCCCCATGCGCACCGCATAATCTGTGAAGAAGGCAATGAGTACTAGCAGCCGTTATTGCTGTGTGCCATAGGTTAAGCTACTGCATCGAAATTGTGGCACACATGCATACTATAACCAACAAATTTCAAGTTATATTGATGAGATTCCTGAAGAGATCCTGAGCCAACGAGGTCTTCTATACTAGCTGGTTCTAGTTGAATCTAAAAATGTAATTTTCAAATATGACAAGTTAAAATACATCGTAGAAAAATACCAGTCACGCTCAGAATCCCTATTCTTTTCCCTTTTCTTTTCTTTTATATTGCACTGTGTATGGCACACAAAAACGCAAACTCCATTTCAAGCTACACTGTCCCAAGGTAGGTGATAAATGACTTGCTGTTTGCATAATAAACCAAGTGAGAGCACTCTTTTCTTTTAATGTATTCATACATGCGCTTTTAACAGTTTTTTACTTTAATGCATTTCATATGCAGTGTTGATTTGACATATAATCTGACTGGTTCTGAACATGGACAGAACAGCGCATGCCTCATTTATATCTACAATTGCGTCAAAGTTGTTAAAAAATCATGCTGAGAAGAACACTTTCCGAGGCATGATGGATGCACTGTGTGCCTAATTCTTTTCCACTTTAGGAGATGTCTGCTGTTCTGTTTTATCTCTGACCTTTTTTTCTAGTTCCTGGGTGAAGGGACGGTAATTCAAAATCATTTTTCAAGGAGACATTGGTGTCAACTGGTAAATGCAGAACATCACCTTGGAACAAAACACCATATCAGACAGGGTGAAGCAAAAACTGTGGGTCATCTCATGCCCAAGCATTTATCTAACTTTTCACTTTGAAAGGCTTTCACATTATTTCACCCACCCTGGAGTGTTTGTAAATGGTGTGTAATGTGGAAAGGCACATACCAACCAATGCCACTGCCTTCAAAAATAGAACAATCGCCCCCTCCGAAACATCTTTGATCGGAGAATGCTAAAACCAATTTGCTGCTCCTTTCATGCTGCTGTTTTGGTGAATGAGGAATACACAAAAGCTTCTCCTGTGACTAAAATGATGGTGCAGAATGGCCATGGTACATGAAATGGGCAGCTGAGAGCAGATGATGTTAAACTCGGAAGGAGATAACACATTTAGTTAACATGTGTTGCACAGGTGCTCAGAGAACTGTTTCCCAGTGTAGAAAACAGCTCAGTGGTATTAGGCAAAGCGCCAGCCAGACGTAGGTGGTGGAGCACAGGGGAAGTTTGGGTGAAGGAGGAGCGCTTCCACTAGCCACAATCTGACTTCAATGGAGAATGCAACCACCTTCACAGGGCACGTTTTAAAGGGACAGTTCAGCTATTTTGTTTTGAAGTTGTATGAGGTAGGCTACTGATTATTATCATTTTCATATCATATCACCTTACTATTCTGCTGTATTAACTGCCATAACATATAAGTCATATTCACATCACTATAGATATTATTATAGTTACTGGAAGTGTGTCTGTCTTTGTCTCTCTCTGTCCATCTGTCTGTCTTTTTTTCTTTCTCTCTCCTTTTCTTCCTCCCCAACCGGTCAAGACAGATGTCCATCCTCCAGAGAGCTGGGTCTGTCTGACGTTCCTGTCTGTAATAGGGAAGGTTTTCATTGCCACCGTACTCTACGGGGGAATTGTTGGGTTTATGTAAATCATAAATAAGTCATAAAGTGTGGTCTATAACTACTCTGTAAAGTGTCCTGAGATATCTTTTGTTATGATTTGGCGCTATAAATAAAATTGAATTGAATTGAATTGAATTGAATTGATAGGGCCCCCCAGATTGCCACTGGGTATTTCACACACTGGATGTAGGCATGTATTTTAGTGACAAAGCGCATAAAGAACGGGGTGAATGTTAGGTGAATATACTATGTTTATTCATATATGTTCGTTCCCTTCTTGTGTCCACCTGGGGTTGTATGAGGTTTATTTCTTATTTTATTTCGGTGTTTTATTGTATGATTTGCTAATTGTCTGTTATTCTCTGATTATGAATTCTGTATATTTCATGTTTATTGCTTTTAGTGGTTGTCTTTTCCTTTTTATGTTTTTAATGTTAAACACTGAGCTGCATTTTGCACTCAAGTCACTTCTTTCCATGGCACGTCGCACTCGTGGAAATAAATATATGAACTACAGTCTGTAACACGGGGGTATAAGGAACACTCGCCTTCAAAATAAAAGTATTTTTTAATGTTGAAATAAGCAAGCATGCAGTTCAGGTGTACATAATAGCACTGCCTGATGAAAGATGTTTTACGTAGATATTAATAGACAGCCTTTGTGATTTCATGCTTAAAAATCAACGTGAGTGTGTTTAAATTTCGAGTAAACAGTGCTTTAGTGACGGTGTGGGATTTATTTTGAAAGAAATAACCAGAAGTCGTTTCTAAGCACTTTGCTGCCTTGACAACAGCAGAACGCGTGCTGCCGCTGTCGGGATGAACCCTGTGAGGCAGGTGATAACAGCTCACCGTTGGCTCTCAGACACACGGTACCGGGTTTCCTACCGCAACGGCCAATAACTCCCCGACTTCACGGATTTATACGAGGCTGAGAGACTTCATCTTCCGCGGGACTGTTTCATCTTAGACCTTCGCGACAGAGAGCACCATGTTTCTCCTGCAGTACACCGGTAGGCTGGTCTAATTAACCTCACAGCATCACACGTGACACAGAAAGATACATTGTATTTACGGGAAATCTATCAAAAGTTTGTCAGTATCGGGTAAATATTGAGTTTATGGACTTCGTCGCCAGTTACGCCACTGTGTTCCTGGGTAACACAACAGTTTATTTTGGTATAACGTTTCGTTTGTCGATACTTCTTATTGTGGAAGCCCATTTCTGCCAGTGCGATGAAAAAAAAGATGCTGTCAGTCATTATAAGTATCTCAAAATATTTACGTATTTTCTCAAAATATTGACTTAGTATCTCAAAATAATTAGAAAGTATTATTATACGATACTAAGTCATTATTTTGAGTTTCTTATTATTTCGCGATACTAAGTCATTTTTGAGATACTAAATCAATATTTTGTCATTATTTTGAAAGAAAAATAATGACAAACTTTCTCAAAATACTGATTTAGTATCTCAAAATAATGAAACATTTAAAAAAATGACTTAGTATCTCAAAATAGTACTCACTCATTAATTACAGATACCAATTCATTATTTTGAGAAAGTTTGTCATTATTTTTAAGACATATAGTGATACTATATCAATATTTTGAGATACTTTCTCATTATTTTGAGACACTAACTCATTATAATAACTTACAGGATCTTTTTTTCATCATAATGAGCCTCTATAACTTGTTACTTCAGAAGGGAAGGGATGTCTTTGAGATACTAAATCACTATTTTGTCATTATTTAGAAAGAAAAATAATGACAAACTTTCTCAAAATACTGATTTAGTATCTCAAATTAATGAAACATTTCAAAAAAAATTACTTAGTATCTCAAAATAGTACTTACTCATTAATTACAGATAATAATTCATTAGTTTGAGAAAGTTTGTCATTATTTTTAAGACATATAGTGATACTATATCAATATTTTGAGATACTTTATCATTATTTTGAGACACTATATCAATATTTTGAGATACTTTCTCATTATTTTGAGACACTAACTCATAATGACTTACAGGATCTTTTTTTTATCATATGGGTGGAAATGAGCCTCCATAACTTATAAACCTGAAGGCTAACAGAAACATTTCTTGACTCATTTCTTGCTCTTTACTGTTGTTATTACTATAATGTCTAAATATAGCGTCATTTTGAGTAATTCCTATCGACCAAACGTTAATTGTACTGACACCATTAATTTCCCTTGTGTTTCTCTTAATAAATCAGGAGTTAACGTTAAACAGTGAACTTACCCATAGCTTATATGTGATATTTAAAAACAAAATCTTTCTCTATGTGGCTATGTTAAAACTTACTAAAAAGTTTCCACCCCGCTAAAACTTTTTTTTCAACAGAATTTAATGTAAATTCGTAATGAAATTCATCTTGCTCATTTGACTACATAATGTTGTTTATCCATTTTCCTCACATCCTGTGAAGGATCATGTGGGAAGTGTGAACTGAGAGTTGGAAATCAATTGATTTGGCTTGAACAGGAAAAAATCAAGTTAACTTTATCAGAAAAAATGTAAAATGGTCCCGAAAAAATACTTTAGGTAATACTAATCCCGTCTGAATAAGAGCCTCTCTAAAATATATGTCGATATTCCGTTCTGAGCATGGAGGTCCTTGAAGAAGCACTTCTGTCGCTGTATGAATTATACATACTCTGAAGATCCAAATTAGAGAATCAATTCAAAAAACTGGATTTATTCTGAAATATTGTTTTATTGTTCAGAATTTGATAGAAATCCGCTGTGGCTATACCACTGCTGTACTAAATAACCAAGGCACTTCAACAAAAACCTCCATTTTATCAAAGCAGTGAAATTAGAGAACAGTACAGAACAGTGTCAGAAGAGAAGATTTAAACAATGTCTTCTTAGGGCTATAGGATTAGGAAGAGTAGAGGCCCTAACTTTGAACAACTTCAGCACATCTGCGCCCACAGGACATCACTAGTTTCTCACACTGCTCTGGTTTGATCTTGGTCCGTTCTTCTTGCAGTCTCTGCCACAGTTCGATAACCGTAGTGGGTTTCATAGCCTTTGTTGCTAAGGATGTTCCAGAGATTCTCTATGTGGTTTAGATCTGGACTCAGGGCTGGCCATTTCATTGTTTCAATATTCTTAGCTTCAAGGAGTGGATATTCTATAAAATTCTGAACAGTAAAAAATAACAGTATTTCAAAAGAAAGCAAGTACTAATAACTTGTTCTCTTATTTTGGTCTCCAGTGTATGAAGTGGGGTGTATATATATATATATATATATATATATATATATATTTATATATATATATATATATATGCTACAAATCTAGGTAGCACACACATGGCGACAGGGAGTTGACGGCAGTGCGTGAATCAAGTAACACCTCCCACTTCTGGTAGAATACAGGAATTTCTCAATCCCTTGTGAATTGGTTATTTATATTACAGGTGTCCTGGGGCAAAGTTATTTTTCCCAACGTAACACTAATCCCGTCCGAATAGGGCCTTAGGAAAATACTGTACACAGTCTTGCTGCTGGATTTAAGTCAACTGGGGGTTTTAAGTGGAGTGCTGCTGACTTTGTATTTCTCTGCATTCATTTTTGAATTTCTTCGTGATCCTTTAACCGTTGTAAAATAAAAGAGGGAAATTGGGGGATCATACAATTCAAAATCCTCCCACAATAGCCTTACTCTGCTTTATTCAAACACTTTGTTCACAATTTAAGCTGCCTCCAGTTTTATTTAGCTGTGATTTATGAAGAACTTACTCCAGGTCTCTTACAGTCAGTCTAATGATGGATAAGTGCTGATAATTGATGATGATTATTTCCCCCAGTAACTACTACAGCCAAGTGTTGAGAACATTCAAGCAAACCTTTTCTGAGGAAGAAACTCTGTTAACAAAGCTTTGCAGTTTAGTCAGTGATGTTGTAAACTCTTAGTTTGTGGACTTGATACTGTATTGAGCAAACAAATGTTTCATTATGATTAGTACTAATACTCAGCCTTTAATTTTTTGTGTCCCCTAATGTTCTTTTGTGGCTCTGGGGAGCTTTGTCAAATCAGGGATATCCAAGATTGTGCTTCGAGATGACACATTTTTCAAGCGTAAACTGGGGGTGTGGAGTTAGAAAGATGCAGTCCTATACCAAGCAGCGAGTGCCTAATGAAAATGATAGGGAATGTATAATCCAGTTACAGTAAGAGTAACAAAAAAGCCAGGTCATCTTGGCCTCTGTGGATTTGATTTTGACCATTTATGTTTGACCTGTTGGATGACTTGCCTCTTGGAAGTCATCCAAGTTTTTACAGGTACAATACTACATTGGTGGAGTAGCTGTTTAATTGCTTAGTCTATAAAGTGATAATAGGAAATGGTGAAAAAAGGCAACACAAGTGCCTATGGTGATGTCTAACGCTGTCCAAAAACCAAAGAAAATCACTATATTATACTTATCTATACTGTGTTAATTGTCTGTAGATTTAGCCTAATATTATTGATAAATCAGTATACCCCCATCCTAAATTTTAAATACATGCAGATAGCATTAAAGCTATGTTGTGTTTAACTTCAACCCTGTCATCAGTTCAGGAAGCAATTGAAGTGATTCCTAAAACTGATGTTTTATGTAAATATTTCCTGACTCCACGAGCAATCGAACAAAGTCTCCCCCACTCTTCAGAATGTGGTAGGTGACATCCTTGCATCCATCACTTTAAGTGGCGACTGAGTGGCCTCAGGAGCAACCATGGTTGAGTTAAGGTCTATCATTCCCTGTGACAGCCATTTACCTCCACCCTGCTCCGATCTTCTCTCTGATCAATGAGCAGGACATTGTTGGATTGCTTTCAGAAGGGAAGGGATGTCAAAGAGAGGCTTGACAGAATTACAGGGAGAGATAAAGATGGATAGAGAGTGAAAAAAAGAAAGAAACTGCTTTGGATATCTGCTTTGTTTTGCTTTTGCAGTGGCCCCAGGATAATGGTGCTAGCATAGCTAAATTAAACCACGACTGAATGCGGAGTGAGATAGTGTAGTGTGTGAGTGTGGATATATTTGTCAGCTTTGGAAAAATCTCCCTTTTAAATGAGGAAATGTAAGCTCAGTTTTGCTAACAATTCAGCAGTAACTGTGCGTCTAGTAAAAAATGGCCATGGGGAAAAAAGGCAGCATAATGAAATGTGAAAATATGAGTCAGAGATAAAGGAAGCTCCCCTTCTGTGAGTACCGCTGGCAATTTCACTGTTTGGGAATGGAGGATTTCGGAAGTGTACGCTGCTGAAAGTCAGAGATGCTAGGCTCTAGTAAACTGGTTATGGATCATTCACAGTGCCTTGAAGGCCCAGGAAGACAAAGCGTCTCCTGGCTAAATAACTCCACTGCTGGGTTTCTTTCGCTTTGAGTTGCCCTTCATGTCTTTCTGTGGTCCAGTGTTTGAGGAGGTTTGCCAGTGCTGTTATCAAGAGCCAAAGGTTTAAGCCGAATAAATGATGCTTTTAAACTGTGTGCTTTAGACTGTATGCAAGAGAAACCTGTTGGTAGTGACTTTGTGAATGGCTAATAGTGCTGCTGATTTAAGATTTGTCACTTTAAACAGAGGTTAAAGAAATGCTCACACTCTCAGCCCTCACACAATCTGCAATGACGGAATTTCAGCCGAGCTGTCAGTTCTGTAGGCCATTACTCAAGATTTGTACATGTTCTCTCACTGCACAGCTCTCTCCATTCCCTGATTGTGAAATAGAGTAAGAAAATGACAGCTTCTATTGAGTCCTCATACCTAACCACATCATGACACTGCAGATACCTGCCTTGATTTTCACCGTAATACTCTGAAAGTTGTGGATGATCTGTTTGGTGTATGGTCAGCATAAGGCTATTGCTTTTCAGTTCATTTCTATTTCTTTAAGTAAGATATGGCAGCTGATATATAGCAATGAAATTTTGGATTTGAAAAACTTTGGTATGAAAATAGACCTTTCCTATGTGGATTGTGCATCAATTTTTGAACCAATATGATTCTTCAACACTGAAAATAAAATAATCAGCAAAATAAACATCATGTTCGGTATCAGTCCAGAATGATAACTGGTACTCCATACTCTATACTCCAGCGCTAGAGTATGGTCTGGAAATCCAACAAGTTGCTGACCATTTTAATACTAATGAATAAATATCTATTTGACACAATAAGCATTTTCATCTGCATTATATGTTATGTAAAAAAGGTTTTCATATAACTATTGGACAACATGTACACTGATACTGATAGATACCAATATGTCTGTGATAATCCAATAATAAGGGCCGATATTATCAGCTGACTGATAAATTGGTCTGGCTCTATTTTAGTGTGATAGAAAGTAATTCACTTCAACTTTCTCTCTTTCTCGCCGTGTCGGACTCTCCACAAAGTAATTCTCAACTCTTAGTGGGTTTTCCCCTCAAGGCAGAGGGTAATTATTTAAAGCAGAATATCTCAGAACTAAAAAGACTCCTGAAGAAAGCAGAGCCTTCATCAAATTTTGTTCTCGAGGATACATTTTCATTATGCATATACATGTGAAGGCAGCACTGATAAATGCAGTTTGAACCACTTTTGCATCTGATTAAAGACAGATATCTTCTGAGCAGACAACCTGACAAGGAGCTCAAGGGTATCACTAAACAGCTCGTCATTGAGTTAAGTCTTAGTTTCAGAAAGGCAACGACAGAAACCTTATTTCTCTGACATTGTCCTCATTAAATGTGCCTTCCTACAAAAACCGGTGAAAGAAAACATGTTTATTTTGGCTCAGGCAGGAAAGCCTGGTCATGGCTTGTTTGGCGATAAATGAGTTTGTGATTTTCACTCTGCCTCGCTTGTATTTATGCACCTCATGCACGCACATGCATGATGTACTGTTGTTACACCCGCAAAAGCAATTGTATGGTAAATTGTTTTTCCCTCCCCTTTTTTTACTTGTAGGGTAGTGTTAAAAATGTGCTTGTTACAGTGAGAAAGACACTTTTACATCAGAGTTTGGCGCATAATGTTGCTTTTCCAAACTTACTACCACTGCAGTGGACAGCTGTGCTATTGAGCGCTGCCATTGTGCATTCACACTGCTGGCAACGTTGTTGGTGGGTTGCTCTTTCCTGGCAGACTGTGGGTGGTGTGAGAGGCTTTGATTATACCTAGGTAGTGGCCTAACTCATGTTGTTACAAAGTTTTTAACAAGTACTGTACAGCATGTAGTCATCCCTGCTTTTGTTAGAGCCTCCGTGGTACATTGTGGTAGGGCTCTATAGATAATAGTGCTATCTAGAAATTAACTGAACTGAAATGCTCAATTATTGATGGAGGCAAGTTGGCAACCATTCCCTAGTCATTGTTTTAACACCTGCATTCTTGTCTAGAAATAACAGGCTAGAAGAAAGCGTTGAGGGGCTGTAGTCAACTTTATAAAAAACCTCCTCACAAAAGGGAGGAAGCACTGCTGTAAAGGAAAGTGGTGCGCTGGCTTTCTTAAAAACGGGACCATCATTCTGAATCAGAATGCTGAAAAATCTTTATTTTATCTTTATATTTTGTTTTTACAATCGTTGAATGAATTGATTATACTATCATCTGAAGCCTTTTTAAGGATATGATGAAAAAGAATAACACTTTTATACTTCACCAATTGTCACACTCTCCCAGTGGAAATAAGATGCAAATATGGAGACACTAAAGTAGATAGAGGTAACATATTATGCTGTGAAGTAGGATTTGACAGTCCTTTGGAGCATCAATAAATGGAGAATAGTTTTTATTTGGACAATCTGGGGATTTTTCAGCTCCCCATAAATTTGAAATGTCCTCTTTTATAGACTGGTAAGTTATTCATCAAACGGCTGAAAAACCAAGGGTAAATGATGAGAGCAATAATGAAAAGTGAAATATCCAGATGAATAGTTCTGAGAAGCCAAACAATACAACAACAGTTGTTGCTATCCAAGTTCATTCCATCTTGTATAATTGAAAAGCTACATGGGTAGAAATATGGTAAAAAAATTGTAAATCAATAAATAAATAGTCTTTATGAAATAACTGTGTTAAAGCCTATTTTGTCTACCCGTGAATTGAATCAATTACAATGGAAAGGAATGAGTATTTTCTAATTGTTTTCTAATATTTTTTAAGAACTTTGGTACAAAATGAAGTTTGTTATTTAAGGGGAAAAAATAAAACCATTTTCCAGATATAAGCTGATTATGTTTACATGCGTGCAAACAAATACAGAGTAATCATACCAATAGAAATTGTTTGATTTAACTACACTATACCTGTGAGCATTATTCCTGGGTGTAAGGACACAGGAGTTGAACAGTAAAGCTGAATGAAAAAAATACTGCACAGAGCTATCAGAAAACACTTCTACTTCCATTTATTACAACTAGCATTATTTACCACCATCATTGTGCGGAGAGAACGCAATCCTGAGATCTATCGTATTCTGGCGTAAGGGATCCTAAATGATGAAGGAGCTTGCGATCAGAAGGTTGCGAGTTGGAGTCCAGTTTGTCAAGCACAGTTAACTGTGGTAACATAAAGTGTAATTTAAATCATTCATCATTCATCAACCATTATCAATATTATCATAAAGATTTCATTGAAGGATGCTAACTTATATTGAATTGTCACCTAGCCCTATCAGAAAGCACCATAAAAGCACCTTTGTGGCACTGTCAAAAGCATTTTGCTCAGTGTATTTCATCCTTGAGCTCTTCTTAATCCATTTTCACAAAGCCAGTATAGAAAGCTCGAGGAAATTGCAAAGCATGAAAGAGAAATTGCAAATCTTCATCTGTTAACTTTAGGTTTTTGACGGTAACAGTCTGGGTATGTAAAATTTCCTTGCAAATTCACCTCTCTTTCAGCTGCTTGCTTCTGTGTCAACTCAAAATTATGTTGATGGGAAATTATTCACTACTGATTGCTTGAGGCAAATCAAAATAACTCCCAAATAGAAATTGTCAAACATGAACACAAGATCAGTCTGAATAAGGAAGTAAAACTAAGCAGCATTTCAATCTAGGGCCCCCTTTCACCAAATTTAAAACATGCAAGCTGTGATGTGCCACATTTTTTCTTCCTCATTTTGACACCTTTCAATCATCAAATAAAGCATCATACTTGCAACACATAAGCATGTGAGAGCCTTTTGGGGCTTAGATTGATCAAGTCTTGTATAATTTTTCAGTGAATGAACGTTTTGGTAGCTTTATTTTCCTGTGATGTCTGTATTTTAATATCCTTTTGTGTCTGTCAGATTGTTCTTGTTGGCCGGCCATTTCTGCCAAGTGAGACATTCAGCACATAAGTGGGATTTTTAGCAGTGCCACAATCAGCTCATATGAAGAGCAGTGTGAAGGATGGAATGATTGCACTTTGTGTGTGTCAGCAGAATCAGCACAAACTTGAAGCATGAAGGTGTTTTTGGATCAGCCCTGGTGCTCTCTGGGGCTCCACCACCTGATTGATGGATCTGTTTGATCCTAATCACTTCAGAGATAAAGTAGCATGTGAGGAACGTTAACATCGGAACTAAGGATTCTGTAGCAGCAGGTGCAGGAGCTACACCAGAGTCTGGGTAATAACGTCACATCGTCTCATCGCTTCCCCACTCATGCTGTCTCTCCTTGTGGCTTGCTTTATTATGTAAAGGCTGTTGTTTTAGCCTGCCACTAATGTTTAGATGTCTGTGTTTGCCAGAAACTCTATTTGGGATGGTCTGATTGTTCAGCTTTGTAATATTTTGGAGATTCCCAAAGCTGAACAATCAGGAATATGGGGTGATTTATCTAACTCAACAGATTAGTCCATTTTTCGGAAGCTGGTATCAGTTCAGTTTGTGTGGTAAATCAATACGTGGAAGGATAGCCCATCCAGAAATGGGTTTGCAAACAACAATCCCTATTGAGTTTGAAAGGGTCTGATTCTAAACAGTGAAGAGAAGACTGAATAGAAAAGGCTAATTTATGATAAGAACACACAGGACTTTGGTAAACAAATGTCAAAAGGGAAAGGTGGAAATAGAAAAATGAGAGGAAGAGACAGGAGAAAATGGAAGAAGCTGGATTAGACTGTCCACGAGGGAGTGGCTGTGTGATTACACCTCAGTAGATTTTTCACTTCTGTTCTCACATATCTTGAGAAAGATATCCCCAATCTGCTACATCAATATCAGGATTCGGCTCAGCCCGTCAGTATAAGCCTTGGTTTGGTAGGAAGGACAGACTGATTCAGAGATGGACTGATTGATAGAAATAAACATCAGGCCTCCTGTTGACTCTGCTGTTTTAAAAAGGCTTTAGATTATCTGCCTTTTTCAAACAGAGGAAGTGTGTGGGAAATATTACTGTGACTATCACATTCACTGAACAGTTGCCTCTTTCAAGGGACAAAGAGATGCTGAGATTTTGCTGTGATTCTACATTTTTCCTCTTTCTGGCAATGCCAGGACAAATGATTGGAAGTAACACAATACAGGCTAGGATGGATTGTTGTAAGGTGGAAGAACGCTATTTCAGATTATGCCTGTGTCCACTGATGCTGCTGTGCAGTGGATGGAGTCTAATGTGTATGTGGGACCACACGGTCACCAGCAGTTACCTTAAACTGTGAATGCAAATTAGTCAAATTTACTTTATGCTAGATTGAGTAAAACCTGACGGATACTTTTAGGTTGAAACAACATTCATGTTTGAGAGTTTAACAATTCTAAATATTAGATTTTTTAAAATTTTGTTTTTACACAACGAACGCATAACAAACTAAAAAAATATGTTTATTTTTACAAGGATCCCTCTCTATGCTCTTGGTTGGACAAATCTTTCAATGTCAGACTGACAGCGACTTCCTGGTTGATCTAATACCGAAGTGCCAAAAAATGATATGTTCTCTGAGTGTCCACTAGGGGCAGGTTTCATAATGGAGCGATTCCTCATTGACCCCCATCTTAAAGGCTGTTTTCACACCATAATTAAACCTATTTAAGGCCTTGTACAAAAAAACCCATTCTAATCTGTATGTTTAGGTCAGATTTCCATGACAACACTGCACGGATGGAACCTGTGTGTACCAGGCTAGTTTTTATTTTATTAGAGGTTCAAATTTATGAAAAATTAGGGGCGCTGCCTCTTCAGTGACAGCTAGCCGCTGGTCCTCACTTCAGCTCGGAGGTATACGTCAGCCAGATGGACCTCCCTCCACACGTCACATCAATGCCCTTTTTTGGTAAGAAGAAATGAGGCGGAGTCAAAGTCAGACATGATGGTGACTTCCAAAGGCGAGTACGATCGGGTCAAGTTGAGAGAACAGACCTCGATGGAGAGGCAATGTCCATTTTTTTATACAATCGATGGTCTTGCTCTATGTCGAGCAACTTTTTTAACCCCCCAAAAATGCAGATGTCTCTCTTATAAAGTGAGGCAAAATTCCCTAGTATATGTTCTGTGTATTTTCATCTGTATATTTAATACCAATATCTAAAAAAATATGTATTATTTATATATAATATTGGCCAGTAAGGTAACTAAGAATCAGTCAGCTCCACTTTCATTTTATTTGATGGATTTACTGACAATGTTGTCTATATAAAATGCGTTTTCCTGAAGACATTGATATGTTGAGCATTTTCCCTGTAGAGACAACACTGGAACACTGAGGCTGTGGTTCAATGGTTTGGCCCAGGAAAAAGCAGCTTCCGCTGAGATTGCTTGTCTGAAAAGCAGCCATGTATCCAACATAATAGACATAGGATGCCTTGAGCAGTGTTGATGGCAGCTTGAGGATGAACATGAACACTTGCATGACACAAAAAAAAAGCTTGAACATGGCATGGCAATGGCAAACAAAGAATGATGCTGAAGGAGAGGATACAGACTTTTGAACCAAACGTGTTATCAATAGTGTGGCTGCAGCCCTCTGGGTGCTGGGTGATTCTTGTCCTTAGGGGCAGTCTGGCATTGAATGAAGAACATCCTTTGATGCTTCACTGAATGAGAATGGATTTTTATTTCCCCCCTCAAATCACCATGACAGAGTGGCTTGTGGAATCAGAGCAACACCAGATTCTGATTTATTTTCAAATTACTGAAAAATGGAGGAACCTTATGGTGGCTTGGTAATTTTCCATTTTCCAAGGGGGCTTTTCTTGGAATCATATGCTGGAATTTGTTCCTGTTTGCTGTAAACATGTTGAGTATGAAAGACCCCCACTATGCAAACCCTTTCATAAACACAGAAGAAGCTCTATCTGATATGTTATATGGAGTGGCGATGAAGGTGTCACTGTGTGAACTAAGAAGAAACTCTATTTACTGCACTGAACTTGGCCGGAGTCAGACTCCTGCTGTTTGGATAACTTTGTGGATTTTTGTGTGTTCAGCACATTTCACTGACTAAAATTTGTTCGGTTGCTTTTTTTCAAGTCTTCTTGGGGAATGAATTGTGGTCAGCATTAACAAGGAGGTGATACATCACTGGTGTAACATTTCAAGAGGAAAGCAAAACAGCTTTCACTTGAGTTGTTAATGCGATTTCTGACCTAGAGTGCAACTAACAACTCTTTTGATAAACGATTAATCTGTCGATTTTACTTCTATTAATCAATTATTAATTGGATAAAATACTAAAATAATTTATTGTCATCTTGTACAATGCTCTTTTAAAAAAGAGTTTATATATAGTTTCAGTTAATACTTGCTGATGTAAAAGACAACCAGACAATGCCATTACAAAAAATTACATTAAATATTTGAATATTCATGCCATGGATGCCATGCACTGATAATAAAAGGGAAATATAACCTATAAGCTGTTAATATGAACATTTTAAATAGCTACTTTCAGACTGAAGGCAACCCCCATTTGTTTCTCAACTGTATCATTGAGACACACTGTCTGCACTGTTATGTACAAATAAATATATTTTTGTTATTTATTTGCAAGTGATCAGATGGGATTTATGTAACCAGACATCGGCAACCTATCTGAATGGTCACAGAGAAAAAAAACTATACTGAGATACATTTTGCGGTCATTTCTGCTTGCCCTGCCAAACTGTCCTCTCTCTGTCTGTGTCAGAGTTTCACACACACACGCACACACATACTGTCAGTGACAGTGAGAGCGAGCGTGTCTGTGTATGTGTGTGTGTGTGTGTGAGTGATGGAGAGTATGAAGTTACTTAGCGGTAATGGTGAATGTAGCGGTGCAGTATGCGTTTAGTGTTGGTGAATGAATGCTACAACTCCTCAAGACCCAAGCCAAGTCTCCATGTCTGTGCATGCTACCGGCAGATTAAAGAGAAAGGAGCCCAGAAGATAACAACAACAACAGCTCAGGCTCCCTACTGATCTTTAAGGTGGATCGGCTATTCTCATTGTATCTACTAACCACTCCGTTGAGTTTTCTGAGCTGACAGTTATTTTCTGGCAGTTGTCAGAACTACAAAAATTGTATGGTCAAACATTTACTTCCCTGTAACTCCAAAAGTGTTTCTCCTCAGTGGGGAAACTCTTCTTATTTTGATATATCAGACAATAAATGTTATAAAAGCTTATAGTAGTAATAATAATAATAATAATAATAAAAGATACATTTTATATAGCGCCTTTCTCAGTGCTCTAATGCGCTTTACACATATCAAACAGGAAGCCGATAAGCAGCACTAAAATCAAACATCACCTAATAGAAAAACAGATGGTGGATTTTAGTTGTTGTAGGTGATCCTGAAGAGATGGGATTTAAGCTGGTGATGGCAAAGGCTCGATCCCCCATGGTGCGATATTTGGTTTTGGTGAGGGGGTAAGAAGGTTGGCGTCAGCAGAGCGGAGGCGGCGAGTGGGGGAGTGGCGATGGAGGAGATCAGTCAGGTGAGGGTGCAAGGTTGTTTAGGGCTTTGTAGGTTGTGAGGAGGAGTACTGAGATCTTGAAGTTGATACATTGTTGTATGGGAAGCTAGTGAAGTGCATGGGGGATGGGACTGATATATGCTCTGGAGTTTTGTACATATTGAAGTTTTTGACGTGCAGTGCAGGCCATAAAGGATGCTGTTGCAGTAGTCGAGTGTGGAAGTGATGAAGGCGAGTGTTTCGGCGGCTGAGGAGAGGAGAGACGAGCAAAGGCGTGCAATGTTGAGGTGGAAGAAAGAAGTTTTGGTGACGAGGTTGATGTGTGACTTGAAGGAGAGTGTGGGGTCCATGATGATGTCCAGGTTTCTGACCAGGGGGGAGGGAGTGACAGAGTTTCCATCGATGCAGAGGGAGGTGGGGGAGGATGGTTTTTGGGCCGAAGATGATTATTTCCGTTTTATCCCTGTTGAGTTTCAGGAAGTTGTTGGTCATCCAGGTTTGGAGTGGAGGTGGAATCAGATAGGTAGGAGGTGGACCAGGAGAGGGCGAAGTCAATGATGCCAATGGATTGCAGGCGGCTGAGGAGGATGGAGTGATTGTGTCAGAGGAGAGTAAGAGGTCGTTGGTGACTTTGAGTAGAGCTGTTTCAGTGCTGTGGTGGGTTCGGAAGCCGGATTGGAATGTTTCCTACAGGTTATTGGAGAGGTGGTATTGCTTGAGTTGTGTTGAGATGGTTTTTTCCAGTAGTTTTGAGAGGCATGGGAGGCTGGAGATGGGTCTGAAGTTGTTGGGGTCGTCAAAGTCAAGGCCAGGCTTTTGAGGATGGGGGTGATGGCAGCAAGGTTAAGAGGTGGGGGGCGGTGCCAGAGGTAAGGGAGGAGTTGATGTTGTCCGTGATGAGTGGGGTGAGAGAGGTGAAGTGGGCTTTGACGAGGTTAGAGGGCAGGGGGTCCAGGGGGGAGATGGATGATTTCATGGTGGAGAGTATTTTGGAGAGGTCTGCTGTGGTTATGGGTAAGAAAAGGGATAATCGGTGGTCCAGGGGGGAAGGAAGTGGAGGTTCCAAGTCAGGGGTGGTGGCAGATGAGGTGGCGAGCTGGTTGTGGATGCTTTCTATCTTAAGGGGGAAAAATGATAGGAAGTTGTCACATCTTACCTGGGTGAATGAGGATGCGATGTTGTCCTGGGGTTTGGGTAATTTATTTATAATGGAAAACGGAGTGCGTGGGTTTGAAGATCCAGAATGAATGATGCCGGAGTAGTAGACAGAGCGGGCTTGGTTGAGTGCTGAATTGTAGAGGTGCATGTGTTCTTTATAGGCGAGGGTGTGTACTATGAGCCTGGTTTTCTAATGCAGTCGTTCTAATTGTCTCCATTGTTTTTTGAGTTTGTGAAGTTCCGGGGTGAACCAGGGGGGCAGAGTGAGTGAAAATGGCCAACTGGTTGAGGGAGATGGACAGTGTGTTGTTATTGACAAGATCCATGGGGGCTGGCTTAACAGGGAGGGTGAGGCCGGAGAGAGCATATCAAACATGCAGGTGGAGAGAGAGAGACTGGGCAGGTGGACTTAAAGTTACGGAAAGTTATTTTGACAGAGAAATGCTATCATGGACCCCCTAGGATCATAACCTGGGTGAACAACCTGGTCACCTACTACTGGATACCTACAGGGTGGGTCCAAATAATGCAACCCCTTCTGTGAAATAGTGCTTTTGGCACTAGTGCATTTTTTTCCCATACCATTCTTAAACATCTACCAAACAAGATTATAACACAACACAAAGATGGAAACAACAAAAATCCAGTGAAAGACATCAGCTCCTATGTTTCCTGTCAAGGCTCATTTATTCACCTCTCATGCTTATGTGAGTCCTTGCAGCCTTCTCGCCATGTGAATTCTCATTTACATTCACAATCCTCCTCTGCCTGTGGCCGTGCATCCAAACACCTTCCCGGTGGGCTTTCCTGTCTGCGTTCCACTGCACCCTTCATTGATTCGGCCTCGTCTGTGAGCTGAGGAGACCTCCACCTGGGTCAGCCAAATATGAATCCCTTTTTAGGCTACAGGTCTCAAACAGTTCAGATGCCCCCTCTGATTATTTTCTATGCATGAGGAAAATAAAAACAATATGATAAATACAGTTACTCTTTTACTGTATGTCGAGAAACTGTCAATATGTTCCTCGGCCTAATAGGCCTTTTTGAAAGACCTTCACAAACTCAGCGTGAAGTAAGATGGAGAAAAACGCAACATCAAAGCCCTGATCTTATTCAGCACTGTTACTTATAAGTCAAACTGATAAAAAATACAGCACACTGTTCCTTATATTGGACCGTGATTTAATTAGATGAATTATAACTGACTGAAATAGGGCTAAAAATAATCTATTCAACGTTTTCCAGAGGCAGGAGGAAAACTAATGAACACTGACACAGACACAGTTGGACTCTGTCCTTTTCTCTCCTTTTGGCCCACCTCCCCTCCCTCCTAGACTCAGTTCTTCTCCTTTTTGTTTCACCACATTAACACATTACTTCAAACTGGCCGGACCACAGCCTCCTGCAGGTGACGGATGCTCATGAGATCTGACTCATCATTGCTGCATTCCTGCATATAATTTCACCAGTCTCTCTTTGATGGATTTGCTCTCCACCTTTCTGTCTTTTAGCGTGACAGTGTGGTCTAAGTGACTGGAATACTAGAATACAGTTTGCTTCTTGATTTTCACTATATTTGTGAAAGTGTTTCCAAACAGACCTTGGAGTCCTTGCTCCCCAAGGAGCATCACAGCTGCAGTGGACAGCTCCCACTGTGCTGCAGCTCGGTGGAGATAATCTCCCTGTCAGCAGCCTGTCTCATACCCAGATGTCAACTGATGCCAACTGTTGTGTACCTTCAGTTTGCACTCCCACAGTGCTGTCAGTAAACGCTCATCTCACCATTTTCTGTGCCACTGATCACATGCCGAATTCCACTGCATACATTTCTGTAGCTCAGAAGGTGTGGATGTGTTAAATGACCTGTCAATGTAGGTTCTTGTGTTGAATTTAAAGTGAAAACACATATCACCACATGTATGGCCACTTATTTACTGACCTTGTATGTGAAAGATCATAGATGTTTGCAAATTTTACAGCCAGAACACTGATTCTGGTGATTTCAGGTATGAAAATATTCTTTTGTACCAAGTCTATATTTTTATTAGTACTGATACTGTTGAATTTGAATTATGTAAGCTGTATTACACAGGCTGACAGAAGAGAGCATGGTTTTGACAGTGGCACAACTAACGCCTAATGACACACATACAGATATACAAAAGTGTCATATAATGATAAAAATAATTGTACATGCATTTTATTTTTTGGCACCTTTCTTAGGTCAAGAAGAAAAAAAAACAGATATGAAATACAATAGCACATTTAAATACAGACACATATACAAAGGGGGTGGGAGTGGGGGGTTGATCAGATGTTAGCAGCAGGAGCTTGTAATGTATACATTGTTGGACAGGGAGCCAGTGGATGAGGACTGGTGTTATATGATCAAGGAATTTGTACAGATGATGATTCTGGCGGTGGTGTTCTGGATGGTTTGTACACGGTGGATGAGATTCTTTGGTAGACCTGTGAGAAGGGAGTTACAATAATCCAGACGGGAAGTCAACCAGAGGATTTCAGTGGAGTGCTGGGTGAGAGAGGGGCGAAGTCTGGAGTTATTGCCGAGATAGAAAAAGGCTGTGCGTGAGATGTTATTGATGTGTAATGTGAATGAGAGGGTACTGTCCAAAATAATGATGATGATGAGAATGCTTAGGGGGTGGGATTTTGAGAATGATTTGGATCCGATGAGAAGAATTTCATTTTTATTGCCATTGAGTTTGAGCTTGTTGTCTGACATGAAGGCAGTCCATAAGGACATTAAGTGGTGATGTAGTGTCCGGTTTGGTGGTGATGTAGATTTAGGTGTTGTCAGCATAACCGTGAAAGCAGATACCAAAATAACGGAAGATATCACCAAGAGGGAGGATATAGATGATAAAGAGTAGGGGACTGAGTACAGAACCTTGTGGAACACCGTGATGTAGTGGTGAGGGTGATGATCTGGTATTTTCTCCTTGGATAAACCCCAGTGTCGGCCAAAAGATCTAAGAGGATCGATTAGAATAGAATAGAAATACTTTATTGATCCCAAGCTGGGAAATTGCAGAAGAAGATGGCGAACATGATGATTTACGTTCTCAGTTTTCATTTCTAAAACTGGCTGACAATGTATAAAAGAAATCCAAAATATTCTTAAATTAAGTTATTTATTTAAGAAAGCAGCCTTCTGAGTATATTTGCAGTCATTTGGGTGCAGATTTGATGCACAATCCACATGGAACAGGTGGATTTTCATTTCAGCTAATACATTCAATATATCGACAGCCATATCAGTAAAAAGTGGAAGATTTTCCCCTCTAAAATTGTTATCTTTATCAGTCTCAGTCACTAAAATCCCATATCAGTCAAGCTCTAGAAGCAGCGCAGGAGAGAGCACCAGGGGAGCATCAGCATTCATTTCTTACCTTTTGTAGAGCTTTTATTGCAAAAACCACTGGTGAGCAATGAGTCACTGTGGTACCACTCAGCCCCAAAGAACTAAGCCCTGTGTCATTGACTGGAATGATACATGCTTTTAAAGGTAATTAAACCTTTGGCTTATTTTCTGAAATGAAGACCAGGCTTAGTAATTTCTGATGGATTTCCCCAAATCCTCTTGAATCAAAGCATTAAGTGAGTCATTTGTTTGGATCAAATTACAAATATGCCATAGGATCTTGTAAGTCATTTGCACCTCTCCTCGTTGTACTGCAACAACATGCTCTTGCCACTGACAAGAGCTGATCAGAGAGGATGAAAGACATCAAGAGGAATGTCATCCATAGAGTTTTTGTACTTGCTGCCAGAGAAATAGTGGTATAGAATCTCCTCGTTCAAAGGAGAAGACAATGTGGGAAGTAGCTGAAGAGTCCAGCTGCATCTTTTCATATTCCCTCATTCTATGTCTCTGTGCTGCTGACACCAGTCCAATCAAGAGCTACCAAGGTGGGTAGGACTGAGGATTAACTGTTTTTTGCAGGTACAGAGGGCAAGATCAGCTGTCAGCATCATCAGGACCTCATTGAGATTCCATATACTGGGTGAAATCTGTTGACTTGAGTGTCACATTGGTCTGCACTCTGCCCTCTGGACTCCAGAGCAGAATATACTCAGTCAAGAACATCTTTTGCTCTCTGAAGAGCCTTGCTCTGAAGCTAGATTAATTGAAAAGGTATACAGCAGTTTCAGTTCAAAATATCTGTATGCTTGAATGTAGTGAGGCCTTGAGGGCACTGCTTTGCTTACTTGGTCAACTTTCTACTGTGTTTTCCCTTTTTTCAATTTCTGCTTGTCCTTGCAGTGAAGATTGGTTTGTGACAGTTCCAAGATAAATGGCTTATGCCCTGTGGAACATATTTTATTTTGCTATGTCCAGTATATCATGCCAATAAATCAACAGTAGGTGTGTAACCTCCCTGACGGTTGCCAACACAGCTTGAGGTGTGCCATATTTGGTCAACAGATGAATGATAAATTCCCTTTCTGAAGGCCACAGGAATATGTGGGTGTTGCCTGGCTGATTTATTACAGACAAAACAGATTGTGAGTGGAGGAGTTTTGTTACTGATGGGGTCAGGAATGATATCTGCTGTTGCCACTGGCAGATATGGAGGGGGTGATGTCACTGTTCATCGTCTGATTGGCTGAACTGTCGATGCATATACAGCAGAATACAAACAGCAACCAAATTGCTCCCACCAGAGGGATTTGCACTCTGCAAAAGCGTTTCGCCTCCATAAACAGAGTCAAACAATCTCCTCATCCATACTAATCTCAGCATACTTATTTCTCTTTATCAGTTTTATTACAGCACTGAGCCCAGATTTTAATCCCATTTCCCAGTGATAACTATTTATGTATCCTTGCTAACAGTAATTCAGTTCTTCAAAGTGATTCTTCTTCAAAATCAGAGCAGGCTTCATATACTTAATTGGATATAAACTTGATATATAATACAAATGTAATTGGATGATTTGGACGTTCTCATATGGCCCTGACACATTTTTGCTCAGTCACTAAAATATTTAAAGCTGCAGATTGTTTCAGTTCAGCTTGATCATGTATCGCTGTCCCTTGCATTCACATCAAAGAGCTCATTAGTGAAGCTCTTCTCTTATCTCTGCACGACATCGGCTACATGGGAATATCTTTAGTTCTCCCACATATACAAGGTACAGCAGAGATATACATTTGTTCTCATAGTTCTATAGTATGAAAACAGTAGGCCCCCCTGAATAAAGCACACAATAGACCACTGCAGTGCTGGGCGGGTGCTGCCCATGTGAATGTGCATAGTTCCACTCTGAGAATGTGAAAAAAAACAATGTTGTGCAAGCTCTGCAACGCTAGTTTTTCAGCTAGAGATAAATAGACCTAAATAAGTTTATAGTTTTATACGCTTTCACAAAGCAGATAATTATAATGTGGAAACAAAGTGCCCACTGTTGTGTGTTTGTGTAAGAGAGAGATAGAGAAAAAGAGGGAGCATGTGAATGATCAAGCTTAATTGTCAGTGGGACAAGACATTGCCCTGGTCGCCAATTCACACACACTTTCACTCTTACCATAATATTGTAGCTTTAGATGAAAGCCTTACATCTGTTTCTCCCTATGGTACATAATTATTCATACGGATACTTACATTCAATAAGCTTAGTTTTCACATACATATACACAGACACACACATACACCGTCCTGCAGGTGACCTTCAGCTTGCCATATGTTTGCTATGTGTGTAAACTCTAATGGCTGTTTTGGAAAACATGCTGCTGAGATTGTGACAGCTTCACATCAATCACCTATAGTAGAAATAAGTATTTGTATTTTTCTGTTTTATAAGTTGAATATATTGGACCCATGTCTTTTAGCATTCTAAATTTAGTGAGGAGGAAGCATAGATGAGGATGAAGGATGAGTAAAGGATGTAGCCAAAGATTATCTGTACTAAAGATTTCATTTCAGGCTGCATACCAATGAAATGGTAAACACTTCCGTTCCCTAAATGCGCATAGCCTACTTTGAAAGTGTAGTGAACATCATGTGGATGGATGAAAAGCTTTATTTACATAATTTATTTATATTTTCAAGTAACAGCCATATTTGGCATTGAAGAACTTGCTTTATAAATGTAAGCTGACAATAGCTGAACTGCATTGCCTGATCTCACGAGAGTTAGTTACTAAGAAGGAAACAGGTCCTAAACTAAATTTTCTTCTCATCTGTCTGTCTGAAAAATATAATGTCAGTGGGAGATATGTAGCGTGTGACAAATGGCTCTAATATTTACTTCAGTGACTATGGGGTGAGAGAAAGATAATAATCTATGTTCACGTTAACTTGTCCCATTGGAATCAATACATTGTTCACAACCTGCTGCTAGTCTCCTAAAGAGATGGGGCAGTGGCGAAACACATGTGACACAGAAGTTATAATGAGTAGAGATACCGAAAAAATTCAGTTCTCGGTGCCAATACCAGTGAAATTACACGATTCTCAAAGCAAATTCTGAATGAACTTCTTTATTAGCAAATTTGCAAAATATTTAAATGCCATTTCTATAACAGACATACAGAATACAGTATAACATAACAGAACGCAGTACAACTATTGGTCGTAGTGCAACAACTTAAGATTCATACACAGAATGCACACATTGGCACTGAGACACACACACACACACACAGACACACACATACACACAGCTGGAGCCGATCCCAGATGACATTGGGCGTGGAGTACACCCTGGACAGGACGCCAGTCTATCGCAGGGCACAAGTACAGACAAACAGAGACAACCATTCACACACGGGCAATATAAAGTCACCAATCAACCTCAACACATGCATGTCTGGCGGAAGCCGGACAACCCGGAGAAAACCAACGCAGACACGGGGAGAACATGCAAATTCCACACAGAAGGGCCCCAGTCGGGATTTGAACCAGGAACCCACACCACTGCGCCGTCTAACTTCTAATCCATTGTCTCTGATGAAGCATACTTTATGGTGTACTCTAACCTGACTCTTGCCAGATGAATTTTGTTCCGCCTTGCTTCACTCATCCATCTGGGATCGCTCCATAGGAAAGGGATTTCAGGAGGCTGGGCCTTATCAAAAATCCTTGCATATGATTGAATAAACCACTTGTCCGTCATCTTTATTGACGGGCTACTTCAACCTCTGACATCAAACCAACCTGTGACCCTGATGAGAGTGACGCAGGGGAAAGCCAAACCCGATCAGGGAAGGGCGAAAACATCGTTTCCATCAACAAAAGCCTTCAGAGCCGTTCTCTGGTGTTCTTTTAAAGAAGAAATATTTGCTAGATTGGACAACACAGATGAAATAGCAGCATCCATTTTGGCGCTTGCTTCCTCGATGCAAGCCGCCATTGTTGTCTGAATCACAACAGTCGCTTCTCCGCCACATCACAAAACCCCTGCCTGGCGGACCTGATTGGCTAGACCACCTGAAATCACCTTCCTATGGAGCGATCCCAGATGGTTCAGTGGAGCTAGATGGAGTCAAGGCGGAAGCAAGGTGGAACAGAATTCATCCGGCCAGAGTAATGTTAGGTGTACTCAGCCGTAACACACACTGATTGTAAACTTCTACATAGCAGTCTGGCCAATAGCTGGCAGAAAAGAGATATTACTGTTGTCATCTTACTCACAAGAAAACAAATCAGTATGTTTACCAAAATGTCAGACATTTTTTTAAAGTCAGTTGCATGGGTCACATCAATTTTCATATTGCAGCGGCAGTAGCTCAGTCCATAGGTGACTCGGACTGCCTATGGTGGCTGTTGAGCAAGGCACCGAACCCCAAACTGCTCAGGGCGCCGATCCATTGGCAGTCCCCTCGCTCTGACATCTCTCCATTAATAGCATGTATAAAGGTCCTGTTTGTGCATGTGTGTGTATATCAGGCCTGTGTGTGTGTGTAACATGGATAATAACAGAGTGAAAAAATTGAATTTCCCCTTTTCCCTTGGGATTAATAAAGTAATTCTTCTTCTTCTTCTTCTTGCAGACTATTTGTAGACTTGAAGTGTTTTATGTCTTTGATTATAAAGATGTAGTGTATTATTTTTAATTAAACACTTCCAGGTGATTGTCAGGAAAATCCTGCATGCCATGTTCATTTATTCCCATCAGCATTTTTAGAGCATATGAGAGACTTTAACCTAACCTTTATAGCAAAAGAATATTTATAGTATAAACCTGATCTGTATTTAAACCTTTTTTATGAACAAATGAAACCAGAAAGCACCAGAGCTCCAAAAGGGGGAAACTATTGAACCAGTACATAATAAGGAGGACTGCCTCCAGAGCAGTGGTGTTTTGAGACCAGCAGAACCAAAGTGATTTATTACATCACTGATATAAAAAATGTTTGCTGTGTTTCCAGGTTATTTGCCCACTTTGGCTGCAAAGGAGGGTTTCTAACAAATAGCACAAAGCTTACATTGATTGCTTTTACCAATAATGAAGGATGTTTTGTGTTTCTTATTAAATGTGCTGAAATTATTTCATAGAATGTCTGACAGTGATTGATGCAATACACTGTGTTGCACCCACATTACCTTCTTTGCTGCCTTGAGGAAAAATGAGATGACTTTGAAGATCTTTTCACAGCCTCAATGTGATGACACACCATCTTATCAATAGAAATAATACCTACTGTGCCTTGATGATGTGGCAATGTGCCTTAAAGGCAGCAAAAACCCTGTACATTTACACTTGTGTACACTGTCTAGAGATTTCTTTCTGCAGTCCTTTGTAGCATGGCTGCAGACTTGTTTCTTTTTACTTTTACTTTTTCAGTGTTTTATTAAGGCCCATATGTATTAAACTATTTGCTTTTTCCGTAGAGGAACATGAGAAAGTAATTAACTAAGGCTTGATATTTTTGCCAAATTGGAAACTAACCGAGTTGACAGAGTGGTTGACAGCGTCATCATAAATATTTTAATCAGTGGTAATATTGATTTGGTGTAATTATACTACATATTTCAGTTATTAAAGTGATCAAGAATGGTTTTTCGCAGAAATAACACACACACACACACACACACACACACACACACACACACACACGCACACACGCACACACAGTTAATACAAGATTACATAACATTGAGTACAAACAAGTGGCTCTGCTTCACCAGCAATGCAATAGAAAAAGAACAATGCCAGACTACTTACCATACCAAGTTTAGTTTACACATTTGCATGTTATTATATCATGCTTCAGGGTAAATTAAAGTAGGTGGGATGGCTGCCTCCTTCACACATGTAGCCCGACCTACAGTGGAGATCAAAATTAGATAACAGTATTAAAACTTGATTTATTCTGAAATATTGTTATTTTTTAATTGTTCAGAATTTGATAGAATATCGGCTGTGGCTATACCACTTCTCTACTAGCATGCAAAATTAGAGAACACCAACCATTGTGTCAGAAGAGAAGATTTAAATAATGTTTTCTTAGGGCTATAGGATAAAAAAATGAATGAATAGGAAGTGTAGAGGCCCTTGCACTAGTTTCTCACATTGTTCTGGTTTGATCTTGGTCCATTCTTCTTCAGTCTTTTTCACATTTCAGTAACTGTAGTGGGTTTCTTAGCCATTACTTTGTTGCCAAGGATTTTCCAAAGAGTCTCTATGAGGTTTAGATCTGGAGTATGGGCCGGCCATTTCATTGTTTCAATATTCTTAGCTTCAAGGAACTGCTTAACCTGCAAAGGTATTACATGTTGCCAAAGGAGATTCACAAAAACATTTGCATTCACCCTGCCATGTAGCTGTACAAGAGGCCCAACTCCTGCTGCAGAAAACATCCCCCAAACCATGACAATTCCTCCTCCAAATTTAACTGACTTCTTCACACACTTTGAGTTCAGTCTTTCCCCAGTGCTACGCCGAACATAATGTTTCCCAATAGACCTAAATAAATTCAACTCACTGAAATGTACTCTGGACCAGTTCTCCCCTGTCCACACAACATGCTCCACACCAATGCAAGTCTAGCCCTTTCATTCTTTCTGCTGAGGAGAGGTTTGGACACTGCAGAGGGGCTTTCAGTCCGAATTGTCTTAAACAACAAGAAACTGTATGCAGAGACAGATCCTTTCCCTTTTCAGCACTGAACTGGCAAGCAACTACAGCTGCAGTGTTGAACAGATTGCCAGTTGAGAGTCTTCACATAATCATGTCCTCTCATGCACTTGTTTTACGTGGATTACTGGGGACTTGAGGGACTTAAATGAATCTGTGTACTTGTAAAGTTTTAATATATTTGAAATCACAGACTTGGAACGCCCAACCTCTCTTTCAATGGCTGAGAGGGCCATCACTCTGGCCTTCATCTGGACAACCTGCTGTTGCAGGGATTTAGTCACCTTAGAGCGGCTTGCCATCTTGCAAAGAAACTAGGAGAGCTGTCAGATAAATAGGGTCTGTCCAATAATTAAGTTAATTGTCACAAAGAGCCAGATTAACACTACTGACTGGGAGGTATCTGAAAGTGTTCTTTAATTTTGCTTGCTGATTTTTTCACAAATTAAAGGTTTTTGTTTGTTATTATTTGAGATACCTTGTTTCTAGTGGCCCCTTTGGTGGTAAGATGTTATTGCAGGCAAGCCTGTTTTGTCAGAACCCTCCATCTTGTCACGTTCGCAGTCGTTATGCATGTTGACTTTTTTTTTTGCTCTTTTGTAAATTTTATTGACACACATTCACCTCTCTACTTCCGGTCTGTTCCCTATATGTTACCCTTTTAAATCCATACACACACATGTTTCTCTTACTTCCCTTACTACACTGTCACTAACGTAAACAGCGTCACTAACATAAACAGCATCACTAACGTATACAGCGTCACTAACGTAAACAGCGTCACTAACGTAAACAGCGTCACCAACGTAAACAGTGTCACTAACATAAACAGTGTCACTAACATAAACAGCCTCACTAACCTTGCAGGCATTTGCAATTAGGAAGGGAGTATTGCCACAGATACTGAGATTGGAATACTCAGTACAAGTACAGTACAAGTGCTTTCATTAGTGGATCATTATATGATCAATCACCATTGTTTTAACTCACTCGTTGATAGTTAGTAACTTAACAGACAATTAACTAAATGAAGATCTTACAGATTATATCTTTAAACCTCCACTGACCCAGTACCATGACTGTAGAAACCAACTGCAGTTTTGTGCACATTCACTATTATTAAGTGTTTTTGCTGCAAAGGGTGACCTTTTAGTTGGGTAATAAATATCAGCAGGTTAAAGAGATACTTTGCAGCTATAGGCTCTGAGTGCTGTGCCCACAGCTCTTCTATGGGGAAATCCAATTTTTTTCTTTCTCTGGCTAAATTTGCCAAAATAGGGAGTTTAAAAGACCTAAAACATTTTTTGCTTGGTTGTATTAAATTCAGTTATTTCCCCAAAAGTAAACATGTTTTGACAGCAATAGTAATTAAATACAGTAATAAATGACTTAAGAAGTTTGGTCATGCTGTAGCTTGATGAAGAATACCTATTAAAAAGTCAGACCTTTAGGCAGTAGATCCTGTCACACGGCTTGTTGTTTTGTCTCATCTTATTTCTCTGTAAGACCAGATAATTAATGGTGGTGTGGCAGGGGAGCCCACAGCCAGTAATAGAATGGATTCAGCTTGTTTACCCAACTCATGCCTTGTCCTGTACTTTTTAATGAGGATGTGGGCAAGGGCAGGCCGTCACCATAGCCATCAGACATTTGGGGCTGTGGCATCTGTATGGAGCTCCTTATATACAATCCCAAGGCTCTAGAGAGGCGTATCATAAAGTTAATATGTTGGCCTCCAGGATGCAGCTCTGTGTACCAGAAGCTGTAGAGTAATAGTTATGTTTCAGCCACAATTAAACAGGTGGAAATAACATCTTATGAATGTATGCTGAGTTTAATAAGTGGTGATCAAGAGCAAGAGGCTCCCTGGTATCAGTTCTGGACTGGCATTAGAATAGAAGATAGAAGACCGATATTCATTTCAACCTCTGTGACTGTGTTGTCCTGTAATGGGACTCAAGATATGTATGACATGTTTTTCCTCTGTAGTTGTTTTTGTTAATTATGTATTTACGTTATCTTTCTGGACTTACTCTTTCGCTATTATTATTATTATTATTATTATAAATATTTATTTATTTATTTTTCAGATTTATGTACTGGAGGTTGGGGCTACACGGTGGTGTAGTGGTTAGCACTGTCGCCTCACAGCAAGAAGGTTATAGGTTCATCCTGGCATCCTGGCCTGGGCCTTTCTGTGCGGAGTTTGCATGGTATGGGTGGGTTTCCTCCGGGTTCTCCGGTTTCCTCCCATAATCCAAAGACATGCACGTGTTAGGTGTTACTCTAAAATTGCCCATAGGTGTGAATGGTTGTCTGTCTCTGTTCGTCTCTATGTGCCCTGTGATAGACTGGCGTCCTGTCCAGGGTGTACCCCGCCTCACGCCCGATGTCAGCTGGGATTGGCTCCAGCACCCCCGCGACCCCGACCCCGGGATAAGCGGTTGAAGATGAATGAATGTACTGGAGGTTGCCTCCATGATATTGAGGAATGTTCCACGTGGGCCAAAACTCTTGAAACTATCATATGGATGCCATGCACCAGCCATTCAGAAACTAATACAAACTTAAATTAAAAGATAATAATAACATTAAATGCATCAAAGAATAGTAGTCCTCAGTACATAAGGCATATTAAAAATATTTGTATAGTTTAAGAAAGGTACACAACAATCTGACGGTGTTTGCCATCAAAGTAGAACATCAGGATGTCAGTGGTTTATTCTGTCATATTGATAAACTTTTACATTCAGTACTTATTTGTTGACAAATGACAAGTTTGTTTCCAGACGTACTCCTCCAGTCGGACATGTAGCCTTCAGGTAAACAAACCAGTGCTGAGACAAGAGCCGTGCCCAGAGCAGACTTGCTCCTGTGGGGAGTGTGCTGTTCAAATCCCACTGCCAAGCAACTGACAGAAGCTTGGAAGAGATGAGCTGTCAGACGCTTAGACAGACTTTTATTAACCCTCCACACATAAAGACAGGAGACTGCATAGACCTTTGAAATGAAACAGTATCTGAAAATAAGAGGGGGCCTTGTCTTTCTCTAGGTGTGGTGTAGAAGCCACTATACGCAAATTCCAAGAGAATTACAGCTATATAAGAGCATAAGTGGGTGGTTGTAGCACGGCTGTGAGGGTGGTGGGCTTCCTGTCTGAATCTCTTACCAAATGGGGAAATATACCATATGTGAAGAAACAATCCTTCCTACCCACCTCAGTGGTCACAACCAAGATAGCCTAGAACAGGGGTATCCCATACTGCTCCTAAAGAGCTACTACCCTGTGTGTTTTAGGTTTCTACCTGCTCTTACACACCTGATTCTAATGATGTGCTCGTTATCAAGCAGCTGAAGCTTGTCACACGTTTGAAAATCGTTAGAATCATGTGTTAGAGAATGGAGACATCTAAAGCATGCAGGGCAGGATTGGACACCCCTGGCCTAGAGGAAGGTTATTTGGCTTGAGTTTCTCGAGTAGAGTTGCTCATTGGGGAACAATAGGAGAGAGTAATTGCTCTAGGCAAATCCCAGGTGTGGAGGCTTTATAACACTAAACTGAGTTCACAGGATGTATTGTCAGTATTGTGCTTTGTAGACAATCACAAAGATGACTGTAGCAGATTGTTCTGGGAAAATACTATTTTCTCAGTGAGTGCTGTATTTATTTATTCGAGTGTAGCCTCTGTAAGCATTGAGCCATTCAAAACCTAACAGCCGGAATATTTGAATAACCTTTCTGCTGCTACTTCTAATTTTCTCTGTCTCGGAAACATGAAAACTAGATGAAATACAGCCAAAACCGATCAGCTTCCTTTAGAGATGTTATAATGGTTTTACACTGAAAATTTGTAACAACCAAAAATGATGTGAACTTCTAAGTAAGGGTCCTCCCTGGTTCTCTGCAGCAGGATGTTCAGGGCTGTGCCAGGTCAGATGGCGTTCAGATCTTAAGCTGACTGGCACAACTATAGGGCCAGACATTTTATCCTGTCTGGGCTTTGTTGTTGCCTCTGCCTAGCAGCAAATTCTCATCAGTACCCTTTTTAATTGGCTGAGACATTTGCCTCTTTTTCACCCATTTTAAATGTGTAATGCTGGTCAGAGGACCTCACACTGCGCCTCCTCCGGCGTTGGCTTGATTTGACTGGCTCATCAAGGGAGAAACATGGTTGGAGAAAATTCGAGTCTGTAAGGCAAGTGAGCTCAAACCTGACAGGCTTCCATGCGATCTCCTTATTTAGATGGCTTTTTGTCACTGTTAATTACCGTGCTTCCTTGCTACAGTGCCACTACAAAATAAAAAGCAGAGGTTTGATGCCAACTGCTGCTCTCTGTTCTAGGCTCACGACAGCCTGAAGGGCCCAAAGCACTTTTCTTTTTTTTTTTTTTACTACTGTAGTCACTCAAATGAAGAGTTTCAAAGAAAACCAGGTCAATGTACTATGACTGCCTCAAAGGAGCTGAAACAAAAAGATGCTATTTTCCCTCTCAGTTTAGCGTTAAGCATACGCATCTGAAGATTTTACAAATTTAGACATATGAAACATCTTGCTTTGGCTTTATTCAGTAACAGTACAATACACTCACCATCCCTTACTGTGACATTATGGAGAATGTTTCATATGGGCTCTTTGCCATGTGTGTTGGCAGAGCTCCTTTGCTTCTGTGTTCATTATTTCCTTTCACTTTGAGGATATTAACTACATGGAAATGAATAGTCAAGCTGGTGAAAACCGCTGGTTCATTAGCCCATGCCATGAATCATTTAGCTCCGAGCATCTTCATTTCATTTGTTTGATAGTTTTTTTTCTCGACTGTTTACAAAACTGTTATGCCACCCACATCAGATTATTGTGGTGGAATACTTGCATTGCACCAGAACAGCCAACAACAAAACGTACATTTTCACACCATTCAGTTAAATAGTCACTGACACTGGAAGACTATTAATACACTATATCACAAAGGGGTGTGAAAAGTGGGGATCAGGTGGCAGAGATGTCATATGAACAGTGAATGTTTATGGACGTGCATTCAGGACTGAAAGATTAATCCAGGATTGCAAAGCTTGTCCCTTGCATTTTTTTACTGCTTAATTTTTTTGTTCTCTTTGGTATTTCTCAAGTCCCTATCTGATTCTGTCTCATATGGGCATGCAGCTCTAAGGTGGACGGAGGCTATGTTTTATAACAGCCATAAAATGGCACAGTGGGCACAAATGGAGGGCTTTCCCATGAATCACTGCTACATTAATTTGCATTGACCATCATAACTCTTACAGAGCCATTTCAGGGCTTTGCTACAGGGAATGAGCTGGAGGTACTCTATATTACCTTTCAGAGGATCAATTCCCTGTTGAAGTTCTACGAAGAACTCTCTACAAACATAAATCTGTCACTCTGGCTTTTCCTGAAATTCTGTTTTTTATTTTCAAGGGTGTTGTCATTTTTTTTTTCTTTTACAAACATAGAATACAGTTCTTTCAGTCATTTCTCAAATAATCATCTTGCATGATTCACATGTCCCTGGGTGATCTTTTCTGACTGAAAAGAGGTTAAGCTGCTTAAGCTCTCTTTTTATATCAACACTCTTTTATTATTATAGTTTGGATAAAATGAGAAATAGGCCTCAAGTAATCCCAAGAATAATTAAAACTCTACAGCTCAGATTCCTGGGTTGAACTAGTGTGACTTTCTAGGCGCCAAGTGAAAAATATTTTCATTAGCATATGACTGGCTATTATGTTTTAATGACAAATTGTATCATAAGAAAGAAACGCCTCTTGTCTGCATTTTTAGGACTATCATAACACTCCAACTGAACTGTTGGAAGTCAAATTGGCACCAGTTGTCCACTTGTTTTTGACAAAGTAACTATAAATCCTTTCTGGTAAATCAGGAGGTCTTATCCAGAAAACAATTGTTTTGTGCTGTAGAAGTTAGGATTATACCTGAGACAAATAGAGGTGCACCTATCCACTTTGCCAGATTGGTATTGGTGCCGATACTGACCTGATTAAAGTTGTACAAAGCCTTTTGTGGCTCCTTGGTTGAGAATGAAGAAAACAAGTTAGAAAATTAAAAAAAGAGAGGCTTAAGGCTACATTAGCCACTATCATAACACTCCAACTGAACTGTTGGAAGTCAAATGGGTACCAGTTGTAGGCACCAGGTTTCCACAAAAATAAGAATACATGGAATTAAAAAGACAATTTTTCTCTGTCTGCTGCTAAGATTTTTATCCTTTTTCTTGAACAGTCCATTGCAAGTCCGTCAATATTATAGAAGTGCAATGGTAAATTAGTATAGTACTCTTTTAAGTGGATTTGCACTGGCCATTACCCTACGGATCCATATTAAGTATCATAAAATTCAGTGTTTTTGCTATCAGTTTTTTGCTATTCATTCAGTCATGGCTGCTGTTGTTTTAATGCAACAGCAAACCTTGCCATTTTACATACTGTGGATGAATTCCCTATTTGTAAATAATATATTAAATGAATGGCAGATATACGAATGTTTTCCCTCATGAACATCTCAGTCGTTTTCACAGTAATTAGAATCTAACTAGATGTGTCCGTCTTTATTAGTGTACAGACCAAATACATTGTGTGTACACTCATGAAGCCTTTGAAAATCCTGATTGGTTTGCATGCATTTGCTACTGTCAACGCCTTCACATTCACTCGCTAAATACAGCCTATTTTGAATGACAACAAGCAATCATTTTTGATTAAAGAAGCAGAATCCAATTAACATTTCATTCACTGTACTGCTTGTTTTTGTGACATCCTCATGCTTTTTGAAGTTTGTGATGTTGGAAATTGTAGAATTATATTATACAAATATATAAGAGGTAGACAAATAATGTGGACATTGTGAAGGGTCTTCTTTGGGTCAACACAAATAAGTAGCCCACAGTATTTTTTAGCTGCTGTTGGACATGTGCGTTGCAAGGAAGGCTGTGTGGTATTTAGAAGGCTGAGGTGTCAGGTCAATCCTCCATAATAAACAGTCCTTGCTAAAATCTTTGCAATGTCTCCACAAATCAGGAGCACTGCACGGATGTACATTATCCCATTTTCCGTTAAAAATAAATAAAAAAATATTCTGATAGATTTTTGCAAGTTTTTTGTCCCCTGTATAGAATTTATATACACTTAATCTTTAAACAGAAATAGTCAAATGAATATAAAATAACCCAGTTTTTCAACTGGTCCTGTTTGAAGCACTCTGTTGTGTCCAAAGAATCAAATTATGCAGGTGTGAAATGTCAGACTAGTCTCTATGACAGTTGGACGGCTCCACATTGGATTTTATATTAAAGGTGCAAAATATTGGTGTTGCAACGTCCTTTGTAATGTTTGCTACATTTGCTCCGACTGGCTTGGTTGCTTTTTCCTCAGCCGGTAAATTGTAATCTATGGACAGGCTGATTATCCTTCTCCTTTACTGCAGTAATGGTCTCTGTGACCGGGTCATTTCCTGTCTTGAAAGGTTGATTCTTTTCTTGCCATCCTGTGAATGTGGCCATCAATTCAAATGGCATTTGTCTGGCTGGTGGTTAAATTGTAATAGATTTCCACAGTGAGGTCTGTTTTAAGATTTTGCCATTGGTATCCATCTTCATCTTCTTTTCCAAAAGCAATAAATAGTTCGGAACAGCTGAGAATTCAAGGGTAAGTGGTCTCAACAAGTGATTTTTTTTTTTTTATATCACCATACTGCATTTGAGCCAAGCATTTCCTCCAACTGGTCAAAATGACAACATGAGGGAATGGGGTGAAGCCAACAGGTGAAGCTAACGCACTGAGAATCCCAATTCTTCATCTGTTTGTTTGTGGGAGGTGTTCACAAGAGTGTTACTGGTACTAAGGATTACTTAGTACTGATGCAATGTATTTTGTGTCCCCCTTACTGTAGCCTCTACTTTCCAACTGAAATCATGTAGCTTCTTTGTGGTACGTGTTTGAAATTTAAAAACAAATAATTATAGAAAATCTGAGGACAAAGTGGACGACATTTCAGCAAGGAAGCCATCTGTTTGTCCTGCAGCAGCACGCCACTTGGTTGTTACAGAGCAACTTTAACAATGATTCAGCTTGCCTTCTGTTCTTGCTGTCATGAAATGACTCACTGCTTTGCTTAAGCATGTGTTATTGAAAATTCAGGGCATCTGAATAACTTGAATAAATGAGTATGCTTCTAAGTCTGTCCAGTTATGATCAGAGCTGTCTTCATATCCACAATATTGCAAGCCATCAGCAGGCAATGAAAAGCAACCCCGGTAACTGCCACAACCTCTACATTTCCATTTTTCATATTTTTCATGAAGCTAGGCCTTTCTTGTCTTTCAATGCATGCGTGCAGAATATTAAATAAATTCATGATGAATACAAGGGTTAAGAAAATAATTTACTAGCCACGATGGTGGGTAAACAAAGGGGGTTGGGATGGATGGGACTTATTGCCCTGAATCACTGTAGGGGGAATTCCCTTACAGTGACAGTCCTAATCATTATCAGTGGACTGAGCTTCACTCACTGCTGGTTTGGTTACTGAGTCACTGAACAGGTCAACACTGACACATTGTCAACTCATTAAAAAGAGCTGTTCAATGAATGCTGAATTAATGTTTAAATTTCAAGAATATGTCTGGAAACTCAAACGTTTCATTAATTCATGAAACAAATTGGGGCTGCAACTAATGATTTATTTCATTATCTATCAACTTCAAGATTATTTTCTCGATTCGTCAATTAATTGTTTAGTAAGACATCGTAAAACAGTAAAAAATGTCCATCACTATCATCTTCAGACATCTGAATTTGCCCGATCGACAGTCCAAAATTCAAAGAAATTCAATGTAAAATCATATAAAAGAAAAGCAGAAAATCCTCACATTTTTGGAAAAATAACAATAATAATAATAATATTAATCGATTATGAGAATACCAACTAATTGTTTTTTGTGATCAGGATGTAAAGTCAAGTGATGTAATATAACCCTGATTTGAGATGTCATGGCATCCCTGCTAGATTTTCAGAACGGAAAGCACATAGACCCATAGAGAATGACAAGCCGCCATCTGCCTATCCTTCTCCTCGAGCTTATTCACTAGCTGCATACTGCAATAGCTTTAAAGGAGAAAGCCTCTTCTGGTGAAATAAGGCTTTTGGCACAAAAGCTCTCCCTTGTGTCATCACTCAGGGGTTATAAGTCATTTGGATCCTGACATTGTTGTCACACTCATACGGTGAAAATAAGTTAAGTTTATTTCCTGTCTGCATCATGGGTCCAGAGAGGGAGAGATGCTAAAGAGACAGATTAGTACTTTGGTAATGGCAACCCCAAAAAGGAACAGGAAATACGCTGGTGGCATACTGCACAGTGGGCCAATCAAGCTCACACATATAGAACTGGACTGTGTGGGGGTTTTACCCGCTGTCAGAATTGTAAGCCCTTTTATGCTTTTGGGCCAGAATGATTTTTTTCTCATACACATACAATACATAGCTTCAAGTGCTTTCTAAAATCATTGCTCTATTACAGTATTACAATAGTGTGTGGGCCTTAATTGACATGCAAGTAAAGTTTTATGAAGCTAACAGTAGAATTAGAAAGATGTCAATCAGGCATGATTTCCATCAGCCCACTTAGCTCCGAGAAGAGGCGTAATCAGCCAAAGCACCTTTCAGTATTACATGGATGCAGAGGGCATTTACAGTATTATAATGAGATTTGCTCGGTACTATCCATATAACTGGTATATTCTACATATGTTTTTTTACATGACACTATATAGAAATTATTTTCAATGAATGAAGTGATTGATACATTGTCATGTCAGCATACGAAGTTTGATTGCATTTAACATTTATATTTATGCCTTTTAGATATTTAAAATCGCATAGATGCTATGTGGCTGATGTGACAGAAACTGATGCAACAGAAGACAGTCGACACAGCAGTTATAGAGGAAGGGGAAAAAAGGAAAACTCAGAGGTAGTGTTACATGTATGGTGGGTAATATGAGAGACAAATGGTAATTCTAGTATTTTTTGCTAGCTTAGTGAATATTTGACATCTTTGGGTGACATTTTTGCTGTATTGTATGCTGAATTGGAGACTATTTTGAATGAGGCCATTATTTGAAAAAGCTCAGAGCATAATTTAAAAGCATGGGCTTTTGAATAGAAGGAATACACTATATTTTACACTTAGAAAAAGATTTTCACTCTGTGCTTTCTATGCTAGATGTCAGTACACCTGTTGTCCAATTAAACTTGTCAGTAGGGCTCTGGCAGCTTTCTATCATAAAGTGGCCATGACTTCCATTTCTGTCTATTCTCTGCTCACACCATTATTATGAGTTGGAGACAACTCGGTGGTCCAAAGCAAACAATGAAGAAGCATTATTCCAGTGGCAGTAGAGTGAAGATAAATCTGATGAGATCTACATTGTGCTTATTTACACTTTGACGAAAACGATTGATGTTTTTTGATGAATTTTTTTTCCTTAACCGAAGAGACACTCAATTAAACCAAATATCTTAGAAATACAAATCAACCCCATTAATCAAAGATCACACTCATGTATTTCTCAATTGAAACAGAAAATAAAGTCCAGTTGAATCAGGCATGCTTTAATACATTGCTATTCAAACATGCTGAATTCAACAGTTATATTAAGAGATTGGACATCCTTTTCTTTAGTAGAATTACTAAAAGGAAAAATCATTTCATACTCTGTCTATATAAAAAAGTCAAGGAACAAGAAACCACATTGAAACTGAAAATTGAAGTGTTGTAGAACATCATTCCATCAGAGTCAATTCAGAGTGAAAGAAGGAAATGGAAACTTAACTTGCTGAACTTAACTTTGACTCGGATTAAGGTTGAAGAAAATGCAGATACCAAATTATACTGTAATTTGGCAATGTCCTGGCAGCTTATTGAAAGCCTTAAGGAATACTGTAGGTTATAACTGAAACTGATAGACAAACCGATTTACTAACAGGGTTCGACAGTAAAAGTTACCAGGTTGCCATTGGCAATCATTTTGAGAAATTGGCAACCGTTTCTTGGCCTTTTTTGCCATGTAAAAAAAATGAATACATTTTAAATATTTTCTGCATTAGGGTTATTCAGATATTGCTGTTAATGTATTTTGGTGCATTGGTATATGTGTTGGTGTGTTGTGTGCATTGGCATCTTGGTGTAGAATGTTGAAGCAAATTAAGGATTTTTAGATATTATTTTTATTATTATTATTATTTAGATATTATCGCACACAATCCTAAAACAAAAACATAAATGCCTTTATTCAAACCGAATGACACATGTAATAGCACAATGTTTTGTATATCAGCTCAGCGTGGGAGTCTGTACTGTATTTTGCTGTCATTTACAGTAGATTTTTTCTCCTCTCCTCTTTTTTCTCCTCATGCTATGGCTGGGTGTGCAGCAGGCAGCTACGGGACAGTTGCTCTAACTTGTTGCTCTGCCACCAATATTAGCTGCTCTGTTTCAACGATGTTAGGCTTAAAAGACATTCATGCCAGCTGAAATTCACTGCGGTGTTTGAAGCAATTACCACTAGCTGCTATAAATTTCACTGAACCGCAGCACTGTGCTGTCAAACTCAGCCGGATATGAAGACATGTCATGACATGGGAGTTGTCCGAATATTCACTGTTGATTAGTACTGACGATCCGAAGCTCAGAAAAATTGTATTTGGGACAGCCCTAATTGTTGCACCCGGCAGTTATTTTTGGTTCAGGACATTATCAGGCGGCTGAACCATTTTAAACACAAAAAACACATTGATTTCAATGAGACGTCCCCTCCAACAGACGCCAAACGGCTTCACCCACTATTAAGCCAACAGCTGAGCTTTTTAACAGCCATTATCATCACAGCATCTGTGTAACGCTGACATGATATGCTGTAATAATGATACAGCGCCTGTCCATATAACCAAGGTCCCCTTGTACCTCAGACTAATCGACGGTGCTATCATGGCCAGAGAGCTATGACCATATTCTTTATTATAGGATAAAAACAGGAGAGGGCAGATGAGAAATTCTGTCTCAGTCCAGGCTTAGTATTTACAGGACCTGTGGGACTCTTGAAGTGTGCGGGGCTTAGAGAGTGTTCAGCCTTTTGATTTTATTACCCCCTACTATGAGCTGCTCTTACCTTAATTAAAACAGGCCTTTTTGGCCAAATTCAAAGGGCACATGTCTGTGCACAGTGACACACGTGTCTGTAGACTGACACACACAGATCATGACATCTACTGATTTTATCGTGACCTTATCTGCTGCCATGTTATCTTTGAGTGCATATCCACAAGCAAGCGTGTAAAATTCATCTTAGGGTTGTGCCTTAGACAGTATGAAACACATTACATGGAGACACCAAAGATTTATTAGTAGAGTTTAATGAAATAGAGATGAGTGGATGGAGAATTTAAATAAATTAACCTTCAGTGGATTCCCAGAGGCCCAGGGGAATGACAGAAGGGGGCTGAGGAGGAATTTTCTCCTTGTCACCGATGTAATGAATACTGATGACATGATTTTGGCTGGTATGCACTCAGTTCTTGTTCAACCTATAAGTAAACATGAGCTTGTGTTTGGATGGACAGAAGATGCCCAATGCTGAAGAGGAGATTGAAAATGAATACAATTAACTTTGATCATCTCAGGATGGTATGTGGCGTGCATGTGCGTGTGTGTGTGTGTGTGTGTGTGTGTGTGTGTGTGTGTGTGTGTGTTTCCCTATGATAGGAGCAGAGCACGTGGCAAAGTTGTGCGTAGAGAGGTGTTATCGGAGCGACTCATTGTGAATTCACAACAATAGCTTGTTAAAATAGGTACAGTGTGTCCAGAGTATGAGAAAGAAATAAGACATTTGAGGACCTGCATGCAGCAATGTAAAATATCAAGCAGGAAGTACCTTATAAATGTAAAATGTCAGTGAGGATGTGCTACCACTTCTGTGAGTTTCCAAAAAATTGTTTTTATCTGGGGAATAATGAAAGTTAAAATATGCTCTGAATAGGACATATAGTGATTTTTGGTAAGAAGTCTCATTTTAATTGTTGCTCTCTCAGCTCGAATAAATTACATTAAACTAAAACTATTTTTTCCTTTTCTTAGTAGTCATATTTTTTCTTAGTTCATTAGTGAGTTAACCCTTTGACTGGCTGCCCCCTTTTTCTAGAGGGTAGGGGTGGGGCACAGGGGATGTTTAGGGCACCACATATAAATGTACGTCATCAGAAAGCTGGGAACCTGGAAATCAATTTGAGATGCAACTCTGCAGTGTGTGTCAAGGTGTTCCAGCCATAAATCTGAAACTAAATTAATTAATTAATTTAAAAAAAAAAGTGAAAATGTACAAGGGCTTAGTACATCATGATATAAGTCTATGAAGGCCATTGTCATGCTCACGTATGTCTCATATGTTGTTGCAGCCATTTTTGGGCTGAAACCATTTGTTACAAAGAATTGGTGCATTTGACAATTTTTTACTACTCGAGAATTGATAAAATTGTCAAAAAAACACCAAAGAATAATCAATGCTGTGATTTGAGATGAAAGACTTTTTGCATTTGGATACTTCTGCATGGACTGGATGGCAAGCACTTATGTTCAGTTCTTATTGTCAATATACTTATCTTCTGAGGTGTTTAGTTTGTGGCTGTGCAGTTTTATTAGGCTGGGATCACAACAGGTCATACAGTGAAGTCAAGTAAAAAAAAAATGCTCTCACTACAATGAAATGGGCCCATTGGATCCACAAGTCTCAGCTTTCCAGTCATGCCCAATTTATGCAATTCAAGACTGTTTAGGGACCCCAGTGTGCAGAATTATTCAAATAAACCATTTTAGAAGAAATGAAAATAACACATTTGTACTGCATGAGAAAAACCTGCATTTTTATTGCTCCAAACATCTGGGATTATCATAAAGACATGTCTGTAATTGGGGAGACCCATGCGTACCCATAGAACCCAGATATCTTGAGGTCAGAGGTGAGGGATCCTTTTTAAAATGGCCATCCCAGTTTTCTCTTGCGGTGTTCGATCAAACCATCTATTTTTAGTGTTTACATCTTTGTTGGTAAGATAATGCCATCCTTTCTTATTTCTGTTTAATATCTCCACGGCACAGAGCAGTGAGTAGGCTCTGTTATATTGTCATTGAAAACAGTTGCCCTTCAACATTTTCTGGATCACCCTCCCCTCTGTACTTCTGCTAAAGCTGTACAAATGAGGCAGTTTCACACCAGCAATCTCATTCACACAGCGTTTGCTGTCGCAATAAATGGCCTGATACCATAAAATCTCAACCGGCAGCTTTGTACAAGAATGTTAACAAACAGTTCATAGACAAGTAGGCTGAGTAGTTTCACTGTGTCCTTTCAAGCCTATTTTCACAGACAGGTGTCGATTTGATAAGTTGTCATTACTGGCAAAGAAGATGTGAAGCTTTTTCAGTGTTGCATGCAGTGGATGTGACTGGGTGGGATACAGACGCAACAAAGAGAGGGTATAGGTGTGTGTTTGTGTTTATGTATGCCTGTGTGCATTTGTATGGTTCAGTTTGTGTGGTTGCATGCTCAAATGTGTGTATGTCTTTGTGTACAAGAGTGATTGTGTATGTCTCTCGCAGCCTCACTGTGTGTGTATAACAGAGCCGACAGCTGGCGCAGCTGAGATCTTCAGTTTTTCTGCATTCAGATCTCTGTGGAAGGAGTTAAACAAAACAACAGCAGCTGGTACAATATCCAACAGATACTCTACACCACGGCTTACGGTGTCACCATGGATACCCTACTCTGCATAGACAATTATTTAACCCTTCATGGCATGGTGCACACTTTTCATCATGGTACTGAATTTAGTAAACGTTAATGCCCATTGAAAAGAATGCTGTTGGATGTCATTCTATATATCAAATCAAATCATGTTAAGGCTTATTACGTCTAAGGGCCAGTTGGAGTGTTCTGGTATTCAGGATGCTAGCCCTGTGGTTGCAGCGTCCCCATTTTGGTCCTTTGTTGCCTGTCATCCCTTTGTTTTATTCTCCATTCATTTCCTGTCACTTCTATATTGTCCTCTGTCTAATAAATGAACAAATGTAAATTACTGACATTGAAAAGTGCTTTTTAGCTCAGACTCCTGAATGAAATATCTGGCACTTAAACAGCTAAATGCTCCACCATGTTCATCAGCTAGTTACTTACTAACTTTGTTGTATCCATTATCATAAACTTTACTTTCTTTTCCATAATCAGCTGCTAAAAGTAAAAAAAGACATGTGGGTTTATCGTTGGTACTTTATAGCTTTTACAATTTTTCACTGTACTTGGCTGAAACTTATTTTGGTTTGTTTTCTCTTGTTTATTTGTGCTCATTTATGTCTGCCTTTGCTGAATGTAAATACCTTTCATATATTCACAGGTGGCAGATGTTGTGTGGGTAGACTGAGAAACTATTGATAAATGTTCTATTATATGTTCTCATCGTTCGTGACATGCAGTAAGAAGCTTGCTGTGCTGAGATCTACTCGATGAAGGTCGTCCATCTGGTTTTGTTTGTATATCTGGAGGTGAAACATCTGATAGATTCAGTAGTGGTGTTTTTTTTTTTTTTTGGACACCACACTTTGGCTGTCTGTGGGAACTAAAATTCATGATGAGGTCATTCCTGTGTTTTTAGAGATGAGTGACAAATCTCTAGGCAATGATATTGTTTCTGCTGCTAAAAATACTCAGGCGCCGAGTGTAAAGCCAGGTTAATTTCCTCTGATAATAATTTGCATGCCCGGTATGCCGAACCAGCTTTTACTAAGCCCAATCAGTCAGGCACCTTGTTTATTTTATTTGTCAGGGTCATCTGTCACTCTGCATAGTCTGCTAGTTTTACGACTAGCTTGTTTTTTTAGCCAGGCATCCGCGACCTTCACTAATCGCATTGAGACGGAAAGTCCATGCTATGAATAGAGCAATGACTTGTCCAGTGGTTGACCTATCTGTCAGTAGCTCTTCTCAACTACAGACTATCAGAGGTCTTATGACCGGGCACACTCCCAGATATGTGAACATAACTACTGGTGGTGGAAGGAAGCTAATCTTTGAGCTATCACCACGCATGATGCAAACAGAAATGTGTCACTTGAATATGACCGATAGCGTCCAACATGGAAATGGGTTATCAGCCCCGTAGATTAATGTGAGTGGTTGCATTGCACCCAGAACTCTCAGCTGTGACTGAACGTGACTTACAGCCTCTATGATAGATATGATTTTTGGATAAAGCATGAATGTCATTGGCTCTGTCACCCTCTGCCTGAATGACTTTGTATGGTAGGCAGGAAGCAGCTAATTCAAGTGATGACAGAAAGGTCATAGATGGCTGAGTTTCCTTTCAGCCTCTCTATTAAAGGTTATGACCCCTCAGATGAACTTATTCCAAATAATAGCCTCCAGACAATGTACTGATTAAAGATGACCTGAAACATGTTGATTTATTGCCCTTTTTCTTTTTCTGTTATAGGGCTGGAATAAAGCATTATCATTCCCAGTGGTTAGAGAACCTTATGGTAATATTCTGTCATCGTCCCTTTTTGAAATTCAAACGTGCATGTCTATCTGTAAAGAAACAGTGCTGAAAATAAGTACTGGAAACTCTACTGTATCAATCAAAGCACTAAAGAAAGAGAAGCACTAAGACTCTTCAACTTATCATTCGTACTCCACCACATTTGTAGTGCCTTTATGTAAAGAATAAAGGGACTAAAACATATTTTGCAACCCTGTGTTGTAGAATGGCAATAAATTAACCTTCAACCACTATTTCAATGTCAGCGCGTAGACTACAGTTCATAACAGGTTCTGTCTCAGAGCATTTTTCATAATGGTGAAGTATAATCCCAGAGTGGCTGATTGTTGGCAAAGACATGGTTTCTGTATTCAATTTCCAACAATATAAATAAACTATTTACTGGAATATGAAGGTCAGTTACAAACATAACCTTCAAACACAAATTATTATTTCGGCCTACCATCAGAACGTTTGTAGTGGTTGAAGTGGGTGGATTTGTGGTGTATAATTATGAAGATTGGGGCTACAGAAAGCATGTTCTCTCTCCAATGTTCCAACAATAGTGCAGAGAAGTCTTATTCATGCATTAATTCAAATTCCTCCACTGTCCTTGATATTTATTTCATTATCATAGCAGTCAAATCCCCTGAGCTGCATTGGCAAATAATGAGCTTCTATGGGAAGTAAAAAAAAAAAAAAATCAAATTCCATGACTTCTGTCTTTGAATGGCCCTTCTATCTGCTTCAGATGGATGAACTCACATTAATCTAGCTGGCTAGGCTGCCTCTCATCAACAACTCGTTGTGTCTTGGACTGCCAGATCTACAAGTTACCTGCTAATGTGTGTCAATTATCTGCTATTAAACTGGCTCATATTTTCACAGTAAGATTCAATGTTCCAGTTCTGAATGGATTTGTTTTGTGACCAAAAACCACTTCCATCATGCTTACAGAGAATGGACCCTGAGATGGTGCTGTGGGAAAATTCTTTTCCCAATTGAGTTATCAAACTAATAAAATAATCCTGCGTTGGACATATCATGATGGACTCTGATAACATCACATAATATTAACCATCACAATCCCAGGAGCCACGAGGGAAAGTATGCAAGGTGCTAATTTTGTCTTACCAGCAGTGCAATGGATATCCAAAGATATTCAAATTACAATGATATATATTGAGAAAATAAGAAAATACTCACAGTAGAACCCGGTAACAGTAATTGTTTTGCGTTTTGTGTGTAGCAGTTATGTGAAGCAATTGGCTTGAGAGGCATCATCTTGAAGGAACGGCCATTGTACTCTTCTATCTTTGGGTCTTGTTCATGGGTGAGGCTAAGATCGGTGATGTTGACAGGCGGGTTGGTTTGGCCTGTACAGGACTGTCTTAGTGTATAGGGAGCCGAGCCTGAAGCCAAAGGTCTCGATTTACTAGGCCTCCCGGATGACTCCCTTTGGAAGTTTTCCAGGCATGTCCAAATGGGAAGGGGCCCCAGGCCAGACCCAGAGCATGCTGGAGGGATTACATGTCACGTCTGGCTTTGGAATGCCTTGGGGTCTCCAAGGAGAAGCTGGCTAGAGAGAAAGCTGTCTGGGCTACATGCCTTATCCATGACCCAGACCCAGACAAGTGGTTGAAAATGGATGGATTGTAACTCGAATGTCAAAAGTTGCAAAAATAAAATATGTAGATTGATAATCAATTAATCAACTACTTGTTTCAGCTTTATTGCTCTATGGTTGCATCTTATTACATAAGTTACATTATAGATGTTAATAGATTTATTTGTACTTACCGATGGCCAACCCTTGTTAACCGACCATTAACCATTAACCACCATAGTCCCAGTTCAGAGTTAACAGCTACAATGTTGCGTGCATTGTCCTGGACACATGCAGCTGCTTTCCCAGAAAGTACCCAAGTCTCCAGCACAATCAGTACGTGAGGTTGTCAGCTGTGTCTGCTTGACTTACTCTGTGTTACTAGGTATCATGTATTTGTCGTATAACTTCCTGTTGCGATTGCTGTCCAGCAGTCGGTCATGAAAGCCAAGACAAAAAAAGAGCTTAAAATACAACTTACCAACTCGCCTAATGGGTTGGAACATTTTCACAGTGCAAACTATTTACAGTGCCAAAGTGGTTACAAGCTTTCCACTACTCCACAAACCTGACTCCGCCACATGGATTGATTCACATGATTCGCATTTGCTTTATCTATCTGGGAACTCTCGGTTGGAGATCTTTCGGGAAGAGGTGGAAATACCGGTTACTGATTGGATAAATCAGCTGTTTATCACAACCTATGTTGGTGATAAACAGACCAAACCAACCAATCACATCAACGAAGCGTATGACTTACTAACTGTGCGTTGAGGCACAGTAAACAACATGTAGGTAAAGGATATTTGCTGTTTGCGAGCAGCTTGCTCGATAGCTGCGCTCATCCCATCCGCAAAAGCCGCCATGCTAGGTCGCTTGAGCAACTTCTCCAAATTTTTTTTGCCGCAGGTTACCAGACTGATCTGCGAGTAAAAACACAATGGACCCCGGTAGAACAGGATGGTCTAGCAAGGCTACCACAAAAGACACCTGTGGTTGTATTTTATTTTAATAATATATATTTTTAACTGATCGTGTAGGGTTAATTATAAAGGACCCTAATCGAAATAGATCCAGCTTTAAGTCCCCATGAAAAAGTGTTTAGCGTCTGTACTGTGATGCATTGCCCAGTGAAACAGAATAGTTCAGCTGTGTACAGTAACAAGAGGGATTTTAATCAAATCCTTCGCATTTAACTAGCCTCCTAAAAAGTGTGTGTGTGTGGGTGGGGCTTAAAGTTTAGCCCGGTACGGAGCTACAGAGAGAGCAGAGGACTGTCTGCTCCACAGTCACACACCGCGGAGGAAGACGAGGGAGAGATGAGGTGACAGGAACCTGCTCCGATCTCCCAGCCTTACACACTGCTCTCACAATGGAAAAAGTCTACATGTTCTTAACCTCTAGCAGCATCATCTGTTCAAATTCCTAATTTGTCAAACATTTTTATTTATAACCATGCAACTGTGACTGATGGAAATTGGTCTCATGGCGTTACTAACATGGCTGTAGACTTGTTCACGGCATCTTTCTTAATTGACATCATCTGACAAAGACAGGGTATGTGAGTACTCCATATGTTTTCAATGATTTTTTTAAAAACGGTGCGTTGGTGCTTGTAGTCTGGCATTGACTCATCTTACTGATAAAAGGGGGGTATCATATTCAGCAGACATTATCCGTGTTGTCCATGGATCTCCTACCCATTAGCCAGTTTAGATCCATTACTGTTACTGTATGTGGTATTTTTTAATGATTGGTTGTTAAAGTGGTTTTCTTTACTGGTCATCTCTCTCTGTATTGAGTTAAGTGTGTCTGCCCCTCCTGTAAATGCTTGTCTGCTTGCATGCAGAAAGATAGTGCTGATAGAAATAAAGCTATTTAAAAGAAATGAGAGGATTTCAGTATCCAGATGTTCAAAGCTGATCTGGACTCAAGGATGTAATTTTTTGCCCATTCAGTCTTGTAAGATTCTCGTTCCATATTTTCAGCTTTCATTCAATATTCTGAAATGTTCATTACACTAGAGATGCATGATATTGATATACAAAAGTATATTTTTTATATATTATATATATTTTTTCTGCTTTATGTATTGTGATATGAAAAAAAGCCTAATGGAATTTTCCCCCTCTAGGTGGGCCCCAGAAGAAGACTTTCTTCAAAAATGAAGAACTTTTTGCACTTGTAAACAGTGTTGTACTCTAGTAAACAATGTAATTATTAAAACATTAGTAGATCTTAAGAAAAGATATTTAAAAAAAGTTGTAGCCTATGTTTGACTTAATTTGCATTACTTGACTTGCATGTCCTGCAATGTGACTTTTTCACATGCATAAATGCTGAAATGATCTCCTACAGCCTAATTTACACATTCTGAGACCTTTTTCTTTTCATATTGTAGGCAACATAATCTATCTTTGATTTTTCGTTGTAATATTAGAAATGATTGAAGTTAAAAGTAGATTATTGGGCAATGCAGAGGGGCACTTACAGTTGACCTCTCATTTTACTTCATTTGATAACATTAAAGAAATTGCAATTACATGCAAGCATGAATAGGTCCTCAAGTTTAAATAAGCAATTAGTGGTTATTTTTGATATCTTCAAATATAAGATCTGGGTCCAACCACTTTTAAATCACAAAGTGATCCCATTATTTCCCTCATGTTAGTATAAGCTATGTTAAAGTGTCAAACCACCAGTAAAAATGCACCAGAATACAGGAAATGACATCTACTCAGTTAAAACATTAGATTGTCCCTCCTACATTTCCAATGCTACTTACGCCCATGGATTATGCCCGCTTTAAGGGAACTTTTGACTAATAAAATGCCAATGAGGTATATTTCCATTACTGGAGGTGGAGGCTTTCAGAATGTTAAATGTATGAGAGCTGTATTAGAGAGCATGTTAAACAAAATGGAATAATTCTTCACGATGCTGCATTAATTATTCATCAAATCATCAACCACATCTATTTTACAATTTTCAAAACAAAATATTTTCGACCTCAAGGAATTCTGAAATGTTTAAAAGGAATTTCTGTCAGTACTTTTCATAATCAGCAGTATAATTCCATTCACCCTACTGTATGGGGTATAAAAATACTTCGATGGAACCACCATTCTAAAAATGGCTAATTGCTGATTTTACTACTTCATAAATGTATCTGTTGAGTCTAGCTGTGCACTTCCATAATCTCATCTAGCTCCCTTTGAGAGTGTTTGTGCTTCCTTCCAGAATTTATCTGCCCACCTCCAGTCATAGAGGCACAGCCATGGAGTGTAGGCATTTCAGGTTAAGAAATTGGAGAAAGAAATGCACATATACATCTGCCGGGACACAGATGGAGAGAAGAGATACAGATTGTAGCTCAGTAAAAGCATCTACACACAATGCACTTACAACTGCACAAGCACACAAGAATGTTGCTAAAAAACAACTTCCCAGAGGTTGTTTACAACAGCAAGGGGTTACTTTTTGATGTAAGAAAACACAGGATGACAGAAGTTTTGAGACCCAGCATTTCTCGCAGCACCCCTACATGCCATCTGTCTTCCTGTCTGTCTTTCACAAACTCAGATCTTTTTGCCCTCATGTTTTCTTTCTTTATGCTTTTGAATGTCTTGGATAAAACATTGACAAAGATCAGCTTGTGGACTGACAGCAGTAATATCAAATCAGCAACAGAAGATTAACTGACACGGTGCTCGGTCTGCCATGCGTCACCAGAGAGAGAGAGAGAGAGAGAGAGAGAGAGAGAGGGAAGGCCCAGACAGATGGATGTTGATGCGCTTCAGACAACTTAGGAAAGAGAGACATGCAGTTGGTGAAAGGGTTTGGGTAGGAGTGTTTGATGTAACCCCAGACAGTTGCATTTCACAGACAGCAGAAAGGTGGAGGACTTTTTGGGGAGGAATACAGGCGCAGGCTAGAGCTAGTGTGAATACTTACATGAGTATTCACATGTACTGTCAGAGGAATGTTTTGATAATGATTCTGTTTTCCAAAAACTTAATCTCAGGAACTGTGTTTGCAGGGGGAACTGAAAGTGAACGTGTTTTTGGTGTTACAGACAGATTACAGCACCACTGCTCTCAGGTGATGGATAGAATGGAAATACATGCAAATATGATGGTGCTTCATTATACTTTAAATTGTTCCTTTTATAATGATTGGTGTCTTTAAGTTACCCATCTGCGATGTTTGTATGTGTGTATACTCAGCTACTTGCATTACACACCCAAATCTCCAACTGAACTGTCACCAGTCAAGTTGGATTGTGGGTAATGTGGGTGTCAGATGATGGTGATGATGTTGATATTTGGGGTTCGGCTGCATCAAATTTTTTTTTTATATGTCCATCATAGGGGTTTCACTGATGAGCTGACTACTTTATTTCACTAGTCTGCTTTGTTGGCAGCAGTCACCTAGTCATGGATCGCTTATGTGTTCACGTTTGTCCAACCTAGCTGTCAGCGAAAACTCTTGTCCAGGGCAGCCAGAACAAAGATTGGCTATAGAAACAACATGAGCTATCTATGTTTCCATATGTTTGAGCCGTCTCCCTTAATGAAAACAGGTTATTTTGAAAACTGCAGACTGCAGCCCACAGCTTGGGGCTGAGCTCAACATGGGAGAAGTCAAATGTCATTGGACTCCTCCCACATTGAGGTCCTCACCAATCTGTGGCTGCAGTCAGGGCATTCTCAGTTAATTTGTTCTTCTTTTGATTACTCATAATCCCCAGTGGAAGTGAAACGTGAGCGGCGTGTAACTTTCTGTCATCTAATCCGCACCTCTGTCTTCCAAAAACGTGTCAGCCTTCTGTCAGCAGCAGCTCCTGGGGAGCTAAGTGACAGCGGCTGGCGAACCTGCCTTAACCAGGCTGACTGACTGCAACAAAATAGCTTTCGTGTTGGCTCCATGGGAAGAAGTCAGCAGTGTCTATATGTATTGATTCATTGATTTTATTTCCCCCCCTACCGTTTACAAGTGAGGGAAACTGGCCTGTATAGTGACGGACACAATCAGAGACTGTGAGCCTTGATCAATCAATATAGATACGGTAAATTAAAAAACTCAGTGTGATTTAAACAGCTCTCTATGCAGTTTATGCTCCACTTATCACGAAAAAATAGACTTTAAGCATGAAATACAGACTTGCGTCAGTGTGAAATAATACCTTTATTGCAATGGACGGACGGGCCAGTGAAGGACTTCAAAATTGCTTCTTAAAATGCTTTCTATGTGGAAAAATCAAATTACTATTCATTTATAGTAATTTGTCATTGTAATTTATTTATCATAATGTTTGGGGAATAAGACCAATATGCTTAAAAACCCCATCATCTATTAGTAACATTAAGCAATAAAGATAACATAGTTTAATGTAGCTACAAAGTTGTAAAGCCTAAATGCAGTTACATTATGGCCTGCATTTAGCCCATTAGGAAACTGTATTTTGCTTTTAAAGTGGACTAGAAGAGCTGAGTAGCCAGTATTGACTCTTGCTCCCACTCCACCTCAGGTTTACAAATCTATTCATCCCACCAAGTTTATTCTGCTTCAGAGCCCTTTCCAGATTATTCTGCACTGTAACATTGTTTTTGTGTCTTAAGACACCTAAATTGCAAAATAAGTAACTGCGCCTCATAGTTCTTTGTAGGTAACGTGTTTTTTCTCCCTGTCTGAAAAATATGACTTTTCTCTTTTAGCTCTAGCAGACAAATTAAGTCCTTCAGTAAGTCCTTTAATTTCATATAGATAGATAACTATATAAAAACATGCCACATATGCAGATAGAGGTGAAGCCCACAGAAGCACAGTGAAACAAAAAGACAGACTGGTGAAATACCATGCAGAGAAAGGGTCCATCTGTCCTTGTCTAATAGTGAATGGGAGAGAAGCTCAGCTGAATGAAGGCCAATAAAATCCCTTGTAAACACATTATAAGCTTGGTCTTGTTCAATATATAGAATTAGACATAACAGTGATATAGAGGCAGAGCCGCATCCATAAATGCATGAAGCCAATCGCATGTCAGAGTCTGCTGGGACCTTTCTGTGCATCTTGATGAGAGGACTGAACGGAGCACAAGTAAACATATTGTCTACAAAGAAAAAACGCTGCCTTTAGGCCAATTGTCAGAATTTGTTAGGTGAAATTTGCGTGCTTTTTTGTTTATAATTGGATGAATACAAGTGTAAATGCGCGGAACATGAGTTAAGGATCAACTGTAATTTGGATTTAACTGCAAATGTTGCCACATTTGTAATAAAAGTATAAACGTAGCACATGTAGGCAACATCTGCAGTAAAAGTATAAATGTAGCACATAAGAATACACAAAAAAGAGGAAGTCAAGTCACGGTATGCTCGCTGGCTGAGGTAACGTTGAGTGTGACTTCTGTGAATCCCTCACTCAAGATGACATGAATTCTTGATGTAATTTAGTTTGGGTCCCAGGTAGACACCATGTTTCTCCTTGTTCTCCTTTCGGTTTTCAGCTGAAAAAGTTTGGGAACCCCTGCTCTATTCTGTTTAAATCTATTACATCTGATGGAGGAACGGAATAATAAGAACATGAGCAGATGAGCAGAACTAAAGTATAAAACCAGAATATGGGTCAACAACATTAGGCAGATTTGATTAGGCATTCAAATCCAGTCTTTTATATTTTGATGAGTCATTTCATGTGCCTGTGTGTATTTGTGTTAAGACAGTCTGCCCACAATAATCACATATTTTAGTGAAGCTCTAGAAACTTACTCCAGCATCTCAGAATAGAATATTTAATTGTGATTCAGAGACTCCAAGTTCTCTCGTTGCTCTTTGCTGCTCATTAAATCTCACCTTCTAGCTGTCTATCATGTTTTAGGATTGTTTTTGGAAATTACGGGTAGGGTAATGTAAATGTTCTCTAATGAGTTAGACCACATATATTCCCATTTTTTCAGAAGTTGTGTTTTAGTTGTAAATTTTATGACATATTATATATTAAAATATAATAAGGAGCAAATATCAATGTGTAGAATATGTTTTGTTATGTGTCATCTAGCATACCACTGCAAAAATGATCAATACCTGAAAGTCATTTGGCTCAGTTAAGAGTTTTAAAAAAAAATGTTCTCACAAGAAAGATGGCACATAAGTGTTATTTTTGTCACCTTCTCATGACATAGTTAATGGTATCTTGTAACAACCTAGCTATGCCATTGCATTCAGTCTAGTTGCCAGGGTTGAGAAGGGTGTGATGACTTTATGAAAGGCAAAAATTGTTGTGTGTGGAGCATTTGATTAATCAACGATGTTGATCAAATAGCTCAATCAGATCCCTGCAGATATGGTAAAATAATTCTTATTCCATGTAAGAAAGCCAAATCTACTCTTTTAACATACCTTTAAGATGCATATTGCTGTGTGTGACCAAAGCTCTTTATACACCATTGGTTTGTCCCATCTTACGCAGTTCTTGTTGTCATCTTCTAGGGCTCAGCGCTCTGCCCTTTGACCCAACGACCAGCAATGACCCTCTCCATTTCAACAGCTCCAATGGGCCGCTTTTGACAGAGTGTCCTTCCCTGGAAAACACTGCAGAAAACGGAAAGAAGAGGAAAAGAACCAGTCTGCCTCCAGGTATTAACAAAACTACCTAACTACAGTAACATTGTGACCCTAACGAATAAAGAAACATGTCCTCCATGCTCCAATACTATTATGTGTTGTGCTACACAGGCACCACCTGGAATAACAGTGGCTCAATTTGTCTTGTTGGACATTTCCTGATGGCATGTAATTTAAATGCCATCAGCATCAAATAACTGCTGGTGAGAGATAAACTATAATCCTGTTATTTTCAGACAGTCTAAAAGATGTAGCCTTGTTTGGTCTTGGCTGTTTTTGATTAGTTTGCTGTAGCCTGCGGCTCTGCTTGTCTGGACTGTTTGGAGGTCACACAGCTAATACCAGGAAGCTGTACAGTGAAGATTTCACATCTGTCTGCCTCTCACCATGACAACATTCAGCCAATAAAAAAAACTCACATACCTTCAGCTCTCAGGCAAACTGACCTGCTTTAAACAAAATACTTTAGTGATGTATTTGTGTGTAACTGCATGCACTGTATACTCTGCCTGTGTGTGGGCTATATGCAAACGCTCACCCACTGAGCCTAATTTTAATCAGGGCCAGTGTGCTGTCTAATTAAAGAAAGGCTTTTCTAATTAATTGCATTATGGGCACTAGAAAGAAGAGGGCCCTTAAGACAGAGAGGTGTTGCTCCATGTTTTCATCTGTCGGGGTGACATTAATTGGTCTAGGTTTACAATCTGGCAGATACACAAGGGCTCCAAATTAAATAATATCAGTACTTAAAGGGCACAGCTAACTCACTGTTGGAGCTCATAGTCAAACATGGCCTGTGGAACCTTGCACTAGCCGGCTAAATGGCTAATTTTTCTCTTGTTAAAGATAGTCGCCAACAATTCCATCAAAGATCTGTGTGTGCTTTGTACTGTTATAGACTAAATTCCCTGAGGTAGAGATAAAGTAGAACCAGGGAGAATCTGCACATGACCCATCTTTCGTTCAGTCTCAACAATGGCCATTGTCATCAATATGTAAGGTAAATAAAATAAAATGTAATGTTTCTCCCCAATCAACAACAGTGTTGTCCTTGTAAGAGCCATCCATTTAAATCTTAAACAGAGGTGAGCTATTTTAGCCAGCTGAGTTTGCTTTTCATTTCAAAAATATATCTTGTTTCTCCAAAATTGACAGTAAAGAGCTAATTAGTGTAATCTATACTATGTATTACAACATTGTCCAGGGAGTACATCCGGGCCAATCCATGCTGGAACCCTCTTGGATTGTGGACAAAGCATTTTCACTCCTTCATACTGTACAAAAGTGAATACAATGCATCCCAAATGTAGGCGGTTCCATTTTGTGATTTTGGAGCCAGAGTTTGTGCAGTTGTGATCGGGTTTATTGAAATCTCTGTCCAACCAATCAGGAGTCAATCACAGTTGGCATTGTAGAAATATGAGGCTTGGACCCAGACATAGTACATTGAAAGGGAAGTTAAGTCACAACTTAAAGATTGGATTGATAACAGAATTGTTTCACTTATCTTCTACTAAACATGTTTGGTAATCAGGCTAAACATTAAACAAAGTACAGCTGAGGCTGAAAAAAAAGAACAATTTTGACCTGATGGTGGGGACCAGGGGACCACCAAAGTGATGACAATTCATTTCGAAGGGTGGACTTAATGTCTGTACCAAACTTCATCCAGACAATCCATTTAACAGTTTTGAAGATATTTAGTTCTAAAAATGCCAAAAATTCAGTGTTGCTTCTTCTCAAACTTGAGGACTGTCTGCTCTCTCAGCAGGTCCCACTTCCTCATAACATCATGACATTTCACCCCTTTTTTTTATAGCATCACCGTGATAGGAACTACCCTAAAATGACAGATTTAATCTTTAGGAACACACCTATTTGATGTGTACGGTAAGCAATTTATTGATATTAGGGTTGGGCAATGTGGATAAATACTCTATATGAAATTATGTATAAGACTCAGGAGATAAGATCTCAGGGAGAATTTGCGGGTGCATTTTAGAGTAGTATATTTATAGGGCTGCTCAGTTATTAGCTATGTATTTTTAAGTTACGATTTGCCTTATAACCGTTATGAAAACAAACTAATCAAGATAAAACGGTGATTGTGCTACATTCTATATCACAATGATGCTCTCGTTTTATAAATCCACAACATCTTAAAGATTTTCATCTATTTAATTGTCTTTTAAGTTACTATCTATCAAAGAGTGAGTTAATGATATGACCCACTATTGAAAGCACTAGAGTATTACAATGAGTATTATAATATCCAGGTCTGTGGCAACATTCGCAGGCAAGATGTAAATACACCGCCATGTTAGTGACGCTGCCATTTTAGTGACGCTGCCTTCACTTGTAGTCGGAAATCGGTACCCTCACCTTCTGTGTCAGGCTTGAAGTAAGGACGGAAGTGTAATAGGAACATGTGTGTGCTGCCTATATGTTAAGATGGTAACACAAGAGAGGTGAATGTGTTTAAATATAGTTTACAAAAGATCCAAAAAGAGGAGACGTCCACCTGCCTGCCACATCAAATCCAGTGAAAATAACTAAAAGAAGATGTGCAGTGGGCCCATTTATAAAAGCACCCTTTGTGGCAACAGCTTCAATGGGCATAAAAAGCAGAGTCCCACAGTTACAGCATGGTATGACTCATCACAATTTGTTTATAAAGTAAAGCAGATGAGTTTAGCATGGTTTTCATTTTATTTTGCCTCTTTATAGACACTATCTTGTTATTCATTAAGCACAGTGTCATTTGGACACTGTACTGACTTTTCTCATAACCACAAATGGACGGCTGGAAATAAGTGTCCATTTTCTACTTTGGCTTCAATGAAAAGATGTTTGTGTATGTGTGTGTGTTTGTGTGGTCTGCTCAGATTAGCCTGCCAGAAAGCCTTGAGATCGAAGCCTTTATGATCAAATCTGATGCCATCCCATTTTTTCCTTCCATTTTAGAGACCAAATGCAAACTCACTTTTTAAGGCTGAAATTGGAGCTAATTTTCATAATCAAAATATTATAGCGGCAGTTCTTCCAATTAATCAAGTAACTGGATAACAGAAGTTATTTGTATATTAAGTTATGCTAGTGGTATTTCTCAAGAGGTGGCAATACTGTCATCTGGTCCAACAATTTCTTTAAATCTGTGTAATGGATTTCCAGACATGCATGGTTCAGATGATGTATCCCAATGACTTGGGTGAAGCCTTAACTAAGTAGGTCAGATCTCAGTTGGTATTATTTATAATTGCACTGTGTAAAAGTAATGAAAACACCAACAAGAACTTCAGTGGCATATTCACATTAACCTGACTCTGCCGGATGGATTGATTCGCCTGATTCGCATTTGCTCTGCATATCCATCTGGGAACTCTTGTTTGGAGATCTTTTGGGAAGGGGCAGAAAATACTGGTTGCTGATTGGATGAAACATCAGTCTATTATCACCTACTGTATGTTGTTGATAGACAGGCCAAGTCGACCAATCAGATCAAGGAAGCGTATAACGTACAAACAGAGCTTCGAGTCAAAGCTCACAAAGTAAACAACATGTCGGTAAAGGATATTTGCCGTTTGTGTAAATTTACGGATAAAAGGCACAATGTCAGGTGCCCGGCCAACAGAAAGATCCAAGAGAAAAAAACGCTAGCGAGTAGCTAACTGGAATTAACTAGAATTAGGGCTAACACTGAAAATGTGTCTGGATCAGGTTAGATTTGCATGTGTTGTGTCACACTTAAACCTGCCTCGAAACCAACACTGATTGGATGTTCGCGTAACAAACGGCTCTAAATTTTCTACGTCACATGTTATCAGACTGATCTGCGAGTAAGATACAATAGAGGCTGTATTCACATGCCACTGCAGTTCTTTCTCTTTTATACAGAATGACACCCATGTTGCACTTAAGGATGCCATTTTTTTAGGCTAGCAGGGCTTGTTGTATCTTGACATACAGAATCCCTTCACCCTATCCTGTGGTCACTACAGTTTAAAGTTTTTAGATTTTAATGCTCCCAAAAGTTTAAATGTTTCCGGTGTTTTTACTGCCTGATTCTGCTTTTCTCTCTTTTTCAATTTGTTTTTGCTCCATTTTCAACCTTAAAGGTCACAGCATCCGTTCTTGGAGTGACAGTGATAAATGCAATGGAATTGTTTGCTTTATAATATTTCCATGGATGAAATAAGGCTTTGAAGCAAACAATTTGAATTGAGGATATACATTCTTTAATATCTACAGTTTCTTGGCTAATCATGTCAGCCACATATTGTTACATTAGCCACATATTGTTGCACAGCATGCAGCACCTGTGCATAGAACATGTGTCTAAAGCTAATAATAGCCCACTAACAACCTAATTCTGCAGAGCATTGTTCCATCAGGCTAATGAGGATGGCCGAGTAATAATGGCAGATCAATGATTACAGATGATTAGTGTTTCCCTGTGCTGGCTATGACTCTGTCTATCACTTGAAGCTGCTTGCTAACTTAAAGTCACTCCCTGAAGGACTGCTGGCTAAATGATAGTGGTCTTCAACAGCTGGAGCTATGGATTTACTGGCTTAGAGGGTGCAATTCTGCCTGGCTCCAGGTCGTCTCCACCTTCAATCAGGTTCTCCAGCTCTCTGAGGACGACTGATGGAGCACTGACTCATTAGCAGCCATGTGGATTTAGTCTCATTTAGGGACTCTAATGGATAGATTTATCTCATTGCATTTGGCATCTCATTAGATACACATACTGTCTGACAAAGGCATGCAGTATGTGATCTTGTGTAAACACACACACACACACACACACACACACACACACACACACACACACACACACACACACACACACACACACACACACACACACACACACACACAGACACACACACACTGACACACACACACACACACACACACACACACACACACACACACACACACACACACACACACACATTGAGAATTGAAGAATTGAGAACGTAAATTCATGAGGAAAATGTTAACTGAGGTAATAAAACAAGTAGAGTGCATTGCACCTTACTTTTCAGGCCCAAGGGTTTTCACTTGTGCTCACCAACTCATAATGTTAGCATGCTAGTATTTGCTAATTAGCACCAAGAATATGTTTTGCATTTGGTCATAAACCAAAGTATTGCACAAATGGAATTTTGACCGCATAATGACACTAGAGGAAATATTACAACTTCTCCTGAGGGGGGTATGAATATCCATCCAAATGTTGTCAAGACATCTCACTCAAAAGAACAAAGGTCAACCTCATGGTGGCACGAGAGAAATAATCAGAAGATCAATGTCATTAAGATTTACCTTCTGGGAATCATGGATATCTGCACTAAACTACATGGTGATCCAATCCATCCAAAAGTTGTATAAATATTTCACTTTGGACCAAGTGATGGGCTGACAGACTGGCATTGCTATTCCTTGAGCCACGCTAGTGTCAATGTCCTGTCTGCATATGTCAGGGCCTAACTTCAGGGTTAAAAACTATCCAACCAAATAATGTAGGTGCAGACTGCAGGCAGTGAAAACTAAAGTAACGAGATCATATGTAGCTGAATGGAAAGATTATACTGTATATGTCAACATTACACCACCAATAATTATTATATTTTAGATAAGGAAAATAAATTGAGTTATAAATATTGCATAACTGTAAAGTGATTAATGAAGGCAGGTTTTAATAGCAATTCAAATTTGGGTAGGTGACTTCCACACATTATAATATTTTCAGTTGCTAATTCTTTATGGTTCATTTATAAAGAAGTTATACTGCACTTTTCATTATTCAGTTATGCACTTCTCCTCAGCACCGTCTCATTTCAAACAATGCATAACAAAGACTGCCTCAGGGCCTCTGTACATATTGCTGGAGTTATCCGTTTTTTTATTTTTTTATATGGGTATCAGCATTTCACAGCAGTCCAGGATGGTCTTCTCTTTTCAGTTCTGTTGTGATTAAACAAAAGCAAGTGAGCAGAATGAGCAGTTATAAAGCTGCTGATGTGTTGAAGGAGCATGACTTCATTCATTGACTGGATCAATAGCAGTTACATGTGATGTGCTGGTGGTTAGCTTCACAAATCAACAGCTGTCTTATTGCACGAGGTGCAGTACAGTACACACTCCATGAAACCATTGCTTGTCAGACACCTTGGACTGGTAATACTGTTTTTCTTGACAAGCTCCTTTTTATGAGCAGTCTGTTTCAAGGACAGTGTTAAACTGGAGCACATTTCAAATACAGTAGAGCTTCTATATTTAAACCCCAATTGAGGCTTTTACTGCTGTTTATTTAGCTTGGGATGATTAAGAAAACGCAGTCCTGCTGTCTCAACTACATTAGCCTTTGTAAGAACCACTTTAAGAAAGGATTTTGAGAACTGCTTTGTTTGTCTGAACTGTTCATTTGTATTGTACTGTACTGTGTAACAACTATATAATTTAGTATTTTTCTGAAATAATATTTGAATGTTAAGACAAATTATAATTAGATTGTTGCTGCAAGATTTAATAATTTCAGTTCTAAATTTATTTATTAGGTACTAAATAGTACATTGATCCAACCCCTATTACCAGGAGCAGTGATGGGATATAACTACTGTAAGTTCATTTACTCCAGTACTGCATTGCAGTTATGTACATTTTGGGGAGTATTTGTCCATGAGTGTTCCCAATTATGCTATTTTATACGTTATACTCCACAACTGTGCATTTAGTCCACTGATATAATTACTTATAATTATAATTAGTTATGGTTGCTTTGCAGATTCAGGTTTTTTTAATACAAAATATATAATCAGTTTTTCAAATCTGATGCATTGTAATACATTAAAGCACCAAACAGTATAAAGTAGTTAATACTATCATCTCATCCAGCTACACCCTGAAAAAGCTGTTTACACAGTAATCCATCAATAACGATAATCCAATACTATAATATAGTGTAATAATATAACAGAGTATATTCTGCATAATCACTACTTTTGGTACTTTAAGTACATTTAGCTTTTAATACTTTTGATACTTTTACCTAAGTGACAGGTTTTTTTTCACATTTTGACTTTATTATTTACACAGTATTTCTACTTTAAGTTAAGTAAAATATCTAAATACTTCCTCCATCACCACTGACTATTAGCAGATAACAAATCTGTTTGCATGATGTTAAATCCAACTGTGTATTCATACAACACCTGGTTATTTATGTTCCCATTTTGCAGATTATCTGTGTCAAATCATTAAAAGCTCATTCCCCTGTTTGTGAAAGACTGAATTACCATTATTTTTCAAACCACACTGGGAGACAAACCTAATAGATTATTTTGCGCAGTCACGTTGTGGGAATCTCAGGCTGTCAAGAGCGTCTATAATTTGTGTTACTATTCTTCAAAGTGAGAGTGGCTCCACTTTAATTGCACATTGGCGTGATTCAAGATTTTGTGCCTTTATCTGTTGGCAGGATTTCTTGAATTGTTGTGAGTGTTTATAAAGTGTGTGCTCCTGATGGAAAAAATATGGAGATTTGTTTGCAACTTAATGAATCACCTTTATTATCATTTTGCATTACAATTAAACACCCCAAAGTGTACCTCATATACTTTTCAGCTCATCCAACACACATACAGTACAGTTTACACATCAGGGCTGCATTTTAATTATCAAAAGATTTGTTTAATATTTTACAACTAATCGTCTAAAAGAACTATGATGTATAAGTATATGTCTTCACAAAAGATTTGTTTTGTCAAACCAACAGTCCAAAAGTCAAATAAATGTAGTTTATAGCATTATATAAAAGAGAACGGTAATTTTTTTTGCATTCTAGAATTATTGTTGATTAATATATTATCTAATCAGTTGACAATTCCCTTCTACATCACATGCAGGAAAACGGGTGATGTAATTGAACGACATTATGGAGATATACTGCAAGGTTTATATCCTCCAGCTCCACACATTAATTTGCAAACTCAATTCTGGCATCTTAATGATACAGTTCTGAAACAGAACTGATACCATCAATCCAGTGGGCCAATCAGACCGGCTCCCTTAAAGCTCTGTACGTCCAAATGATACTACAACCACCTCATTTAAGAGCCAACCGGCATTATCACAAAACGACAACAATAAAACAACACAATATTTTGTATGTCCGCGGGCTTTATCAGCAAAATGGCATTTGTCTGTGACTTCCAAAACCATTACAGATCACTGTTAATATTAACATGGTCAGATTTTTAAAAAAATCAACGTGGACAGTCTTCTTCCTTTGCTCCCGTCATAATTACTAAGGCCTCTAGAGGGCTTTGGCACTTGAATGTAAACATACATTGATCTGGGGCACTCACTTGCTGACATAACCGATGCTGTCATTCTTCACTAACAGTCTGCCCAATAAACAGGTGCTTAAGTCTCTCCTAACCAGACAGATTTGCTGCATTGAACTTGTAAAACAGGATTGGTAGATTTTAATTAGAGGACAATGCCATTATGTGCCAGTCAGGCTCGAGTGTTGTGACTGATCATCAATTCAATAACTACATTTTAACTGAATGACATTAATTGGTGAAGAAACTAATTCTCAATCAGAGCCATGTTAGAAGAACTGATGGCACCTCAATTTTTGCTTTGGATATTTCTGTATTGATTGTTTTTATGTGTAACGAGGATTCGGTGTTGAATGCTGTCTCGAGATGAATATGTAGCTGTAGATAAAACAGTATTTTTTTTTAACACTAATAGTTGTTTCAACTGACTAAAGGCATCGACCCCATCTATCATGCCATAAGTAAACACTCCTAATATGTGGCACATATTTGTAAATGCCATGTCACCCATCTTTGGTATGTTGGCCGACAAGAGTAGCTTTAAAGTATCACAATTTATAGCCAGCTCATAAAGATTTTTTTTGTAAACCAGGGGAAGGTATGACTGTATCATTTTTTAAAGACTGTGCTTGTGTGTGGTGAATCTCCTGATGGGCTTCATGTGGATTCAGTTAGAGATCTACACCCATCTGTGTGACAAACCAAGCAACACTAATCAGGAACTCAGCTGTTGCATTTGACAGGAGTGATTATCAGGGGGGCTGAATTTTTGTCTCCATCATTAGCACAGGGGCTAAAGAACGGAAAGATCTTCTCTGTGAAGTTACAGCCGGTGAAGGAGAACATGCAAGCCCTGGTGTCCACGTCATAAAAGGAAACTTGACCCACCTTGTAATCCACAAACACCCCAACCTTTTGGGGCATTTCCCTCACATGGAGCTTAATGGTGGGGCCGGCATTGGCTGTTAAATCATTTCCTTTTCTCAGCCAAATTGTCCAGTATCCATTCTTGGGGCTCAATCTTATATCGCCCTTCCTGTTGATGGACTCGTTTACAACTCCTAAATCCCAGTTGGTTTTGTCTTTAACCTGGACCTCATAGTAAAATTTTCCTGAGGAGAAGCCCTCCTTTGCAAGGACATTAAGGACATGCTCAAACCTCTCTGGTTTGTTTGGGAGATTCTTCTTTCTGTCTCCATGCGTAACTTGTTTCCCATCCAAAGAAACATTGAGCAAAGGGTTTGCTGTGCCAGCATCCAGAGTCACATCCACAGCATGTCGCTGCATTTCTTTCAGGTCGGGATCACACAGCATCCTTATTTCTCTCCTCACTGTTGTCTCCAGCATAGTCATGGCTCCCTGCACAGTAAACTCCTCACTGTTAAATGTCACATCAGACCAGTCCTTAACCTCGGGCGTAGTGATGGTTAGAGACAGGAAATGCTCAATGAACGTCAAGGCGTCCTCATTGAGTGAGATCTGATTAAGCTGCAAGTTTTTTTGCATTATTTGCATAATTTCTCCCTCTAGTTCTTTAATGAAGCATTTTCTCTCTGTTTCATTTTGTTCCAGTTTTGTTTCAATAACCTCAGTCAGCTCTGCTTGGCTTCTCTTAATGTAGTCCACCAAAGCAGTCATCACATGCTCATTGCATGACAGCGCCTTCACAGCATTATTTCTGCTAGTATGTGCTGTGTTTTGGATCTCGTGGATTTTCTGCTGACGCTCCTGGATCATCTGATTTATGCTTTTCTTTTCTATTTCCAGCTGGGTCTTCCTCATTTGAGCCTCCTCCTCCAGACTCACTAACTTGTGGTCTTTATGGTCACTGTCTTTACAGGACTCGCATACGAACATTTTGTCCACCCTGCAATACAGCTCCAAAGGCTCTGCATGTGTCTTGCACATCCTGCTCTCCAGATTCTCAACAGGGTTGATCAACTTGTGCTTTTTCATGGCTGGAATTCTCTGATGAGGCTCAAGGTGTGTTCCACAGAAAGACATGAAACACACTAAGCAGGACTTGAGGGCTGCAAGCTTTACCCCTGTGCACAGATCACAGTGCACATTTCCATTTGTTGCTTGTTCAGGGGGACCAGAGGATCTTACTTGAACAGATTTCTTGACCTTTGCGGCCATCTCGGCAATGAAAGTGTTAACCCGAAGCATTGGCCTGTTGACGTATTTCTCTTTACACAGTGGACATTGGATTGCGGTATCTCTAGTGTCCCAGTAGTCTTTGATGCAGTCAAGACAGAAGTTGTGTCCACAGGGAATTGACACAGGTTTATTGAACACATCCAGACAGATGGAACAAAGAAAGTTCTCCTCTGCAATTAGACTACTAGCAGCTGCACAAGCCATGTCTAGAAAATATGAGGTGAAAAAAAAGTTAAACAAAACATCTAGAATGACATTATACTGCTCTGTGTTTGAAATCACTGAAATAACTCAGGCAAACGACAAACATGACACATTGCAACTTTACCTAGTGTGAAGGTTCTTCTTAATCTTTCAGATTTGTAAAAGAAAGTAAAAACACGTCTCTTTTTTCTGTGTGGTCTCCTTTTAGTTTCTCTTTCAGCAGTGATGTCAGAGTGCCAGTCCCCTCCCATTTCCTCATCTAACTGAAAAAAAGTTAACTCATTACAGGCTGGAGGTCACTAGTTACCCAGGTTAAGAGTATGTTTTGATTTTTTGATCCATTAGGACTTATAGATATAAAATGTGTCACCAGCCTTGACCTCAAAGGCTTGTTTACAGCTTTATGAGCAGTGGTTTCTCTCAGGTGTGCATTATTCATATTATTCTATGCACACAGTTACTTGCTTGTTGATGTATTCACAATGTTAGTGCTTCAAAACCCCTTTCATGTATAGTATTACGCACAAATTAAGTGAAAGCTCTGAGACAGCACAACATGCTAAATTATAAATGGGTTTGTGAACATGCATGTGCATGCGTGTTTGCATTACACGAGAGTGCTTAGGGATGACATCTGCATAATAAACTATAAATACTCTCTTTCTGGGTGCTATCTCAGGAGGAAACAAGGCTTTGAGCACAATAGCTTCCCTGCATCCTTGAAGGCTTTGTCAGAGCTGAAATAATCTGTGTAGGTTGCATATAGGTTTCTCTGCATTAGCAACATTTATGTTTGATTGAATGTATTTCTAATGCTGCATATGGTTTTATCCGCAAACAATGCTTCGCAGGAATGTAGGTGGTAGCGTATGAGAATGGAATAGCTGATAAATCAAATATAAAAGATGTGAGTGATGCATCTTCCTTCACCTTTCAGTGACATAATTTAATTAGCCTACATGCAGTTTGGGTTGTCAGTGAGACTAGATGCGGTCTGTACAAAAATGTGTACGTGGGTGTGTGCTCAGTGCATCATATCTCAGTATTTCAGTGCTTCATTATTCAACAGTTGTGCATTTGCTGGAGTCTTAACTGTGTAAATGTGAATAACTGCACCAGTTTCAGTGAAGGACGTATGATATCAAAACATTATGGTGAGGGAATGGAACTTTTAAAATCCAAATCAAATGAGACTAAGATATATGCATTGGCTCAATATTTTGAATTATGTATACATTTTATGTGCTCAGGAAAAAAGCTCCCCAGTGTGATGTTCTCATATGGAAATGACAGGCTACCTCTGATCAGTGCTCTCATGAGCTACATCTTATCTAAGCCTTTCCTAAATGTCTTGGCTACCATAAAACATTCAAACCACATTTGGATCAGATGGGGATTCCCTTTGATCCTGGTCTGCGTGGAACCTGAGCCTTTCTTCTCCTCTGCAGGATCCACTGATAGGTTCATGGAAGGATGAGAGTGAGCCGGGGCTTTTCTCCTTCCATATTCCTCGTTCTTTTGACCATAGCTTTCTCCACCTCTTCATCTCTGTTCTCTGACCCACTCTGCTCTCACTTGTAGCTGCTCCTTTCTCCTTTCACCTTGAATACATGAATAAGAGATTAGAAGAGCTCAAAATGCCAGAGGACACAGACCTCCCTCTATTAGATTTGAATGCCTCCTGCTAAAGTAGGTGTCTGCTCAGTTTTAAACTGATTGTATGTGTTTCTAAATTAAAGCCTGGTCTCTATAGCAAATCCTATAGCTCACAACATTAATATGATGGACTACAGGCTAAACTGTGTCATTTTATAGCATCAACATCATCAAAACAGACATTATTAATTTTTATAATTATAAGTTATTGTAAAAAGCTGTATGGGACAAAAATATGTGGACACCTTGTCTACCTACTGAAGTTCTAATCTTCCATGGAGCTTTCTTGTAAACTCACAAACGTTCTGTAAACATTCACTCTTACTTACTCTCCTATTGTGATTAATATTATTGCAGTTTGAATTTTTAAAGTACTTTAAATTAAATTGTATTTATATTTAATTGCCAACCAAGATTGTTCCAGGCCTTTGCTGGAACATTCCTCCATATCTTCGTGTGTTACTGGCACCTTTTAATCAGTGCAATAGTGTGAAACCATTGTACTGTGTATCACATCACCCACGTGTAGGTGTGCGCAATTGCATCATCATGCATAGGGTAAATAAAACATTAATGCAGTCATAGAAAAATGGCTGCATAGCTTCAAAACTCCACCTCTAAGGAAAATCTTCTCGGAAAATTATATATATATATATATAATATAGACGCACATATTGTATGTTCATTTAAAGAGTTACTGTTTGCTTACCATTCCTCTTTTCCATGCTGCCTGTGAAGTAATAACTCTGAAGAATGACTACACTTGAACAAAATCTTTGTCCTGTGAGAAAAATGTAATCAAAAGTTCTGTTGAAGGCCTCTGCAGCCAGTCAAACCCAGTTGGTATCTACATCCTGGCAGTCATGTGTTGCTTTATTGCCAGTGTTTTGTTACACCAACACATTTACAACTGCCAGATATATTCCTCTGACACAGCTCAGCAAGGAAACTTTGTCAGTGGAAAGACAGACAGAACTTTATCCTAAAATGTAAATTTGGAAGGTATTCAATCGATTTGGCTGCTAAATCAAGCTGCTGAAACGTATTTGTTTTGGCTAAAAATCAGAACGAAAAAAGAGACTAGATTTTGAGCAAACCAGTGCCGCACCAGAGTGTGCTGGCATTATGTGATATCTTTATTATAATCCATATAACCACACACACACACACACCAGACTACTCAGGTGTAGTGCGACTCATCAAGACATTTCTCCGTTTTTGGCTGTGACGGACGGCATAGCGCTGGGGTGTTTCCCTGTTTACACTGTTAAGATTAGCTTAACAACTAGCATATTTCCTCGGCTCAGTCCACTAAACAGAACCAGCCTGCATGCATGGTTTTTAAGTGTTGAAACAAAGGAGCTAATATTGGTAGCAAGGGCAAAAAGTTAGCAGTCTGAACAGTAGCTCCTGCAGCTACCGTGCTTCAGGAGCCAGCCCAGGAGAGGAGAGAAATGTGAATGTAAATGACAGCAAAACACAGTCAAGACTCCCACACTGAGCTGAAATGGAAATGCTCTGCGTCTTTGGGTTTAATTAATGTCATTATTTTTTAAGGCTTCTGTTATTATACAGTCTTGAATATATAAAAAAAGAATAACCACATAAAATTAAAAACCAAGTACCTACCCAGGGAATACATAAGAATCAGAATAGTCATATATTCAGGTCCAGCCCTAGAAATTAATAAATGTTTCTATTTATTGTTTCGGTATACACTCTAGCTTTTCTAGCTCTTCCTAAAAAGTGTTACTTAAAAATATATTTCACTATTTAAACAAATGATGCGTTATTTGTCTATAAAATTCAATTTTCTGAGTGACAGCCCCAATTGGCGACAATGATCATTTTGAAACTGACAGCAATGGATTTCACATACAATTCCTATTCATAATATTACCACTCTTAATCCGGCAAATGTTTTTTAATAAACACACACAACCATAGGAGGATAGAAATATAACCTGCCGCATTTTGTCTGTGGGCTGATTGTATGTATGTATTGCAACCATGCTCTACAGTGTTGTGATGGAGAAAGAGGAGACTAGCTCACCTCCATCATTCTAGTTTGTTTACTACTTGGTCAGAGCACAGGGTTGTGTTATTGCCAACCCCCAGACACAACAGTTCTGGAGGGAAGATAAATAATTAGTCATGAGATGAGTTTCTCCCTTCATCCATCAGCCCGAGGAACATGGCAGCCATAGGAGAACTGAAGCCAAATGAGAGTCCTTTGCCTCCAGTGTTTTTGTCCCCTAGACAGTCCGCTTTAGATTTCCCTCCTTGATGGAATGACTTTGAAATGCTCAAAAGCTTGCGAGGAAGACTCCATCTTTGTCAGGGTGTTTGCGGATTAAAAGCATTGTTTTTTCCTGCGGCTTGTTAAGGGCAGTGCTTTTAGCTTTGAAAAGAGGGCGAAGAGATACTACTTCACCTTTTCATCAAAATTGCCTGGAAAAGTGGAAACACTGAACCTGAGTTGCAAGTCATTTCAAAGTACATCTTGTTTGAGGCAATTCATGCCATTAAAATCTTCAACTGTAACACTACATCTTTTCTCTACCCAGATCTTGTCTCTCATTCTCTAGTAATTCAGCAGTGTAAATGAAGATTTTTAGTCTGCATGTGGGACATTAGCAATTAAGAATTGGTTGAAGTTCATTAAGTGAACCATTGAAACCAAAATAGAAAATGCGCACTGAATTCCCACCTGACAGACAACGCAGGAAAAGCCTGCCGGTAGAAGAATATATTTTGTGTCTGGGGATTGTTTTTAATTTAATATGTTAAAGTGTAAGAAAACTCTTTGAGCGTTGAATGTTTTGTAAATTGTATTGGTGAAACTCTCCTGCATAGAAATCTAACTGGACATTTTCTTGAACCCTTGGTGGTTCCTGGAGATTTAAAGGATCAGAAAGCTTATTTCTCAATGTAAAGGCCATTGTGCTATTTTATCTACGCTCTTATTCATTAAGCGTGTGGCGTCTGTTGGATTTACGACACTATCTGAGATGGCCTCCAAACACCCTAGGAGTTAGTTTGTCTGATAGGCTGCTTCGACTGTTAAATTATTCATTTGTGCTGTTTGCCAGACTCACTTTCCGTGACTGAAAGTCCAACAAGGATTGAATGATTGAAGACTCAATGAGGTAGAAATATTTTTGATGTGACAGAGGTCAAACACTGTTAGTTTCCTGGTTGTGGAGCCTTAGCTAAATACAATTTTTTTGTTTCCATCATTTGTTAAATTGTAAAACATTTTGGCATGATCATGAACTGAATGCATAACACATAATGTGCATAATGTGTCGCCGACATAGAGGTATAGCGAACTGTAAGAGTTTCCTGAAACAATAACCTAATTTTGATAGTATTTGCCCTGATGGGATTGAGTAATTCACAGGAGATGATGCATGCTTTTGTTATTTTGTTTTGTTTTTTAATGTGACTGATGACAGTGTCACTGTTAAGAGACCAGGATAAAGGTTGGATTTTCCAGTAAAAACTGGTTTAAAAAATATATTAGCGTTTTTTGCTTCCTCTCATTTTCATCTCTTCTATGCTTTTACCTTAAATCTTGCTTGATCTCCCATTTTAAACTGGTGCGCCTCATTTTGCAGCACCTACTCCTGAAACCCTCTCTTTCTCTCCTTATCTTTTTTGAGTCACTCGCCCAAACTTCAGCCACATTTAATGACTCGGAGCTGCAGCCTTTCCTTGGCTGTCACAGAGGGGATTTTAACAAGGTCCTGCACTCCTTTTGCTCTTTCCTCCTCATTCTACCATGCTGATGCCACTCTCTCCTCTTTCCCCCTGTCATTTCGCCTTTTCTGAGGCTAGAGTGTACAGGTGCCGCACTTAAGTAGGGCTAGAGATGGGAAGTGGGTTTTTTGCCTTTTATTAAAGGGGAGCCACCACATATCTTGGCAACCTTTAGGCCTTAGTAAAGACAGCTTTCCCGATATATAATTGTCTACAGGCATGCATTTAATAACAACTAGTTGATTTATAATTCAGTGACTGGCTGAAAATGCATCTGCAATAATATTGATGACCATTTAACCGTAATGTCATTTTTCAAGCAAATTTACGAAGGTTTACAGGTCCCAGCTTCTCACATTTGTCAGAATTTGTTGATTTTCTTTGTTAACAAGCAAATTCATTGACTCTCTTTGTGTTATTGGCCAGTCTCAAATGTTTCTGAACATTTAAATATGTCGACTTGCATTCTGAGAAATTGTAATAAAAAAATATATTTTTACTATTTTATTATATTTTATCAATTAATTGAGAAAATAATCAGCAGATTAATCAACAAAATAAAAAAAAATAATCATCAGTTGCAGCAGTAATGTGCATCATGGATGGTTGGATGGAATGAACTGTATATAACTGTGGTATATCTCGGTTAATACGGGCAGGAATGAGCGCATGTGTTTTTGCACATTTATAGATGAACGGAGATATGATGTCCATGGGATTATATTTGTATTCATAACAAACAAGGAAATTAAAGCCAACTAAATCACCTCAGGCTACGTGCATTTCAATTACGGACTGTATAAAAGACTTATTGATCCATAACAGAGGAGACACACACAGAGGCAGAGAGATTTTTAAATAAGCATCAATCGTCACACTCCTGTAAGGTTTGGTAAATCTGTTCTTTAATAGATATTTAGGAGAAGGCTAAAACAAGTGAGCTTCAGCAGACAAGTTAAACAGTTCAAAATATTGGTGTGTTCGTCTGAAATACATTCCCTTGTGTATTCCTCTGTACCGTTTCTCTAGTAATCTATATTGCCCTACAGTGTTCTCCTAGAAAGCCCCAGTGGTTTCTGGTGTTCCATCATCTTTAAGCTGCAGTAAAGAGCAGAGAGGGATGGCTACTCAGGCTCATTCAGTGTTCCACCTGACCATGATTAATGTGAAAAAGGCCTGGCTCACACCTAAACCACAGAGCCTCCCCATCTCCCTCCTCACCACCTTCAGCGCCTCTCTCAAATGGTTTAGCAATGGAATCCAATATGTTCATCCAGCCATGCAGCACAGAAGCTCCAGAGGTCAACTAGCCATCTCCCAAATGTCCTGTAAGACCCTCTAGTTCCATAGGTATATTTCTGATTGGGCCTTCCGAGCACAGTCCCAGGGGCCGAAAGGGTCATGTGTGGCCAGAACCTAAGTTCGAAGCAACTGTTAACAATGCTTGTTGGATATGAACCATAAAGAGACACAAAAAGACTGCTAAGAGATGCAAAACAACTACAAAAATGCAATACAAACAAAAAGAGTTGCAAAACAACCAAAGAGATGCAACACAACTACAAAGAAACGTAAAATGATTAGAGCATGGCTACAATGAGATGCCACATGACTATAAAGAAATACAAATTGACTGTAAAGAAACTTTAAAATACCACACCCATGATGAGCGGGAGCCTACCTATGTTCCCCGGGTCCTTTGTTCCCCGCTTTTTTTGTGACTGGGGAACAGCGGACCCTTTCACTGCTTTTCACAGAAAGGGTCCGATGTTCTCAAGTCTGTTATTTTTTAGTGCCAAATCCACAGAAAATAGGCTTATGTAGACCCTAACACTACCCCCATCCCTGAAACTAATCCTGACCCTAACTGTAACCCCTAACCCTAACAAAATGCTGAATTCAATCAGTGAAGGCAGGCTTATGCGACCGGGGAACATTCGGACCTGGGGAACATTAGGATGACCCCTGATGAGCCATGTCTAGTTCCTTCTTTCATTGTTCCTTCCTCAGTTTCTTTTTGTCCCTCTCTTTTTTCCTGCCTATATACTATCGTCCCTCTGTGCCATCTCTGTCCCCTCTGTGTCTACTGTAACGCAACATACGGGGATTGTGAAATATGGGAGAGATCACAGAGGATTTCTATCTATCTGACCCCAGTGTGCCCTTCATCTTCCTCTCACAGCTTGATCTATCACACACAAGTGCTTTGTATTGTTGTCTGGCAGCTGGCTCTTGGCCCGTGGCTCTACTGTTCTCTCTCCGCCCCTCTCATTATTATTTTCGGCCGCACTTGGGAATAGGCCAACATATTTGCATTTCCTCTTTTATCTTGTTTTTTGTCGTCATCTGTAAAACCATGCTCAACCTCAAAGCCTTTGATATTTTGAAACTGCAGTGTTAGTGATCAGTTAAATGATATTTATAAGACACATCTTGTCATTAAAGACATTGTTCAAGACACTACAACCCACTGCCTAATATGTATTGTCTTGAATGGCTTTCACCAATCAAGTAGTGCAAGCGTACGTAAACCATTTCAAAATGGCTTATAGGATTTATTTTATAGATGTATTGCAGTAACAAACTATCATGAGAGCATTTTAAACTGACACTTCCCCCTAATGTAAACAATACTCAATCATATATTACCTAGAAGGCATTAACATTAGAATGTGGATACACATTTAACTGCTATGCTGTAAGGTGAATTGTGGAGCATACAGCCTCAGTGAGAACAAAACTAAGTCTCAAATCCAAGCTAAAAGTGTCAAATATTGCACAAGATTTGTGACAGATTTTCTTGTTGTAAGCTGCTCCCTTGCCGAATGACGCTGCTAAAGTCTACTGCGTGTGTTTTCCTGTCGATACCTTAGCTGGACAGTTGTGGTCAACCTCTGACTGCCAAAGCTTTTCATATTATTTCTGTTATGTGCAGTGGCTAATCCACAGATGGTGAAACAAGTTCGTTGTCGAGCTTTCTTTGACGGCAACCGCTTTCCGACATAATTTGCAGATTTGCGTCTCTTGAGCAACAGCTTTTCAATGCGCACACAGTCAGGGTTGCCACATTGAGATTACATTTCCAAGCCAGACAAAACCTTTGGGAGACACAAAACCACCCAAATATACTGTCTGGAAACAGTCCAATCTGGCATGTAGGCTCACCCCTGCAGTGAATGCGTGGCCTCTCAAAAAGGCTTGTTTTGATTGTTTTTTGTAAAATGAGGGACATACTAGATATTTTGATTTCACACATCGTTAAAACAAAAATTAAGATACTATTGTAGATATTTATCGCACACTTCTATATAGACGTCTAGACCGGTTTAATCTAGTTTAATTCAAAGACAATCCGTCTGTTCCTTGATGCTTATTTTGGCTGTTTCTGTTACTATCTCTCCTTGACCCATTAGAACAACAGATATTCACTGTGCTGTGAAAATGTAATCATTTGCTTGACGAACTTCTCAATGTGACAGAATTAAATTCCTCCAAAACAAAAAGTGCAGCATCTCTTCCCATTCACTCTGTCTTGTTCTCTAATCTTTTGCAACACAAGTGAAAACTTTTATGTTTCTTTTTAATTGCTTCCTCCTCTTGTTGCTATACTAAATATCATGTATATTTTTAAAGTATATTTCCATACGACATCACTTTAATTTTTTCACGGAGGTCTCAGATATAAAACAATTTATTTACAATGTTAAAAATTGTTATGTAGAAGCCAGTAACACCATTTCAATTAGCACCTACAGTATATACTAGGTGTGAGTTTATTCATTTACAAGAAATGAATAGGAGGAAAACAACAAGAGATTTGTATTCGACCTGGAAACCCTCAATAACAAGTGCACTCATTACAATAAACCAATATACATTGTTTTAGAAACAGCAGATAAAAAATGGTCAAAGTGTACAGTCGTCTCCCCTCTCTCCGGCAACTTGGCAGTGACAACAAGCCTCGTCTCTTTGAAGTGTCAGTTCATATATATGATGAGGGCCGCAGGGTATTGTAGCGTTGCAATGTTTGTATCAACCCAGCAGTCACTTTGTTAACAGGCTTTTAACATTCCCCTGTTACAGCTTATGGGTTTCTCTCCCCCCCAGGTCTTTGTATAATAAGGAAGGGTTGTTCATTTAATCTGAAATCACTACAGCAAGTGATTAGACAGTTAACTCATAAGGGCTGGGACTATAGTATTGACTGGGGTTTAAGACAGACAACTATCTATTTTGAGTGGTGAGGTGAACATATTGTGATATTGATGACTAAACCTAGCTCCTAGAGATGAAGGTTATATACTAGTTATATGTGTAGGAAATACATTCATTTACATACTACATATATGACATGAACAATGTATTATATTTTTCAAATGCATAGTTAACTTTTTTATTGATAATTATGTTCACCACTGAGGCACCAAACAACGTTTATCCGAACACAGTACCTACATTGCCATGACACATACCAGGCAGGACCCATTTAGTGTATTAATAGTGAACCAAAGTGATCTTTCTCTTTTGTTATCTCCTGTGTAACAGTCCTTTGTTCAGATCGCCCACCATGCCCACCTCCCTTTCGACTTCTATAGAACACATAAAAAAGCCTCCCACCGAACATAATGCAGGCAGCAATGATGTTAGGCTCAAATTATAATAGGCAAAACAAATTAGTAGTGTATGAACATAATTTCTAGGGGTTGTGAGTACAGTAATGCAGATTAAAGCCGATTTCCTTCCAGACTGGCTGTTCAGTGAGTCTTAGGGGCATCACCACGCTTGATTAATTACCTGAATGATCAACAATCTGGCTGTTGGACGATTAGATGGATCTCTGGCATGTTAGAGAAACTGGTCGGTTGTTTTACAGTTTGGGCAGCTTTAACGGTCCAGTTTTCCCACATGGCTGCTTGTTGTAATATCCTGTAAGAGAATTCCACATGTTGTGGCAGCTGTAGTCTGAGACTGATATAAAGAAAATTGTATTTTAACGCAGACCACAAACACGTCTGCATCTTCTCAGTTCTCTTTGTTGCCTTGCTTGTCTTTTTTCCTTTTCTGTATAATGCAGATCTGTAATATATATATATTTTTTAACATTAGGACGCAATCTTGAAATTGGCATTGGACAAAACTGTATTGACGATCAATCTTTATGTTCAGTCATTTGTTTTTTGACCTTGCAAAAATGATAATTAAAACGGGCAGTGTGAGATAACACAGTATATGGGTTTATAAAGATGACATTCCCTTCTTTCTCTTTTTAGTAACTGTTCATTTTACACATTCAGTCAAAACACATTTCCATATGTTTCCAGTATGTATTGTTTATAACTTTGTATCTACTTAAGAATAACATTTACTCCTAAAACTGTAAACTATCCTAAGTCTTAGTGAGTTAGAGTCAAAGTGAGCAGAGTTACATAAATTCATGTTAATCCTCATTTGGCAAAAAATTACTCTGAAATGTGAACATGTGTTCTGTGTTGTACTAACAGACTACTGTGAGACTACGAGACTATATTTATGGTTAAATGAAAGTCCTGTTGTTGACACAATAACCAGATTGTATGTTTTCTCTAAAATGTCATCTTATCACATGTGTTGGTCTTAATTTCAGTGACATGCACTGTTCAATTAGCTCTTCATGTATGTTTTTTATTTAATCAGGCAGGCTCACTGAAATTAAGAGTGCTTCCACATCAGCCTTATTTAGTTTGGTTGAATCGAACCTTAGTGTGTTCCCTCATTTACGATTTGTTTGTGCAGGTGGAAGCGATCGTACTCAGGTGGTCTCTTATTTAGTCCAGAAGTGGACTAAATAAGAGACCACCTCTTCTACCAGGTATCGGTCCGCTTCCAAATGAACTCTGGTGTGGCTTGTTAGTGATTAGAACGTGCTCGGACCTGCGTCAGCACTAACTGCAGAAAGCACTGCTCATTTTTGGACTAACACAGCTCCTGTAGGCAGCTACTTGACCTGGAGTAGTAATGTAATAACTGAGGATTATTGACGAGTTGTCTCTCCATTGTGACATTACTTGTCTTGTCTGCTTGTCACTCTGTTAACGTTCTCAACGTTTGCCAGCATGGCAATTCTGACCCACAGGAGAGCACTTTATGGTCTACATTATTGCGCCCGCCCCAGACACATCTGACCAATGAGTAAAGTGCTTTTTTTCCACTTTTGTCCCAACCATTTATTGAGCCAAGTGCAGCTACTTTTTCCTTCACTTCAGCACGTCATCAACTAATTTGGACCAGATCAAATGAATAGATGTGAAAGGAAGCCAGACCAGCTGGAGTAAAGAACTATTCATTTTCGCATCTGGTGCACACCAGGGAAATGGACTAGAAACAGACTACAGACTAGGTATGAAAAGCGGGTGTGAAAGCAGCTGGGGCTCAGAGGAAGAGATCGGTGGTTCGATCCCCGGCTTCTCCGGTTCGCATGTCGAAGTATCCTTTGGCAAGACACTGAACCCGGAATTGCTCCCTGTGCTGCACATGGGTGTGTGAATGTGGTGTAAATGGTTAAATTAGAATAGATGGTATGTAGATTTCCACTGCCATCAGTGTGAATGGTTGTGAAGTGTGAAGGCACCTTGAGTAGTCAGAAGACTAGACAAGCGCTATATAAGTACAAGTCCAGTAACCTTTAGACTTGAGAAGAAGAAGAACACAATCAACAAATACGGTTAATGACCAATGAAAAGGCAGATAAAAATATATATTTATTTACATTTTGTACAGAGACTGAGTGCACAGAGAGCAGCACACTCTGCTTCAGTTTAATCCAACAGGCTCTCTCTTCACCTTTGCCCAGCAGCTGGGAAGTAAGACACAGGATCTTCATGGGTCTTGAGAAGTTGGAGTGTTTATTCAATGGCAAACTGTAACCTATATTGTACACTTACCGACACTGGAAAACTCCACTTCTAACTTCCTCTCTGTTTAGTTTGCTGGTACCTGTTTCCTCAGGTCCCACAACACACACTCACTACTAGCTGTGTGTCCAGTTACTATAAATCATTTCTAGGCTTTCTAGGCTTAAGTACTAGTGCCTATAATGTTTGTACATGTTATTAAATAGCATAAATACATTGTAAAGTAAAAAAATAAGACAGGTCCAGTTGGGGAGTACCATCTACTTGGTCTTTTCTGCATTTAAAATTAGTCTTCGACTAAGGAGCGATCATTTTAGAGCATTTAAGGAAGACTGAAGAGCATATAAGATTGTATCATCAACACAAAAAATGGACATCAAAGTATTGATTAGAGATAATCATATTATTTATGTATAATGTAAATGAGGAGTAGAACTAGATGTTACAAGGTTATTTATTTTTTTTATTAACATTCTACGTTTACATTGATATCTATAGTAGAATTAGATTTTAAATGTAAACTAAGAAAGGAAAGACTTCAGCCTTCCTCAGGGGTCCAAATATTTTGGTTGTTGTTAGCCGCTGTTTGCCCATGACCGTTTTAAGTCTTACTCTTGTGATATTCCTGTCTCTGGACTCCTTATCCCTGCTTTGTATCTGCCATGCTGACTGTCAGTCAGAGCTCCAGTCAACCCACAAGAAGAAGAAAGGTCAACCAATATAAGAATAACATCGACCTTATTACTGGTGGGTTTAATGGATAAAGCATCTGACCACAGCTACTCACCTCATGTCTCTTACTTCTGCTCATGGAGCGTCCAGCTGGTGTATCACTCTGCTATGACTGATGATACTGGATTGGCGAGATGGATGGACAGGTACTCTCTGATAGGCCGACTGGAGGCTAAGTCTGTGTTGTTGATTTTTTCATCTTGTAGAAGCTTCAGTGTTAAGGTCAGGCTGTCGACTTTCTCCATCGTCTTTGATGACACATGACAGTCCATGACATGAGTGTCTCTGCTGATGAAGACTTGTGTGTGACCATGTGTGCTGCTGTTGCCTTCGGGGATCATAAAGTGCCACTCACTCTTCCTGTCCAACCTTGGTTTGTCGAAGTAGCATGGAAGGGAAATGGACACCTTATGGCAGCTGCTTTAAAATTATGTTTGTGTTTTAAAATACAACACTGACAATTAGCAATCAGCTGGTTTTATAAAATATAAACAAAACTAGATTATCTGTAATAACTCAGAAGTAATCGTTCAAAAGGCTGGACATGAGTGCAATGCAAGCTCTGAATCAAGTGGCAGCACCATTGGGAATTCAAGGGTGTTGTTGTGTTTGTAGACTGTTCTGAGGGGGATGATCCAGGGCACAACATTGCAGTTTTCTTGTAGGAATCGCTGTAACCTACCAGGAATAACACACTTAGGGCACACTCACACTGTCCGTCCATACCGTGACCCGTGCTTTAGGGTACTTGTCCCCCCCTTCCCTCTCCCCCCGCGGCCCAGGCCCGTTGGTACTCACACCACCTGGGCCTTGGCGGAATGCTTCTTGCCTGCCTATACGTCATAACGCTGTAACACGTCACACACATTGATTGCGATGCGTCGCTTTGTTTACAAATCTTTCCATAGACCTCAGAGTTTTTGTGCGTCTTGTCAGACTGTTTTTGAATATTTTCATCTGACCAAATTTGCAGTAAACACTCCACCTTTGCCTCACACCAACGTACACCTTTCACCGCCATTGTATTAAATGTCCGCACATGGTCCGTCCATCTTTTTTCTATGTCCGAACAGGCGCACATAAAATGACGTCAGAAACGCCGTAGGCCTCGTGCTCGTACAAGTGCGCAAGCTCGTGCTCGTACATGTGCAAACGTGCTTTACAAAAGCCCACCTCTCCCTAGCACTTACACTGGTCAAACAAACTTGACTTTAGCCGTGAAACGTGTTAGGGCACGGCACAGATGGACAGTGTGAGTGCACCCTTAAAGTCCAACCTCTCCAGTTCTTGGTCCTCATAACATCTGAGGAAGAACTAGGTTTCCTAAGGTTTCCTTAGTCCCTGCTGCCATTCACATTTTAAACAGTAGATAGTATTTTACTGTTGTCTGTAGATTGTAAATTGAACTCATTGCTCATTTGCTGACTGCTTATTTGTACAGATTGCTCTATTGCACAAACTGCTTAGATTATTACTTGCACTTTAACCTGGTTGCTAAAGAACCTCCCATGGGACCACTCTGTAAATTGTCCTGTTTTTGTCCATCAGTGTTTAATTATTTTGTGGTTTTCATATGAATCCTTGAAACATTGAACTTTAAACACTGACGTGCCCCTACAGCCTATTGAGACAAAAAATAAGCATTTTAAAATTCACCATTTTTAAAACTTTAATGATAATAAATGAATAAAAACACACAAAATGCGTTATTATGTTTGACAGCAAAAAAGGGAAAACTAAATGTGATTTCAGACTAAATGCTTAATTAGCTCCTGAGCTACTTGTAAATGTAACTGAAAATATATTTTCAGTAGTTAGATGCTGTTTTAAATCATGTCAGTGCTTAACTGCTTTGCTTTGTTAGTTGTTTGTTGTACATTCTTCTCCCTAAATAAAAAATCCAGAATTAATGAATAAATGTGCAAATGTTTTGGACACAATAATTCAGTTCTCAGTCTATGTGCAATGAAGGCTTCACCTCTTGTGTGAATTCAGTTGCAGAGGTTTAAGGTGGGCACAGATACAGCAGATGGATGTGAAAAGAAACGCTACACATACATCAGTCTGCAAAGTGAAGCTCACGCACAGTTTATCCAGGTGAATTGAGCATGAGAAAGATCATTTTTTGACTGGAACAAACAAGAACATTCAATCCAAATAAGCTGGAGAAAAGAAAAAAATGTCAATAAAGCAAGTTTAAAAAGGCTATTAATTTAATCCTACATCAAAAGTTACCTGATTCCTTTGTTAGCTCAGTGTTAGATCAATGCGGGTGGAGAGATAGATGAATTATCTGTTCTTGTCAGATAACATCTTTTGCGTTCCAGTAGTCAACACTGGGCGGATTGGCACCAGATCGCCCAGGCATTAAGAATGACTGCTGTTCCAGACAACAAAAAAAGCAATTAAACTTAAAAGTTGGACTTTAAACCGAAATCTATTTAAAAAAGCAGAGGATTTTCATTTTTTGTATGTTTTCTTCAAAATAATCTTCTTCGTCTTTGTCATTTTCTTCGTCATCTTCATCTTCTTCGTCTTTGTCTTCTTCTTCTTTCTTACAGTTTCTATTTCTTTCTAGGTGGCTAAATTACTTGTAGGTGCTGCTCCCACCCACCCACAGTACTGTACATTACTCACAGTAGCTTCCAAGTTGTTGTTGTTAATATCTGCTACTCCAAACTGGCAGCATTTGAACTGTCACCTACTGTAGGTAATACAGTGACTATCGATAAGTACCTCATACAAACTTACTTCAAAGAGCCAAACCGTCCCTTTAATGTGGTGTTTTAGAGGGATTTTGACCATCTTTATCAGTTCTTGAGTGGAAGTAAATGGTTAAATTTAGTATCAAATCAAACGGTAAAACAAAATAATTTTTTTGATAACAGAATCATGACTAGAAGAATTTGACACAAAGCTGCATCTCAATCAATTGATCTCCAGGTTCCCAGCTTTCAGATGGTGTATATCACTTCTATGTGGCATCTACTGTTGACCTGCTATCTACCCCTGAATGTCCACTTTCTCTCACCCTGCACCCCTCTTTAAAAAGAGGCAGAGGTTTAATTTTCTATTTTGCAGTACAATGTTTCAGTGGATATTTTGAGATTTTAAAGGTATTTTCACACACAAAAATAGCTCTAAATGCCATTCGTTAAGGCTGAAACCTCTGAAAAGAGGGTTTTTGTTGCATTCACCATAACACAGTTTCTGATTCTATTATCTGTCTAGCTGTAATCTCTTTTGCTTCACAAAGAAACTTAGCACTGAGGCTTACTTTTGTGAAATCTCATTGGTTTTAGGAGGTTGAATGAGTTAATTGGTCTTGTGAAAGAGCTACAATATCTTTTATTGGTAAATGGATTGTGGTGGATCCATTTGGTGTGACACAGAGCCATTACATGGCTTGACAGTCCACAGTGCCTAACTGATGGAGGTAAAAAAAATGCATGGATCCATCTTTTACATGCTTTATGTGGCTGGTTAGGGATGCAGTTCCACGACCCCCCACCCATTATGTATTAACACATATGTAGGAGCCCAAGGCATGTCCGCTCCTCTTTGGTGCTCCAGTGGACTCTTAATGTTGTAGTGAATCAATATCTTAGGCAGGATCTAATTTCTCTTCCCTGTTTTTGTCCTTCCCTGCAAACTCCTGGGAACTGGGAAAACCTGGAGATAGACAGACCACATCTGTGGTGAATGGATCAAATAGACATTCATTGTGTAGTGTTGCCATGTTTCCTTGTAAAGTCGCACAGTGAAACATGATGAACACCAAAGTCAAAGTAACTTCTCTCAAGGTCTCGCACCTCTTTCTATCATCAATCAGCATTGTTACCTTCAAGTTTGACATTAAAAGATGGAGAATACTCTAGCTGATTTCACTTCTCCAAGGTGTCTTACCTTTCTTCACTGACAACTGATAAAAGATGATTTATATTGCTCTCACCTTTGATGAAGCAATATCACACCAAATTGATTGAAGCTTTTCACAAGGACTTGTCTGACTTGACTATGTAGAGTCTGGCTTTGCGGCTATCCCAACTCCTACTCCTGAGAATGACATATTTTTTCGGTTTGTGTTTTGTGCTCACAGTTAAAGCAGGATGCACAACTGTGGATTTAACTATGTACCAACTGAAATCCCCCCAAAGCTAGTCAGGAGGAATATATGTAGCCCCCCCTGGTGACAAAGATAAAAAAACAACTAATGCGTGGCCATGCATTACCATCTCCTGACCAGGGGATAGAAACGCATGGCCACCAGATAGTTAATGCGTGGCCACAAGTTAATTGTTGCAGTCTTTTCCGTACAGAAACTGTTGATTGTTACCATGGACAAGTTTGAATTAATTTCATTTTATTTTCATATAGGAATGAATTACAATGACATACTTAAGTAATTTGCTGTTAGGCATTGAGTAATTCTTAGCAAGAGACACGGCTGTTTAAAATGCATGGACTTAAACGCAAGGTGCTGATGTCAGGGAAGTTTTAGATTTCATCATTCAGCAGCTGGAAGGACCTGGGAGACAATGGCGATTTTAGGTGGTGGCCTAGGGTGGCCATGGCCACCACTGAAATCTCATTGGCCACCCCAGTGGCCAGAGCTGATAGGTTGTTGGCGAAGTTCATCAACACACGGCTGCCACAAATGAGTGGTTAGAGAAGTCGCCCCATGTAAAGAGGCTGAAGGTCCTCAAGGTAGATGCCAGGGGTTCGACTCTGACCTGCATGTTTCCCCTCTCTCACCCCATTTCCTGTCTGTCCTGTGTAACAAAGGCTTGAAAAACTGCCAAAAAAAAAATCTTTAAATTATTATCATGCGTTATTATCTTGTGGCCCTGAGATAGTAATGCGTGGCCACATATTCTTTTTTTTTAATCCAATGACACCACGGGGGCTCCGTAGGAATACTTCCTTGATTATGTTATATATAATGAGCCCAATGGGAACATACTTAGTTCACTTTCCTAGCTAGATCAGGTGTATTTCTCATACACTACAGAAGAATTGCTTATTTCTGTGGCAGTCTTGAACCTTGTTCCTCGATCTGGCAGTGTTTCTCACACTAAGCTACCCTGCTGATAAAGGGTAAGAGTTACAAAAAAGACGAGTGATTCACTGCACAAAAAAAGAAAATTGCTTGAACCAAAAGTTCAATTTAGGATGTCTGCAACTACTGTTTTCTATCCAGTTTTAACTTACCATCTTAGTCTGTTCTTTCAGTCTGCCTGCATGAGAGCAAAGAGACAGAGGGTCTTCCTGTCACAGTTAGACTATTATCATAACAAGATTCTCCCCTTTTTTGCAGTGTGGTAGCAGTTGACTGTAGCACATGTATGTGCATTTCATACTTTTGTTGGCTGATTTTAGCCATTTATGTTTTGCTCACACTTCATTGCCATACATCACCCAGCAAACAATGTACATATGTGCAACATAAGAGGTGATTGATAACTGCTTGCAATTCAGACAATTCGTGTGGTGATATTCAGTCGTTAAAACACGTTATGGGTATGTGGTGCAGTAGAGAGGTTTGAGAGGCAACAACTGCAAGAGGGAAAGAGGATTTCAAACATTTCTGTGTTAAAGGACAATAAGTGTTTGTCAGTTTTGCACACAATGTACCATGAATTGCAATTACTCTACTGTGTCACTTTGGATTTTAAACTAAACAGCGGCTGAGGTTAAGGTGCCTCTCTCAGCTTTTCAAGGAACTTGTCATTCACACCTGTTCCTATCTTGCCACCATGTCAACGGTCATCACATGATTGGCATGACAGAAAAGTATAATGAAAAAAACTGTCTAGAACATCAAGTTCACTCTCCAGTATGTCAAAGACTACGATCAAGAGAGGACTAGTCCAGCCAATCCTTTTAGTTTTCCCCACCACTTTCCCACTTATACTGTTTAGGGATGGAGAAAAGTTTTACAGACAGACAACACAGAACAACCTGTACCAGAGGGATGGAAACACTTAAGTGTTTAGAAATTAAAGGAGGAGATCCATGTCAATAAAAACAAACCTCCTAATCCGTCCAATATGTTTGATGGGGTGTTTTGGATATGATTATATTTAAGATATTTATGTCAACTGATCCACTACGTTTGTGTTGTTAAAATTTGAAATTGAAGTTGAAAGGAAGCATAAAACATCATAACCATTGTTTCATTTCAAAGCCATTGCACTGGATTACAGGGCCAATACAACAGCAAAAAGTACCACTGTTCTAATATATTCTGACTGCACTGCACTTTCTATTATGTTGACCATTTTACAAGCCACAGTCTTTTACATTGATGGATGAACTTTTTAAATGGGACCATTAGTTTCAGTTCCACATCAAAATAAAGACTTGAAACTACTTCAGATGTGTATTTCATCACAGTCAATGTTACATTGTCGGGAGTAGGTAATACCGTTTACATAATTAAAATTATGTCTCAGTTGTTGTGTCGGAAGCTTTAGTATCCATGATTTGATTCAGCTACCAAAGACCATTGCATATGTGACTAATTTTGAAAAACCTTGGAGAAAAATTTAAAAAGCATGAATGTCATAGCAAAATGTGGTAGCTTCTTACATTTAAAGGATTAAGTTTTTCAGCCAACTCTCCGATCTTAGATGTCCCAGCTCCCTTGCTGCACTGGAACTACCCCCCCACCCCCAACCCCTAAAAAAAGTAACTATGACCATTGGTGGAAAGTAACAAGTGAAGTACATCTACTCAAGTACTGTAATTAGATACATGTTGAGTTACTTTTAAGTATGTTTTTTACTCAACATATGATCATTTAATAACGATGAACTGGACAAATGAGAACATTCAAAGGTTTATAACGGATGCTTTTCTATACATCAGTGAATCTGCTACTTTCACTTACTAGTAAAAGATTTACTGTGCTATTTACCATGCACCATTTATCATTATCCATGCACATTCTTACCAACTGGGAAAATCAGTTTGCTAGCCTTAAAAATGATCACTTAAAAAAATCACTAATGATGCAGCACTGGGATATGCACTGCTGCATCAACATCCCAAGATGTACATAATGTTACTGTTACAGTACAATTATGTTGGTTCTATAAGTGTGTCTAAACATGCACATGGTCGTGAGTGGATTTTGATTTTGATTTTCTTATACTACCTCACTGTGGTAGTTAATATGTGATTTTCTAGAGAATTACATCTTGAGTCAGGTCCATTCTTATCAAAAATGAAGATGTTTTCAAAAGTGCATGCCCATTTAACTTCTTCAGACATTTATTCAGCCTTTGGTTTAAAAAAAAAATGTAATGCGATATTGAAAAAAAAATCAGTTAAGTCCAGCTCAACAGTTAAGTCCAGCTTATTCAACCATTGTCAGACGATTAATTGGGAATTATCAGTTGTTTTTCAATATCTTGGATAATTGGCGGGATGGCCCTACTCTACCTCCTAGCTGACTCATCAGGCTGTAAACATCTATTCTAAAGGGCAGCTGGATCAACCGCTTGAATCCGGCGCTGTAAGATGACGAAGTATAGAGAACCACAATATTAGAGAGTATTAAAAAACTGAAAATTCCGCATGAGCAGAAAGGTTGGGGTGATGAATGTGTTAAACACTCAAGTATTTCGGCTGCAAGCCTCGAGTTCGCTTCCCATGTGAAACCAAGAGTCCATGGTGACATTTTAAGTTAACCTTCTTCAATAATGTTCTTAAATATTTTTACCAGTAACATGATCTTTCCCTAAATGAGTGTATTTAATGTCTTTTTGTTACTGTTTTTCTTAATCTTGGTAATTTGAATAGATGATAATGGCCTATTGAACCTACTGGTAGGTGGGTGTAGCAGACCCCTTCTAACCCATATCTATGAGGCTGATGACCACTGATTACGGCCATTTAATGTCCAAAGAGGATGATCAGCCTCTAAATTTGAGCCTTGCACTTCGCCAACACAGCTAAGTTAAGATTGGCAAGATTTTAATGCTAACAGATGGAAAGGTATGAGAATTCATTTTAAGATCTGTCAACAAAGGCCTCCCTTTAGTTTGCCTCAGCAAATCACTTTATCAGGAGTCTAACTGGTTGCAGAAGCCTGCTGCGAGGCTTTAAACAAAAAAATATAGATTGCACATTACACCAGATTGATTTTGCAATTTCACCCCTAATATACCAGGCACTACATGGTCAGGCACCTCTGTATTTAAATAAACTGTGTCCTCAGGACTGAAGGAAAACTAAAGCTGATGGTGCTTTGGCTGTTGGTGCGCCTCCACTTTGCAATAGCCTCATATGAAGTCTCAGAAAACAAATCACTGCACATTGCAAGTTTGCTAGTGAAGTTGTGTTGTTTAATTAAAGGTAATCTGGAGGAGAGAGTGTAGAAAGGGAGAATAAGTGCTGATCAGCCCTTGCATGGCCATTTGTCCTGTAATTAACTATTAACAGTCATTCATCTTAATGACAACTGGGAGTTGGTATTTAGTGATAGAGAGATGAATGGAGACACAAGCATTAATGTTAAATTTGGCCCTGCTCCTATGGAACATTTGACTTTCCTTGCAGCAGTGTTGTGTAGGTAGGACTGAAGAATTTTATACAATATAAATATATATATTTAACTTAAAATTTAGAGCTGAAGACTGTGCATCAATTATCCCTGGACTTAATTATGGCTTAAAGCACTAAAGATGCAGCACTGTCACATCAATGCTAAGTGCATACTGTCATGTGTAAGTTTGCTTTCTGACAAACATATATGTATTCCATCCATCGTGTTACTGCAGGCATGCTTATTTGCTTCCCTTAGAGACGTGCTGTTGTTTATTTTTCAGACACATAGAATGAGGGAGCCATAATTGCCGGAGCCATTAAAAGCACTGGCAGAGAGAGAGTGGGGGGGGGGGGGGGGGGGGGCGTAAATAAATATCTCTGACCATACGCCCACAGCGACTGCTCTTCTCCCCAGACACCCACTTAGAAGGTGGAGAGGACCTTTACTGGTTGATGTTGGAGCCTTTTGATTAATTTTTGGCTATTGTGTGCCACATCAAAGTTCAGACATATATTAAAATGAAATGTAAGCAGAGTATCCTAAATGATTGTTCATTCTAAACTAAAAAATAAATCGTCTCCTTTTTTGGAAATCAGTGTGAATACATGGATCTGACAGGTACTGTTTCTCACAAACAGTGTTCCCACAAGTCATTAAATCCTTTTCGTATAAAGGTCTAATAAGACACAGCAGTGGAGCTGAAATGATTGGTAATACCCTCCTTTTGATTCTTACTTCTGAAGGATGGTTTTAAGACATTCAAACGAAAGCACTGAAACATATGTGAAACTCATCTTGAAAGAAACATATGTTCACGTTTTGACTTTTCAGGATGTGTTACAGGCGGGCAGAGATGGGTCGAGTAGCCTTAAACTGTACTCAAATAAAAGGGTTACTTTGCAAAATCCAGTACGCAAGTAGAATTAAAAGTACCTCTCCATCTATAGCTCTGTGGTCAAAACATCATCTCAGTCATGTCCACATTAAAAATAGCAGTTTTCTTTTTCTCTATCATAATTTGATCTGTCCTTTTCTGTCTATCTTCGTCGGGCTCCACCAATGAACATCAAATGCAAATCAAATGTTTCTCTACAAATCTACCCATGTAAGAATACAAAAATATATGCTGCATTAAAACTACATTGACAAGTAATAACATACTCAAAAAAGTTACTGGACTACATGTAGATGTCACTTGTTACTAACCAACCTGCTTTGACCATCCTTCCGACCTGTTCTGCTATTATGTCTCCCACGTAAACCTACAATCAGCAGCTTATTCAGTCTTTTTTTTTTTCCTTTTGTAGTAGTCTGAATGACAAGACAGCGGCAGAGTATTTTCTCTGTTGCACATCTCTGAGGGATTGCTTTGACTGACAGCCTTCTATGGCAGACAGCCGTTGTTCTTTTGACTCCATCTTTATTGTGCCTGTTAAAAGTTTATTTTGTTTTTTTCTGCCATAAGGGGTTTTCTTTGTCTGCTCGAAGCCATTTTGTCTTCGTGACTGACTGGCTGAATGTCATTGAATGCATCGTCCAGTGCACATCACAATCCTCTGATGAATGCTCCTGTCATATCCTTACTCACTGTATAATTAACAAGCCTGATGATTCACATGAGATAATCTTTAAACTTCCAATTCATACCTCCTCCAAACACAGTTTCAGATCTGGATCACATATAGTTTAATTGACATGATTTTTATGTGTGTTTTGTTTCATTGATTTCAAATATAAACCATACTTCCTGTTTCTGAATTTTTCACCCTGGTTATGAGCACACAAAAGGAACTTTTTTCCAATTACTTTTCCTAGGGGAGGCCTTTCTAGTCATTGCTGTAGTAGTTACCTGTGTGCCTATCGTTCTTCACCCAATATCTTCTCACACTTAGCTGTGACACATTTAATAGGTATAGTAAAACCAATTTTTATTGCTTTCTTGCAGGATTAGATTAGTCTTTGATGTACCGTATGCTAAGAGTTTGTTCTTGAGAGATTAGTTGAAGGAGCTTTTTATTGACTATAAATAAATCCATTTTCACTTGTCCATCATCTTTATATCAGGAAATGAAAGAAAACAAAGAGAGAAGCCCAGCTAGGGAGCTCAAGTCAAGTCAAACACATATGTGTCTGTGTGCCTGAGGATATCTGATTCAATGACTATGAGGTGTACTATATTCAGGTGATGTGTAACCAGTGACATCCGTGTTCTTTTTCAAGGTGTGTTGCTCATTGAGGCACACACTTGTGCAAACATGCAATCACTGCCAGAGATCCACAGAGCCACCATGGCAAGTCAGCAGGAACAGCTCATAGACCCAGTTCGTCCAAGGGGAACTGGAGGACCGTAGGGGATATTTGCTTTGAGAGACAGGAGCAGGTCTTGGCTTTTCTAACCAACATGCTATTCTTGTTCCCGTTGCTGCTGCTGGGTGTCATGTCAGGATGGATGCTGAACAGCTCCAGTACCTCACAGTGGGCTCCTCCACTTAATTACCCTAACACGTCTGTGACCCAATAATCACGTACAAGCTTGTGAATATGCCACTGTGTGCAGACAGCTACTTGACCGCTTCTCCTGCACTTGCACTCAGTGGTGATAATGAGAGTATTTTAAGGTTTTACTGGTCAGTTATAATTCATCCAGTGAAGACACTTCTGAAAGGCAGTAGTAACACAAACTGGATGGACAGATGTGCAGAATAAATTGGTCTGATTTATCAGTGCATAATCTATATCACATGCATTGCATCTGCTATTAAATTGCACCCTGTTGTGCACCTCTCTTAACAGCCCCCCCCCCCCCCCCCACACACACACACACACACACACACCCCACACCCTATGAGATTAAAATAGAGGGATTCACCTGCTCAGCTGATGTACTTCTAATGAAGGGCGTTATCTTAGCAGCATACGACAACTTTCATTGCAAGTTTCAGACCTAAACAGTTGTCATTTCGGACCCATAGCCCTAGCTCCTGCTCCTCCTAAATTAAATGAATTATTTGTGCATTTACTGATGCAGATCCGTTCCAAGGCAGAAAACTCCTTGATTCTCCAGTTTCCGGAATCTACCATATAAATAGCCATGCCCTGCTGCAGGAGAACCTTGAATTTAAAGGGAATGGGAGATGGCACTAATGTAATCTAATCTAATCTGACTAGACCTGAAACACACCCACGATTAAGTGACTACATACAACCCCTGTGCCCCTTTCACCTCACTTTGCATGGGTTTGGCTGGACATGGCCACACCTTGTTTCTTCACATTCATGCTGCTCACTTTCACATTTTGCTGCAAAGTCACTCCACTGCAGCAGCCATTGATACACTTCCTCCATCACGGTTCAATCAATGGTATTTGAGGGAGAAGAGTGTGTTAGCAGTTTGGTCTCTCCTCCTGCATTTTTCTCCGTTGACTTTGAAATTCAAGTCCACTTCTCTAATCTCTAGTCTCCTGCTCCCCAAGACCTGCTTTATCTCAGCCCCAACAAATTTTGTACATAACATGTAATTCCCCTTACTGCAGTACTGTCCTCATTGAGCCTTGTTATAGAGTTGGTTGAGCAGGTTGTGTTGTCAGAGCTGAGACTGACTCAAGCTGGCCCACAGATATTCTGGAAAACAAGAGAAATGATTATTGGCAGTGAAATATGAAATATTGTAACACACATTTGTGTCCGTAGCATATTTTACAATTTAAGGCAGTCGTAGGTGGTGTCTAGTTTTTCTTGCTGGACTCCTGCAGGTATTTTCAAAAAACTTACTGAGATGTTACCGTACTCTACTGAGTGGTTTAACTCATCAAAGACAAGACAGACGTAGCATGAAATAAAGCAGAATTGCCTGTTCCCCCGTGTTCAGGTTGCCTGAAGTTGTGTTTTGCCTTATCTAAAGCAGTGGGGAAGTAAAGTGAAAATAAACCCTCTAGGCCATGGCAATTTTATTCTTACAAAGCAGCGTCTGTTATCATCTTTGTCTTTGTTTGAGTTTATAATAATAATGTATTGATTTTGCTGCAAAGTTAGTGATAAAGGGCCTCACCCTTGCCTTTTAACCAAATTTAATATATATATATATATATATATATATATATATATATATATATATTATATATATTTGGCCCTACCCCTTTTCCATTACTTAAACAATTTAATCATATTTATCAAACATACAACCCAGACATCAATCCCAGTGTTATTATGTACAACCCAAATATCTAGCCCTTCCCCAGCCTTATACCTCGTAATAATTATGTTTTTGTAAATCCTCTTAAATCGATTTATATTTGGACTTTGCTAAAGGTCCGTATTCAAACCACTCAAGAAATTCACCCCACAAACTCACATAATCTTTGTTTGTACACATTATATATGTATTCACTGTATACTGTGAGATCAAGCGTGGTATTCCTGCCTACATACAGTATGCATACTTTTGCAAACCATTGGCAGGCTGTGGATCATTAAGATAGAACTCACTGGTTTACAGGCGGAACATATTTGATTGACAGAAAACAAATAGGGAGTAACTCACTGACAGAATACATGGTCAGTCATGTGGCACCTTTGGAGGTTGTTTGGGTCAGGAGACCAGTCAGTATCTTCCTGTGTTTGATTATTCACCGGTAAATATTCTGCCCGTCTGTCAGTGCCACTTTCTCGGTAATGGATGCTCTTATTAAGACTGATTAGATTAATTGTAGGGGATGAAGACACATTTGCTGGCAGTGGCCCTCAAGGGTAGAATGAGAAAGGAAAAAGGATCAATACATTGTGACCATCTCAAAACCTCATAATGCACTGCTGATTGTTTGAAGAGCAGAGCTAGAGGAGATTTATATTGATGTAAGAGAACTCAGGCTTTTCTCTCCCTGCCTGTATCTATTATCTACCCATCTCTCTCTCTCTGTCTCTCTCTCTCTCTCTGTCTCTCTCTCTCTCTGTCTCTCTCTCTCTGTCACTCACTCACTCAGTCACTCATTTACTCAGTCACTCATACACGCATGCTCTCTCTCTCACACACACACAAACGCAAGCACACACGCACTAATTTTTAACATTACAAGTCCTAAAAGTACGTTATCCACCCATTTCTAACTTTTTTATAGCTAATTCAGAAAAAACACAAACTTTTACTTTTGTCATCTAAGAGGACACTGATTGGCACACGTCTTGTGCCATTGGATGCAATTTCCTTTTCATATATGCAAGTCTGGTGATTGTGATGCTACCTGCACTCCATGCATCACAAAGTGAGACGCAGTCAGTAATCTTAAACTCGGATTGCATTAATATCCCTAGTAGGGGTTTACTTTGAAAACCGTTTTCACACTGAGATCCTGAGATATAGCATCCATGAAAATCAGTGTCATAATGCTGCTTCTTTTCCTGGGGTTTTATTTTCTAGTGCTAATGCAGAGCCAAGCGCTGTGTGTATATAATGATAAATAACACAGCTCTAATTATTTGAAACCCCACTGGTTTTATTGTGCTGTAAGTAACAGATCAAAGCAGTGAAGAAGGGAAAATATAAAATATTAACAATGTTTTGTTTGTGCATTGGTGCACCGGGGAAAAAGCCTGAGTGTTGCATTGACAATGGTGTGTGTGTGTGTGTGTGTGTGTGTGTGTGTGTGTGTGTGTGTGTGTGTGTGTGTGTGTGTGTGTGTGTGTGTGTGTGTGTGTGTGTGTGTGTGTGTGTGTGTGTGTGTGTGTGTGTGTGTGTGTGTGTGTGTGTGTGTGTGTGTGTGTGTGTGTGTGTGTGTGTGTGTGTGTGTGTGATTTACACATTTCTGTTCTTATACATGTATTCAATGTGTGGGAAACTTCACAACATGTTCATTACCAATGGTTTTATCAGTTACTTTTTTCTTATGGGGAAACATCCTGACCTGCATCATATTTGCCCAAAAACTTGTAAAGTTTCCTGAGTGGTGCGAGAGTGAATGTTTACTGTCACGTTACAGTTGTTTCCACATAGACAAACTCCACTCTGGCTCCAGTTAAATTTATGGCAGATTGTACTCAGTTGGGATGATCCAAGTTTTGTGCTGATGTAGTTTCACTCGCCTGGTTGTGCTGATGTTGTCTGTAGGTGAGGAGAATGAATAAAGACACAGACACACACTCTCTCTCTCTCTATCTCTCTCTCTCTCTCTTACTCTCTCTCTCTCTCTCTCTCTCTCTCTCTCTCTCTCTCTCTCTCTCTCTCTCTCTCTCTCTCTCTCTCTCTCTCTCTCTCTCTCTCTCTCTCTCTCTCTCTCTCTCTCTCTCTCTCTCTCTCTCTCTCTCTCTCTCTCTCTCTTTCTTTCTCTCTCTCTCTCTGTAAGGTCAAAAAGCCATCCACTACTAGGAGACAGTTTTGCAGTCTGTGCATTTTATTGTGCCTGCTGTGTGTTTCCATGATTAAGGATGCACTTGTACGAAGAGCCCATGAGGTTTATTTTTCTTTGTAAATTATAAAACATACATCATACTTCAACTAATACTGCACAAATGGCTACCCCTAATTAATGTAAACATCCAAAGTATCCTTTACAGAAAGTATATGATGAATTATGATACATTTGTGGAGGGATTTTTTTACATTTATTTTAAAGAATGATCTTATGAATATTTAAAGAAAGATATTGCCTGTTATTTTGTAACTTTTAATACTTTTGTCATCTATTTTATTCCTTTCTTTCTCTCTCCCTATCTCAGTCCAACTTCTCCCTCTTTTCCAAATCTCCCTATATAATAGCGGTTTGCTATTGAAAGCTTGCTCATTGTGAACAAAATGGACTCCGGCTTCTCCCTTGGCTGGGAGGTTTACAGCCAATAGGCCTTAAAATGGTTTCATTTCCCATCAGCCAAACCCCCCCTGAGGGAGCATTTAGTGGAGCTAAAGGCCAATCAGGAAAGTCCAGGAGATCAGTAAAGCCTTGGTCTGAAATCAATCCTCAGAGTTCACAAGCTCCGGACTTTGGGGCACAGGGGGAATCAACTATCCATTGACAAATTCATTTTAACCACTCAGAGTCCCTTCAGAAGGACCAAAGGCCTGTCATTACCAATTATTGAAAAAAAAAAGATACATGACATAATAAATATTGTAGACACCTTGTGAAATCCATCTATATTCATTTGCATTTTCTAAATGTGCCAATCACAAGAGACAGACAGATGTAAGTAGTTTTTTAACTGTTGAATTGTGAGCTGCAGCTTCATTTAAAAATAATTTAAGTTCAAAGTTTTTCTAAAAAGGAATATTGTATCTGAATGTTCCTACCTGTTGCTTTAACGGTATGTTAAATAATTAATACACCCTCCGCTCCATTCTGTCTACCAGTGCAAAGAAAATGTCAGTGGATTGAAAGCAATTGGCTGTGGGGTTCAGACCAAATTGACAGAATGTACTGTATAGTAGAGAGGGTACACTCTAAAATGGAAATGAAATGTCATGATCAGAGGCAGAGAAATCAAATTTAATACTGCAGGAAGTTCCTTTACCACCTCAGGAAAACCACAGATTCACTTTTTAGACCCCATAAAACTATGTGAAGAAGGTTATTTGTGAATTTAAGCACCTGTTTTATTAGTATTATTATTCACTGTATTTATGTTGATGGGACACTGAAATACTGCTGATTTGGCTCTCACGATCAGCAAATACAAACGTGTAGAGTCAGCTCATACGTTGACATTTTACAGTACTTGAGACAGTGGGAAATGTAAGTCATAAAAAAGCACAAATAAAATGACATGCACTGAATAAGTTGTTTCTGCCTATTTGAAACTGCAATGTAATGTGGCACTACAGAAACAGGAATAGCTCCTCGTTCATCACTAGATATGTGACAATATGCTCTGAACTGCTTTGTACTGCACATCTATATTCACATTCAGTTTAAAAGACCAACTATTGTCAAAAAAGAAAACGTTCTTCAGGCGCTATTTGGCAAGGGAAGGAGAACAGGTAAATTAAAAGCCTTTATTAAGTCAGGTAAATTGGTGAAAAGGTCGACTGGTTTCGACCCTAATTTGCCTTCATCAGGGTTGAAAGTAAGACTTCATCAACATTTGTCCTCTGGGAGCTTAAAGTTTGTTTTGCAGGTTTTTCTCTCCAGGCTTTCGACACCTCAGGAAAAAGAAGGGTGTTGCATCAGTGACACCCACTTACTCCTTTGATTTAGCATTGCAGTGCAATGCAGTTCTTTAACAAAGTCAGACTCAGACAGAGGATTGACAGGTAAAAAGAAATAAAACTGATGCAGCCGAACCAGAGATATCCTCTTTTTTTTATCCTCTTTTTTTTATTCCACACATTCATCAAAAACTGGTGTTTACATTAGCTGCGAAGAAGAATCGATTAGCTGTCGACTATTATATCAATCTGCAACTATTTTGATAAGTGATTCATTGGTTTGACTAATTTTTCAAAGAACAAATTCTCAGATTCCAGCTTCTTAAATGTGAATATTTTTTGGTTTCTTTGCTCCCCTGTGACAGTAAATTGAATATATTTGAGTTGTGGACCAAACAAGACATTGGCGGATGTCATCTTGGGCTTGGTGAAACAATGATCAACATGTTTCACAATTTTCTAACCAAACAACTAATCAGTTCAATCATCATTAGTTGCATTGCTAATACAACTCCGATGGCAACAGGTAGCTCAAGCAGAAATGAGGAACGATACATTTTATATAATGTTTGTGTAATCTGTACACAAACAGAAATGTAAAAACGACAGGTTGTTGATTTATGTGTAGTTGCGTGCTGATGGTAATTCTTGGTCAGACTCAGTGACCTCCTGGAGACATAGCTGGATGAAGACAGGTCTTGTCTTCATTGTCAATCAGCAGAGCCAGCCAATGGCAACCAGCTGAGACTCAGATAAGATTTGTCCCAGATGCCTCTCATTAATGCATTTTGACTCATTATCAGCAGCTATAAGACTTTGCTTTAACCTTGACCCTGTTATTGCAATTTCCTCATGAATCACCAGCTTAAAAGTAAAGGGCTTTCAACTGTGACTCTGTTAATGAGACACGCAGCTTCATAGAGCGATGGTGGCTCTACGGCTGGATTGGTTTTGCACATTTCTAGAGCTGTCTATTGGTTCTGACAAATGATGAGAGCATGATGAAATAAAGAGCACAATTCTGAAGATCAAATAACCTCAAATAGATGCAGATAAACCCTGTTAAAGATGACTATGCTATTGTAATATTAAATTGTTTGTGGATTATAAAGTTCAAATGCCTGCTTTTGTCTCGGCCTTTTGTTTTATTGAGCAGCACATGCTTTTGGTGCAGTGTGTGCAATTTTACCTCTCCTTTGTTCTCCCTATAGATACAGAAACATTGTTCTTCATCAAAATTTAGCCATTCAGTGAATATCTCATAAAAAACACAGTAATTATGTTTTGAAAATTACAGTTATCAAATCTTAAAACAACTAGACAAATTGATCCACTCATTTTTTTTTTGCACAAGTGACAACAAAGCCATCAGATTTGAGTGTATAACTTGAGATATGTGGGCAAAATAAATTATCCATGAGATCTATTTGAACATGATTTGAACAGTTGTAGTACCACCATGGGAGGCAGGTTTATACATTGATACAGAGAGAAAAGAGAAATATCTTCTTACAACAGTAATTGGCTTGTGTTGTTCATTTAGTAATTATAGATTGTGGCACAGAGCACCGAGTCCTGCACTGAGGCAGTTACTTTGGATATGTGGACAGATAATTACCACCAAATCGGTTATCTTGATCACTTTGCATTACATTACATTGTTTGCATCAACAACATAGTCGGTGACGGGTGGGGTTGCAGGACTTGTATTAACAGGTAGGGTCACGATTTGAATAGGAGATAATTGCAGGTAACAAGTCTGTTCCTGTACTGAGCTTTGCAGGTGCGGGTGCATGCGTTATTGCAAAAATAGATCCGTGCGACATTCGTGTAACCTCAGACTATGAACGAGAACGAGTTGGACTAATAATCTTAGCTCAAGGTCCACCTACTAGCATTAACAAATTAAAGTTGCTCATTTGTCATGGAGATCAGTTGTGATTAACTGTCAAAGCATGGAATGTGATGTGTCAACTGTAATGTAATAACAGGTGGTTGTATATGGGAAATGGGAGTTAAAAGCTACAGAGATAACTTATTACACGTTTTTACATGAATTTCAAAAACAAAAAAACAAAAAGCATTGCATACAATTTTTATAGCTAATATTGTGGTTAATCTACTCTAAAATTAAATGAGGGATAAATACTAAAACACCTATTGCTCAAAATATGAATATTCTTCACTTGTGCCAACTAAGCGGCTTGTGTTATTGCAAATACAAACCAAGAGTGCATAGTCATCTTATTCATCATGACTGGAAATGGTTGTCAACTCGTCACTTTGCAATCACTGAGGCTTACTGTAGGTGTTACTGGCAACATTTATTGGCATTTGTTGCCATTATTGGCTTGTGCATGTGGCAACTCAGCCAGCTCTGAGCACCTTATTGCTGACAAATGGTACAAACCTCATGAAGGCTGATTCATCGTTTTCATCTAATGGGTAACTAATACTTTTCCTTCCTTTGTATTTCAAAGAATCATCCCCCACAAATACACCACACTGCACTCTGACCAACTGAGCTGGCCTTCGCTCTCTCTTTCTTATGTCTTAAAAGGAAATAAGAAAATAGAGAGTGGGCTGGTCGCGCTGAGAAATAGTAGTCAGGAAAATATTTCTGGGCACATGCCCAACTGGGCCAATTTCTGACCTCATTTCCGGTCCAAATCAGTAATTTACAGCCAGCAGGACAGTAGGCATGCTATTGGTAAACGCTGCATCATTTTTCATATAGTTTATTATCACTCATTGTGTTGTTAACCTGGATTAAAGTGGATGTGTACTAAACCTTTATGTTTCACCACTCCTCTCCTCCCAGTGTATTATCTCTCTCCTGAGTGTAGTGCCACCCTGTCAGCAGGACAGCTAATAGGGCTGTAAGCAGTTAACAAGCCTGTGAAGCTCCTGTCAGGAACATTAACATAACACCATAACAATCGTGTTATCAGACCTCGCCGTGGCAACATACAGGCATCCTTTAATGAGTGGGTCTGTTGTGTTAGTGGAATTATTAGAAGAATATTTCTTAGCAGAATGAAAGGCAATGTAAAACAGTCCTGTTGCTATATGACAAGCACACTGTTACTAATGGTTTCCCCTTTGTGCAAAGCCACCAGCTAATTACAACCTTGATCATTAAAATTAAATATAAATAGTCCAGCTGTCAGGCAAAATGTTTATGGTTGAAATATTATATTATACTATCATATTTACTATCATGTGGAAAACATCAGACTGTTTGTAAACATCCTTCCAGCATATGTATAGGGAAGCAGCACAAGAAGCATTTTGTGCTCCCATCAGTGGGAGAATGAAATTGCTTATTAGAGTATTGTTGGTAAACATATGTAACAACATATAACAACAAACATGTTATGAACAGACCAGGGCCAGACACACATATTGTGTGTCAAATAAACCAGGCATTGGAGAACATTTTTTTAAGATGTTAAATCCCACTGCTGTTCACTGCCGGTTTGTATTACCACAGTTTAACTAAGTGTCAGGGAAGAGGACGACAGGCTTGTGGCTCAGCCAACAGCTGCTCTGTAATTTACAGGTCTGCCCGCCAGAGCTGAAAAAGCAAGAGTTTTAAGAGTACTTACAGATGTGAAATTAACTACAGATCGGGAAAATGAGCCGCCGGTGAATGAACGATGTGTTCCTGTTGACTTTACTGCAGGGTTTTCATCTATGGGGATCTAAATATGTTTGCTTTTCTGTGCAAGACTTAGGACTTGGCAGAGAACCATGATTCTGAGGTTTTGTGTAGCAGCTGATATGTGCATTTTTAGTGGTAGGTTGGATTGAATTTTTAGCATTTCGTGCCTCAGAAATAATATCTGCATTTGCACTTTGATCACAAGAGTTTTTACTCATATATCTTTCACTTACATGTGGGCAGTTCCTCAGTTGTAGCATTACTGGGCCAAATGTTGTTCTAAACAAGACTCAGTGTGGAAGAGCACAGAGTGCTTGTCTTTGTGTCTGAACGGTCTCCGTATATGTGTTTGACAGCATTATCAGTCAGAGCAGCTGCAACCTTTTTAGCAGAGGTCACAGATCACTGAGACAGGAAGTACCAAGAGGCCAGGAGGTTTAACCTCTGTGGTTGGTGAACTAACAACTTCATGAAGAGGAATATATTGTCTGGTATGGTCCAATCTTCTCTCTCCTGTAACTGAATTGAAATGCCAGCGGAGATCACAATGCACTCATGTCAATAAGTGAGCAGACACCTTAAATGTAGAATAACCCTTGGTTGTATTTCTTCTTTTAGTATAGTTGGAAAAACAATCTCACTTTCTCATTCTCTTTTTTGTGTGTCACTCTCTCTAGACTCGAACCGTAACATGACAATGACTTCTAGCTCCATGACGATGCCGATGTCAGACTCCAGCTCCTGGGCATCAGCCATGAGCAGCCTGGGGATGCCTCCGATAAGCATGACTGGACAACAGCTCATGCCAGGTACCACCGCACACATGCTACATGCTGCCAAATAGGTGACACGGTGCCACACAGAAATACGCTGTATTCTACAGTGAATATATTGTTGTGGGAGTTTCTATTCCCACAGCTCATAAAAAGTGAACTTGTTAGATTTCTGTTGAAACTTGTTGTAGTTAGGATATATGCTGTAAGTAAGGTATGGCTGCCTACATGCTTAGGGGTGGGAGAAACACAAAACACACTTTTTTCGTTGTTTCCTTGAATCCACAGACTGGCTGAAAAATAGTGTGTGTGGGAGGACGTATGAGTAACAATCTTTCCTCCCCCACTGTTGCCCTCAAAGTCCCTTGAGCAAGTTGTTGAGCATCAGCACTGGAGAAGTTGTACTCATTGCACTGGGCAACTCCTGATGCGTCAGTGTTTGATTGTCTAGAGTTGCCCTCCTCTGCATTTACTCCCCCAGGCAGTTATAATTAAGCATGTGCTAGTAGCTTATTTTCCAGCATCAAGGCAAGGTTTGAAAATGCCAAATGTATTTGATAATGAGGAAATGTGTATGTTTTATACCTGTGTGGGTGGTTTTCCTTGTCTGACTGTACAAAGTCCAGCTGGAGCTCAAGGTGTTTATAGTATGTGGTAACCCCTTTAAGGAGTTCCCTTACTGTTCCACTCATCAGCAAAGAGTTGGTAATCTGAGGCTCATCCTGATGAGAACATTAATTAATGTATTTAGTGTAGGTGAAAGATTTATGCATTTTTGGAAAGGATTTGATTTCTTGCCCAGAGTGATGAGAACAGATAATTCATATGAGGCTACAGCCAGCAGCCAGTTATTTAAGCATAGAATAAAGGCAGGAAGCAGGGGAAAACTGCTAGCCTTGCTTTGGGGGAAAAATCAACTCACCTAAATATTGCGATTCTTTATAAAAGATTTTCTAAGTTGATTGATTAAAATTGAAAAAAATTATTATTTCTTACCATGACTGATACATTGACTAAATGACTAAATACAGAAAATCAAGCAGTTCTGAATACTTGAGGTGCAATTTAAAAAAAACAAAAAGTATTTATGCTAGCCTAAGCTAACTTGCTCGAAGGACAGCTATGTAATTGATCCTCTCATAACTCTCTGAAAGACAAACATTTATTGTATAGCTCCAATGAAAGAGATGTATCAGAGGGCTCAGCCTGTTGTGGTGTATAACTAGGGCCTGCTTTGGTCAGGTCACATTGGGTCAGCAGCTGAAAATGTGCCAGAATGTTAGTGCGTGTGCTGGCAAATGTGTCAAGTTCACAAGAGAGGAATTCAGGAGAAGATCATGTTCCTCGTGCTGGATCCCTTCTGTGTAACCAAGCTCACTTACAGTTAAGATACTGTATATAAACATCAACAGTACTATTATCCCTTTAAGGCCTGGTTTCTTGAACTGTGCTTCATAACCCCCACTGAGGCTTCTTTTGGTGAAAAGTTTGACTCAGCAGGTGGAGCTAGGCCCTGGAAACACTGATGCGCAGTTTCAGCCCAATAATACAAATACAGTCAACAATAAAACAAGTTAAGTTGTACAAAGACCATACACTTCAATATACAATATGTTTGTTCATGTTTTTCTTCATAGATAGTTTTGCTTGTTCACCAAGAAGAGGAAAGCACAGCTCACTTTATTGAAATAAGAATGCAGTTCCCTGGTGCATGAATGTCAGGTTTAAGCAACCTAAAACACCCAAAACTTAACAAAAGAGAGAAAGACAAGAGTTATTTTACTTGCAAGGAGAACGGACAGAGATGTGTTCAGCTACAGTCTCCTATCGCTCTGAGGTAATCTCTGCCGGACCCCTTCATTTTATTGGCTTTTGGTGGTTACAATGTATACAATGAATTACCATTCTTAAGGTGAGGGTCACATAGCTGCAACTCAAGACATATCCTGTCCTTGATCAGTTGAGCAGGGTCTGTGTTTCCACAGACCCCCCTTTTGGTGACACATTAACAATCAGGCTTATCTGATTTCCTTGACCTGCAAAGCACCTCTGCACAACTTGGCTATACACACACCCCAAGTAATGTTAGTTAAAATGCAAAGGCAATTTGAGTAAATATGAGATTACTTTATGCACATTTATTCCAACATTTCCCTCCTGTTTATCACATATTTGTTCAAATTCTCATATCACTTTCAGTCAGCCACGTGTTTGATTTTCAGCTGTAAGATCATTTTCATGAGCACAAAATACATTTACAGTCAGAAGTTTCTTAATACATGTCAGAGTCATAGTTGGTTGGATCAAGACACAGTTCCGTCAAATCAAAAGGAGTTTCCTGGTTGTCGTCATCTTTGCTTTCATCATCACTTTGGGGATCGCTGCCAAGCAAAGGATACAGCTGCTCCATTTTGTTCTCCATGGGTGAAATAGCTGTAGTAATGAGACGGTTAAGCAAAGCACACATACAGGAAACACAACCGCATCCACACAAGGTTAAAACTGCAGCAAAAACTGCTATTGAGACTAGGATAGAGGACACCAAAGTTCTATACTTCCCAAAAGCATCTATCCAGGAGTCCCACATAGTGGTAGAGACTCCAGAATGCTCCTTCATCTTACTGTTGAGAGTACGGAGCCCTGCTATTGCCTTGGTGAAGTTGCCATCAGCAGCAGTGTTGTTAGGGATGTAAGTGCAGCACTGTTCACCGAACATTGCACATACCCCTCCTTTCTCGGCCAATAGCATGTTCAGGGCTATTCGGTTTTGGAATGCCATGAGTGAAGTTGCAGCTAATTGATCATGAACTGCTTCGAACCCACTTTGTGTCCAATAACCTAGCTTTTGCACATTGTAGTGGATGTAATTGATTCTGTCAACGTTCTTGTGAACTTTACACCACAAGCAAAAAATAGATTCAAAACCATTAGATATCTGATTGGCTTCTTTATATTCCTCTTGCACCCCTCGTGGAACACCTATATCATCAATGTATGTTGGATCTCTTACATCTATCCATTTTGCAGATCTTTTCACACGTTGCCACTGTTCAGGCATTAAACTGGATCCATTTGCTGCTAAATCTGCAGCAGACATAGGATGAATAGATATTGGCAAGAGCAATATTATGAGAGCACAGTATTCCGTCACATCTCTCGGTAAATTATTAAACAATCTCTTGTCACCACTGCACCATCAGATGTCGCTTCTTGACACAGGTTTATATTGTCCATCTACGGGAACAATTACTTCACACCATTCATTTGAGAGATTGCCTAGTCGTTTTTCTCCTTCTGTCATGTTTATACATGTAAAGTTGCCTGGTGCTACTTTTTTAGAAAACATTACTTTCTTAAGGTCGACCGCAGTGATCGGGAAAATAGAATCCCAGTATCTACAATTTTCCCTAGGATTTGTGTTATTCATTATGTCAGCTACACATATTTGGGGAATTATAGCTGGGATTATTTGTAAGAGGGGTCTAGGACTCATAACGCTACACAATTCTGTTTAGACATGTTAGCAGCTTGTTCAACCATTAATAACCAATTGGTATTATGTCCAGATACCCCTGTTGCTGCCTGGAACCATTCATCTGGAGTATACGCTACTGTAGGTTCTCCAAATGCAAAAACTCCTTGTTCACTACATTTATACATGCATAGACTTATTAGGAACAAAGGATCATTATTATTAAACAGAGAGATGTCACTCAGCAATAAATGGCATCTCCTAACCATCTTTGGATCATTTTGGCTAAATCTCCTCTACTTGGTTTGGTGTCTTATAAACGCTTCACTGACTTTCAGGTCTATCCAGCCTCTGTACGTCTGAATCAACCCTATTATCAGATTTTGCTCACTTCCCCTAACGGAGTCTTTAACCAAAATGATCCTTTTGCAGTGTGTTAAATGGATCCACGTTAATCATTCTGCTATTTTTTACTGCTGTGGGGTTTGTCAGCAATACGTGATACGACCCTTCACACTTAGGTGAATACCAATGTTTCTTTTTATGATTCTTATTAACACCCAGTCTCCCAGTTCCACTAGCTGGAGTTCCTGCTGGGGGACAGAAAGGTTTTTCATTAGTTTGTTTCTGTTTTTGTTTTTCCAACATGGAACTCATCTAATCAGCTAATTTAGCCTCATCATCTGTTTCCCATTGATTTTTTTAAATTGGGGTAGTCTATATGGTTTTTCAAAGAACGTTTCATAAGGTGTCAATCCAGAAGTACAGGTAATGTTTATGTATAATTTCACTAAATCTAAACATTGTGTCCACGGTCTTCCTGTTTCTTCAATGCACTTCTTAAACTATTTTAATCGTTCAATTAATTCTTTCTACTAGGCCAGCACTTTGTGGTTGGTAAGCACAATCATTCTTCAGATCAATATGGCACATTATCCCAATCTTCTTTACTATCTGGTTTACAAAATGAGTTCCATTATCACTATAGATTTTCTCAGGTATCCTTTACCTGGGAATAATGTCTTGTCAAAGCATCTATTATGAATGGACTACTTTTTCCCACTTTTTCCTTCACTTTGGTTTAATTCTATAAAATCCATGTGGATTATTTGGAATGGATATTTAGGTGTAGGAAACGTTCTTCTACGCGGTCTTAGATTACCTTGTGGATTGTGCCTGGCACACGTCAGACATGCTCTACAGAAATTTCTTTTTTTTTTTAAATAAGAGTTGAATCCATAGGTTGGTGTATCTGTCCTACCATCCCTCCTGTTGAGACATGTGTTAACCCATGGCTCAATATTGCCGCCCATTTATACAAGTTTCTTGGTAGGATAGGTTTGTATTCTAGTCATATATATGTTGCCTTGTAATTTTGCTCCATTTTTATCCAAACTTCTCTTTTAGTTTTTGGACTTTGTTCTCGCATTTCTTTTAAGGTAGTTTAATCTAGAGTTGTGCATTCTTGCACTGTCAACACAGTTGTGTCACCTGTTGCTGACGCTTTTGCTGTTTCGTCTGCAAATGCATTTCCTAGGGAAACAGTATCTGTGCTGGACGTATGTGCTGCACATTTACATATTGCTAATGCTTTTGGAAGTTGCACCGCTTGCAATAGATTTGTTAAAAGTTCAACATGTGTTACTAGTTTCCCTGTTTTCATGCCTCTGTTCTTCCAATATTGTGCAAAAGTATGAACTGTAGCATATGTATATTGACTATCAGTATAGATAGTTACTTCTTTGTTTTTCATTAATTTACATACTCCAATTAGGGCTATTTATTCAGCAGCCTGTGCTGAATAATGTGATGGCAGTTGTTCTGCTTTTAGCACCGTTGTGTGAGTTACAGCTGCATCTCCTGTCAGGGTTTTACGTAGTTCATTCTTTTTAGAAGAACCATCTACAAATATCACTTCTCCTTTTTGTAATGGTTGGTCTCTCAGATCGGCTCATCTTTAAGCTGTCTGTTTTGCTAGTTCCTGGCAATCATGTTGTACACAATCCTCTAGGAGGGGTAACAACATAGCAGGATTCAGAGTTGTACATCTTTCAATGGTCAGATGGGGTTGTGACAGCAAAGTAGACATGCAAGACAGATGTCTAGCCGGTGATTTGTCTCCATGTTGTTGAGCTAATACAAAGGTCACAAAATATCCTCTGCAATCTACCATTTGCACAAAAGGTTTCCCATAATCTGGTAATGCTAGTGCTGTGCTAGATACCAAAACTTGTTTTATTTTACAGAATGCTTCTTCAGCCTCTGCATTCCAGCATAATGGGGATGTCATTTTTAGATCTTCTTCATACATTAATTTACTCAAAGGTGCAGTTATTTCTGCATAGTTAGGCACCCAAGTTCTACAATAATTTGTCAATCCTAAAAATGACATCTATTTTTTTTTTGTCACTAGTTTGGGAGCTTGGAGGATTGCTGTTTCTTCTGTCTTCCACTATTATTCGTCCTCCTGCACTAAGATTGTGTCCCAAGTATTTTATCTGTTCTTTTCACATCTGCAGCTTGTTCTTTACTTGCTTTGTGACCTTCTTCAGCTAAATATTTTAGGAGTGCTATAGTGTCTTTTTACATGTCTCCATATCAGGGGAGGCTTGTAAAATATCATTTACATACAGGAGCACTTGGCTTCCCCCTACTTGCACTCATCACTTGAGAGTAAATAGTTGGACCCTCAGTCTTGGGAAAGTCTGGTATATGTGTATCTTTTCCCCCCAAAGGTGAAGGTGAACCAGAATTGACCTTTTTTTTGTTTGTTTTTTTTTTTTTTACTGGCACCGAAAAGAATGCGTTACTGATATCTACTACAGTGAACACTTTTGCATCTGGTCTTAAAGTATTTAGCAGTGTATGAGGGTCAGGAACACACGGAGCGCTCTGAATTACAGCATTATTTACTGCTTGTAAATCTTGCACCATGCGCCATCCTTCAGATGGTGCTTGCTTTTTTACTGGAAAAATAGGAGTGTTGCAGGGGGAGTCTGTCTTCGCATATAATTATTAGTCCTGCAGCAATTCAATCCTCAATTACAGGTTTTATTCCCTCTTGTGCATCCTGTTTTAATGGATATTGTCTCACACATGGTCTGTACTCAGTTTTAGGTCTTATTTGAACTGATAATGCTCCTTTTACTTGTCCCACATCAGTTGGTCCTTTAGACCATAATTTATCTGGAACACTTTTTTAGCAGTTCTTCCTCATTTTCCACTAACATAATGTTTCACTGAGCTCTTTGATCCAGATGAGTACCTCCCTGTACTTGTACTGTCCAAAACAATGCTTTTCTGGTCAGACCTGTATTTGAGCTATACAACGTGTTCACTGATGTGGTAACCCCGTCTGTTGCACTCTCCCCCATTTGCACTATTTTACTCAAATCTTTCCATTGTTGATTTTTACTTTTATACAGGGAGATGTGAGGTGGGGTCCACATCCGATACAGGTAGGAATTTTCACCAGACTGCTGTACTTTCTGAATCTCCATACAAATACGTTACAGTGATTTTAGCAGGAGTGTCTTTCCCTAGTTTAGCTTCGTATTCTCTATCTGGTCCAGGTGTAGGTATTCGTGCTAGTCCTAACAACAACAAGTGTCTCTGCCCAAAAGATTGACTGGACATTCTGGAAACATTAAGATGGACAGCTGACAAGACAGTCCAGGTGGATCTGGGTCTCTTATCCACACAGGTTCTGTCTCTGGCACCTGAGTCAGCTTTCCACTGGCAGATCTCACAGTGACACTTGTTTGATTTGTTTTAAACCCTGGTATCCACATAGTATATTGTAATATAGTATGTATCTGCGATACAGTACTCTTATTATAGTTCATATTTTGTATTTTATATTGTATTTTATTCTATTTTTTATCTTTGTACCGCTGCTACGGTCACCTTATTTCCCCTCTGGGATAAATAAAGTTATCTATCTATCTATTCATTTATCTATCTATTTATCTATTTATTTATCTATTAGTTATCTGCAGGTAGTCCTGCAGGCACCTATGTCACATAAAAAGGTAAAAGGTTTACCGTTCACATACAAAATGACCTCTGGTTTTATACTATGCATATAGAGCAGCTCCTGATCATTTAACAGCACTTCCCCTGTGTCCCTGTCTGTTCTGCTCTCTCTGAAAAACTCCTTGGTAGTAAATCTCCTCTTTCTGTCCTGAAAGAAAATACTAACATAATCCCTGCACTACGACCTTTGGCCCTGCAGCAACCATTGGCTTTGCAGCAGCTCCTTTTTCTTCACTTTCCTCATCCCTATGTCTCTCCTTTCTTCCTGTCACTAGCCCTGTCTCATCATCCTTTCATCCTATAAAACAGCACCTCTTTTGCTTTAACGTTCTCTACACTTTCAAGTATTCTTTTACTTTTTCTTTTTTTACAGCCTTCATCCAATACTCCGTATCCTCATACCCTTCTTGTTTCATCTTTATGGGATTCTTTTTGGTCTTTTTTTTTTTTTAATTGCATCTTGTAGTGCAGTTATTTTTTTGTGTGTTCGGCCGGCCTTCAAATTTTTACTGTTTTATCCATTTATTTATTTAATTTTATCAGGATCCTGTTTTTCTATAAAATTCCAATCTTTAATTAACAGTTCATCTTTTAGTTCGATTTTGCTTCCCCCTTTTCCCATTTTTGAGATTTTGGTCCAGTCCTATTAACACATAGGGTGTTCTAAAAACTGGTTTTAGTCAGTAGGGTAGCGATTAAACTACCTTTTGTGGTAACTCTCACTTCAACTCTTTCGAGTGGAGAATTCTTGCCTTTGCATCCACAATAGGCTCGCTACTTGTAGTCCTACTGTTTTGCATGAGGTAAAATACCTAGTGGTATTTTGATCTCCAATTACACTCACAATCACACTTTCATTCACACAATTTTACCGGTTTTTTCTTCTGAACTTTTAAGACGTCTGGACCCCACTTGTCCTTTTACACAGAGCTTTCGGGTCTCTGTCTCCCAGTGGGTTTAGCATCACAGGACCCCGCCGTCCTTTACACGGAGTTTTTAATTTTCATTTATTATCATTTTTTATTTTATTTTTAGTTTTAAATATTTTTTTGCGGACCTCCGTTGCCTCTACGGGATTTAAGTGATCGCTTTTACCTGATAGTGTCTAGAATTGTCAGGGCTTTATACACGCAATGATCCTCAGTCATTCGTCATCTTTTTAAGTGAAACTTCACTCACCACTGTGGCACCACTGTTGTCTTTCCCCTTCACGGACTACCGTCAGCCGTCGGATCCCAGCGGGTGAGCTGATTTCCAGTCCTGGAAAAGGATCTTAAAAGACTCACTCTATGGAGTCTGCCGTGGCCACGGTCTTTCCTGGAGTCCCCCACACCCGCTGGAATCCTTCAGGCGTATTGGCATCCGGCTCGAAGGACCAAATAAATGTCAGGTTTAAGCAACCTAAAACACCCAAAACTTAACAAAAGAGAGAAAGACAAGAGTTATTTTACTTGCAAGGAGAACGGACAGAGATGTGTTCAGCTACAGTCTCCTACCGCTCTGAGGTAATCTCTGCCGGACCCCTTCATTTTATTGGCTTTTGGTGGTTACAATGTATACAATGAATTACCATTCTTAAGGTGAGGGTCACATAGCTGCAACTCAAGACATATCCTGTCCTTGATCAGTTGAGCAGGGTCTGTGTTTCCACAGACCCCCCTTTTGGTGACACATTAACAATCAGGCTTATCTGATTTCCTTGACCTGCAAAGCACCTCTGCACAACTTGGCTATACACACACCCCAAGTAATGTTAGTTAAAATGCAAAGGCAATTTGAGTAAATATGAGATTACTTTATGCACATTTATTCCAACAATGAACATACTGCAATGTTGTGTTTACTAACATAGGCAATATACTACAACTGAACTGGTTGTTGATTGGTACACGATAGTAAAAAAATGTGTTGAATTCCCTCTAATGAGGCATTTTACAGAATTTAATTATTGGAGCTAATGTTTTCTGTCTGTCAGGAAAAGTATCTTACGTGAGAAAGACAAAAAACCTTTCAGCTTGCTTCTATAAACACACTTTTAACTCATCTACATTCATTTGCAAAGTGTTACAATGAGTGTTGCATTTATTCCTTACCATATTTAAAAGGAATTATTTTAAATGAAAATCATTAAATTACAATAATTAGAGACTGAATATACTAAAAGCTCATCTCTCCGAATCCTCTCCAATGCTCTCAATACTACAATATATGTATACAGTGCACCATGTTCAAGGAGTTTATGAATGCATGCGTGAATGGGGTGAATAGTGCCTGTAGTTTAAAGAGCTCTCAGTTGTTGCTAAGCAGTCAATAGCTGTGATGGCGCCCAAGGGTCTGCATGATGCTTATTTCGTTATCCGTCCATGTTTGCGACAGCTCATGCAGACATCTGTGCATAAGTCTACCAGCAGCCATAAAATGTATGAACTCCTGTATATGTGAGAAAACTTCAATTAGGCACCCAATTTTCACTGTCGCCTTGAGACACGTTCTATTTGATTCATGGTGGGTTTAAAAAAAAAGAAAAAACGAACAGCCCCATTGAAGGCTTTTTGTAAACATTCATTGTACTGTATTTTAATGAATCATATTGACATGCTGGCTTTATCTGTTTGGCTTTTTGTGACTTTTACATCAATGTTTTTTACTTTCTTCTGCTTTAATCATATCACAATCCCCTTCTTTCTAAAACGGGAAGACTACTAACATCAAACAGAAGAAATATTTGACAGCTGGTGCATGAGAGGGAGAGGAACAGAGAATAGTGGTAAGCAAGGAATCAGGCTGTGTCTTGCTCTCTCTTAGGCTGCATCACTAATGTGTATTTTGCCATGGAAGCCTTAATAAATGACCATCCTGAGCCCAGGGGATACTCGCCTACTGCTTCTCATCAAATCCAGTGATACACGTCTGTATCAACTCCATCATTTAACGTTATTAGAAAGTGAATTCTGTCACCCGTCTAATAATATCTGACAGTGGACATGCATTGAAAGATGGGCCATTAAGACGGGGTTCTTATTTATTTCCTATTAGCTGACATGCTGTGTGTAAAGTGTTTTGCTGGATAGGCTATTAGTTTATTCCTCCATAAATTGGCATCAATGGTTGCTTATGACTGTGGATGAACGTGGGTTTTTTTTAACTCTTGCCATGGTCACACAGCAGGGGAAAACATTTGACCAATCTGAAGAAGAATGAGAAGAATCTCCTCAACAACTTGAAATTTGCTCACACACAACAGTTTATTAAATTTATGTTATTTTCTTAGTGCATAACAGTTGAAGATTGAGATTGCGGCAGTTGGTATATTATAGTGTTGAAAACATTATATCTGATGTTGAACCTATAATCCTGCTCAGGTCTAGAGGTGGGAGAAAAAAACGTATTCTTAGATGCATCGCGATGTGGACGTGGAAGACTCTGTAAATGTTAATTTATAAAGTATAGTTTACGGAACGCAAAAGGCGAAACTTGGAAATGCGGAAGGGCAGCACCCACATTGTCTGTGGCATTGCACATAACAGAGACACGACACAGATATTCGGCTGGTATGTCGGATTAGCTGTTTATCTTTTATTAAGTGGTGACAGTGAGACAGATGTTTATGCATTCTTTTATTATGTTGAAGTGTTTACGAATGTCACAAGACTAGCAGCATAACGATTAACGTTACTTTTGAAGGCAACAGTGCAGACTGTTTTAGGGAGACACAGCGTTTCTGCTGAGAGCACAATGAATGTCCCAGCAAACCGTTTCCATCTCAAATCTTCAATTTTTAATTAAAAAATCAGTTAATCTGACACACTGACACCCTCTGCATTAAAAGATAACTTGGAAAAGGTGAAGCAAATTACTAACTATTGCAACTATAATCAATAGATTTAGATGCATGAAGCAAAATTACTGACATGACCTTGAATGACTTTCCTGATCTGCACAAGGTTAGGGTTAGTTAGTTACTTTGAAGAAGGCCCAGTCCAGTCCTATCCAAGGAGGTCATGTTGCCTCCATCTGGCCACATAAACAATCTGCCAAGTTGCAATAGATTTACGAACCCATTTGTCTCTCACCTTTGGCCTTTTAAGTAACTCAATGTGATCTTTATATTGTATGTATTGTCTATTGTGGTTATGGTTTTGTGGTCACTGCTGGCTGTACAGCAAAATGCTCCTAAGGGATAGTAATGACATCCATGATCTCAGCGTTTCTCATATTGCAGTTAATGACGGTAAAGGTTATGGAAATTGTGGATTTAACATGCTGCTACATGTGTCTTTTCTTCACAGTGTTTAAGCATAATGAACAAGTGTAACCAATCAGAGAGCTGTGTCATTGATATGTCCACAAGACAGCACACTTATTCTTCAACTATTCAAATAAATTGGGCTCAGCCAACTCAGACTTACAACACTTCATTAACATTACTTTCAGGACACTGGATAAATATTTTAGAGCCAAGAGCTTTCAGATTAATGAAGCAATGGTGTGTGTGCCCATGTGTTTATTATTTTCCAATGTCATTATAACCCCAGAGAGCACTTCATTAAGTGTTCTACATTGAGGACTTTACATTCAGTTTTACCAATTCCACTTACCATATATAAAATAAGGTTAGGCTTCACTGTTTCACTCTCCATCAGGGGTTAGTGTTGTCTTTCTCCATGGCAGAGTTTTTTTTTTTTCTTTATTTGTTGTACTTTCAATTATACTTATGCTAATATATATAAATACTTTCAATATGTTCACATACATGCATGATTGTCATTTGAATCCATATTTAAGATTAATGGCTGTGGTAGTTACCGCCCTTTACTACCGCAGTTCACCAATTGAATTTCATTGTGGTGTTTACTGCTCTCACAATCTTCTAGCTCTCCTTTCAAGAGTATCATAAACATCACCGGCAGAGTGAGGAGCTTTCCGTGATAGAGGGAAACACTTTTGCCCACGCTTCGAGAGGGAGAGGTGTGTGGAGGGATTTGATCTGTGTGGAAAGCATTGGATATGGCCTTAGTTGTCGTAATATATCTTCATTAAAGTCGTTTTGCTGAAGGAGTTTCTGAGAGGACAGAAGGGAGGAGGGTCGGGTGAAGAGGACAGCTGTGGCTCCCCTCATGGATCATCTGGGAAAGCAGCTGGTGCTTCCCTACCTTTGCCTCTTCTTTCCTCCCCTCTCCTTCCATATTCCCCTGCCCTCTCTCTCTCTCTTTCTCCCTCGCCAGCCCAAATTATCCAACATCTTCATTAATGTCTCATTACAGCTGAGTCAGCCACTGTAACCCACAGCCACATTAGAGAGCCCTCAGTCCAACTGAAAAACAGTACATGTGATAAAGTGGCTTCTGCTGCAAACTATCAATTCATAGCAATATCACTTCAAGGAATTAAAAAGTAAATCTGACAGTACCTCACTCTAAATCCTTAAATTCTTTTTATTTAAAGTGAAAACAGCTGAAAAAGTACCGTAATCTTTCGTGCAATCAATCATTTTGAGAGGTTATTCTTTTACATAAGGTATATCTCTATTCAGAACAGAACCTCAATTATATTATCTCCATGCTCACAAGGAAATCAGTGAGGTACTTTAGCCTCAGAGGAGGTCCGTATTATCCACACAGACGGATGGACACTCTGTCTGACAGAATGAAATCATTCTTTTTGAAGTACTCCTACCGGTTATTTTTCTTTTCCTTCACTCCTACCATCTCTGTCTGGCTCTCTCCCTTTAACCATTTATGAAGCGGAAATCTCAGGTCAATCAAAGTTGACTGCTAAGTGCAGTCTGAGTTGTGACTGTGAGTCCACTATGCCAGTTCTGCTTGCACTTAAAAAAGGTAGCTGAAAGGAGGCCTTCTAGCAGTAAACGTGACCTTTGCTGAACTCCATCCATAATCTATAGGTTCAGCAGACTTTGGCATGAGATGCACAGCCATATATTTCCAGTCTGTTAGCTCTAAACCTGCTGAACCTTATGAGCCACTCTGGACATACTCAGCACACACAAATGCATGCCTTCCCCCCTGAGCCTCCCACACACACAAGGCTGAGAGCATAACTTGATGTAAGCTATAAAAGATGTACACACACTCACACACTCAGTGACGTTATGTTTTCTGCTATGTTTTATGGTCTCTGGTCCCAAACCACAGAACTTTCACCAGGGAGGTTGGATTTTGTCCCCCCCGGGGTGTTTGTTACCCCATAAGTACTAAGCCAAACCACAACGTTTTTATCCTGACCTAATCGTTCTAATCCTAACCAATTAGTTTTGATTACTAAACTTAACTGTCACCTTTTGTTGCCTAAACGTAACCAGTCATGTAAAGGTAGTTTTCATGCCTAAACCTAACCGACACCTTTTGTTTCCTAAATGGAACTGTTGTGGTCCATTATGGTCACTGGTTTATAGCGTGAAATAGAAGGGAATATATTATAAGATATCATACGAATTATTGTGCATAACGTTTCAGAAGATATTATACAAACCTGTTGATGAGAATAAGTTGCAGTGTAGCTGGTAACAAACCCTGCTGGGTCCCGCCTACATACACTGCATGTCCGTTCCTCCTGTATTTTGGCTGTAAGGGACCCATATTGAGATGTTTTGTTTCTCTTGTGTGTTTATTTAAATAAATAAATAAAAAACATTAACTATTGGCCAATATATTATAAGATTTTTAAAAAATCTAAAAAGTTTAAAGGTTATTCTCACTTTCCCTTATTCTGGCGGATTACACTTTTGCTCAAATTAAAGGTGAATGAGTTACTGCATGGTCCCAAAAGCTCAAAATTAACCTTGCCAATTATTTCCTGCCGCTTACTTCCACACACTTTAACTGCACACTACCTCCTGCACTACTTGTGTAAATACATATATGTATATACTTTCTATTTTTATGGTTAATAGTTTATTATGCTACACCAAGATTGAAAATACCTAATGAAGTCAGGCTAGACCTGATAACAATAATTGACACCTGTGTGAGTGTCATATTGCTCTGTAGTGCCTTTAAGAACATTGACAGGACGTTTGAGAAGCTGCTTGCAACTTGTGGGTGAAGCAAATAGCTACGGTATGGCAGCATATTATCCCACAATGTCTCATTTCTTTATTTCTACACGTAAAATACACAATGAACAGATTTGAAAGTTTTGTTCTAGGCCAGGCCAAACAAATGTTGAACTTATCTATACTGAGCGGACAGAGATAAAAATGGATATTGATCGGCTGGTAAGAAAACAAACAAGTATATTTCCCAAAATGTCACAGTGTTCCTTTGATTTAAGAGTCCCTGCATTTCATCCTCTATGATATAATCAGAGCTGTCCAGAGATAGCTTCACCAACAGACTGTGAAGCGCTTTGTCAATTCTGCTTTTATATAAGTGCTCTATAAATGAGAATGATTATTGTTATCACTGGTGTGGACAAAGTCCCTTTTGCAAAAGAGTCTTTCGCACTTTGTCATCACGAAAAAATGTGAAAAACTTATTTGATTTTGATTTTATAGTTATCGCTCATTTAATTGTTTTCCTTTTAATGGGGCAGCAGGAGTCAGACAGGGATCAGTCTGTATCAGTTTGTCAATCCATTACACCAATCATCTAAATCAATGATGCCATTTTTTGCCATTGATCAACAACTGAATGTCAAAATAAAATGTACTTGTCACTTATTGGCGCAGAAAGGAAGAGGAATGTAGGAGTGCATCAAACTCACCGAGTGGGTTCACATATTGTGTTTCATATTTTCTTACACGGTGAGATAGGGCATTTGTGCTGAAGTCATGTGGTGTTGGAATAATTGGAAATTATCAGTTCCTGATTCACAATGAATTAACATTGTTAGACAGGTCAAGCTTTTGATGAGGTCTGTGCTCTGAGAGCCCTACTATTTAGGTGTTGTTTTGTAACACCTCAAACTCTCTTGAAGACCGAAAAAACAGCAACTATGCCTCTCTCTATTTTTGTTTTTATACTTCTAAAATCAGCAACAATTTGTTTAAACTTAGTTTGTCCCTCATTTAGTCTTTTTAACAAATGTACCATGTTACTTTTAGATATGTGAAATCATGACTGTCCTTTTCTCCCTTTCATTTTTCCTTGTTAATATTGATATATTACAAAGCAAACAACAAATTGCTTTTACGTCAGCAGTTGTGTGAGACAAATAGACTCTTGCGGCCAGAGTAGAAATACTATTTGGTCAGCACAGATTAATGTTATTTAATTCAGTCAGGTAAACTTGTATTCAGTTAATGTTAACCATAAAGATGAGAATTCTTTTGATCTCTAAATGATAGATATTATGATAGATATTTGCTGCTCTGTGTGCCCTGAATTGCCCCCCGGGGACAAATAAAGTTTTTTGAATTGAATTGAATTGAATCTTTATGGTCATGGTTGGTCAGTGGAGGTTGTGAATGTTGACGCTGTTGTCATTGGGATATTGAATGGAGGTTGTTCTATCACTGAGTCATACCCACACTGAGAAGACAGCAGAGTACCATAGAATGGCCAGCAAAATGGTTCCCCTCCCTATCTCCCCTCTCTGTCAAATATGATTAGGTCCGTCTCACTGTTTCGGTCTCTCTCCGTCTCTCTCTCTCTTTCTCTCTGACCTCACAACCTTACAACCTACCACTTATTATAACAGACACACAGACACTCTCATCTCAAAATCTGGCTGGATTTATTCAGTCTGGCAGCTATGTCTATGACACTTTATCTCGGGGATATCATTTAGTTTTTTTCAAATGTTTTCAAGAGACTTTAGGACTCATAACTCATATTGTCCTCAGAAGACAGATTAAGATGAGCTTCTTATTCTTTTTTTTTTTTACTGATTACATCCATGTTTCCCCCTGTCCCCCAGTCAACCTTGCCAACAATTTATTGTCAAACAGGCCAGGCTTTGTGTGTGTCATCATTGCAAAATGTGCTGCTGGAAACTGCCACAGAGGCGGTTTTAGGTATTTTGCTCAGTGTTTATATGTCCTTCTGTGGACAGATTTTTTCACTGCTATAGTGTCCCAACCATGCAAGATGCAGTTATGAAAATGTACAGGTCGAAATCAAAATAAAGGCTGAATTCAACGATGGGTATACAATGGAGATCAAAATTAGAGAACAACTAATAAATACTTGATTAATTCTGAAATACTACATTTTTCTATTATAAACTTTATTTTGTGAAAAAAGCTGTGAGCAAAAAAACACTTTCCGATACCTCCCAGTTATTGGTGTTGGAACCTGGTGACAATTTACTTAATTGTTGAGCACACACTACTTATCTGGCTCTCCTGGTTACTTTGCAAGATGGCAAGCTGCTCTAAGGTGATTGAAACCCTGCAATAACAGGTTTTCCAGATGAAGGCCAAAGGGATGACCCTCTCAGCCATCAGAGAGAGGTTGGGCATTCCAAGTCTGTAATTTCAAGAATATTGAAACTTTAAAAGGACACAGTTTAATTTAAGTCTATCAAAAAGGCAGTCGTCCACGTAAAACAAGTGCACGAGAGGACAGGATTATGCGACGACTCAATGGGGAATCGGTTCAACACTGAAGCTGGAGTTGCTCGCCAGTTCAGTGCTGAGAGCAAGGATCTGTCTCTGCACACAGTTTCTCGCCGTTTAAGACTTTTTGGACTCAAAGCCCACTCTGCAGTGACTAAACCTCTCATCAGCAGAAAGAATGAAAGAGCTTGACTTGCCTTTGCTGGGGAGCATGTTGTGTGGACAGAGGAGAACTGTACTTAAGTTATGAGAGTACGTCAAATTTATTTGGGTCTGATGGGAAACATTATGTTTGGCGTTGGCCTGGGAAAAGACTGAACCCAAAGTGTGTAAAGAAGTCAGTTAAATTTGGAAGAGGAATTGTCATGGTTTTGGGGATGTTGTCTGCAGCAGGAGGGTGAATGAAAATGTTTATGTGAACCTCATTCAGCAACATGCAATAACGTCACTGCAATTGTATACCAATAAGCCTCCAAATTTCATGCAAGACTATGCCCCTTGTCACACAGTGGAACAGGATGAACCAAGATCAAACCAGAGCAGTGTGAGAAACTAGTGATGTACTACATGCTGGTACAGACACAAGGGATTTTCTATCAAATCCTAAACAATAGAAAATGACAGTATTTAAAAATAAATCAAGACTGTATTAGTTGTTTTTCTAATTTGGATCTCCACTGTAGTCTGAGCAAGAGCACCAGGAATAGGGGGGCAGGAAGCAGGAATAAAACAGCTATACAAAGATATAAACAGAAAAGTAAAATGACAATAGTGATGAGTTCAAGGCTTCAAAAGTCTTTTCCTGCCTGGGGGATGAAGCTGTCCCTGAGCCTGGTCTTACGGTACTATCTGCCAGACAGCTGCAGAGAGAACAGATTGTGACTGGGCTGATCGGGGTCTCCTTGATAGTCCTGTTGACCTTCTTCCTCCATCTGGGTGTAGAGGTCCTCCATAGATGGCAGCTATGCCCTGGTTCTGGTGGTGCTGTTCAGTTGTCACCCTCTGTAATGTCTTAAGGTAAAAGTGACGAAAAAATTTTAACATCCACATATACAGTAAGCCTATATTGGAACCAATATGATGATGGAAAAAAAGTAATAGCTATCAAGGAAGCGAGACCCCTTAAAAACTCATCCAGTGGGTTGTTCTAATATCAGCCACAGATGGGTACTTGCTAGTCCTGCAGAATCTCTATTACAGACCATATCCTGTAATGTTGTGAAAGTTAAAATGTCCAGAACAGTGAGTTAAATTACATTGGAGTGCGGTGAATATTACATTCCTCCCCTCCCTAATGGTAAACTTGTCCAAATGGGACTTTTAACCAAAACTGCTGGAATTGGAACATTGCCTGCAGTGGTTGCTGGTAGCAACAGGATGTTCAACTGAAACTAACGGCCAGTGGCAGAGCAGCATAGTGTGAGTGAATTAAACTGTCAAATGATTAGTGATTATTTACCCTGGATGTAAATTTTTATGAAAAAAAAATATTATTGTTAAACAGTATACTTGCTGCCAGCTTTTAACCTAAACCTAAATTGATTTCATGCCTCATAACACTTATTTTCTTCGGCTTTTTATTTTCTCATGCAGCCCTTTCATAGCTATCACCACTGTAATTAGTTATGTTCTTTCAGTAATAGGCCTGTTGTACAGCCTTGTTTTTTTGTCCTTAACTTAAATTAAATTCCACAAAACATCAAAACATGTTCAATGTGGCTTTCTGAAGGTTGTAGATATCCTTTTATATTGTGTAGTGCTGTCCAGTATATCGCTGTTATACTGTGGGGCAAAGCACTGCCCTTTATTTAAGTATGGGATGTATTGACTCCAGACGTGATCTCCAATGCTATGTTGCCCCTTTGAGAGGCCAGAGGTCAGAATCACCTGGAATAATGAGCAGTCAATGTATCTCTACTTTAGTGCTCACTGTGTGTTCAAATAATAAAGCACTTCTGTTAACTTACAGCACTCCAGCACAACAAGGGCATTTAAGATACTTTTTTCCTCGTAGAAATAGTTTCTATTACAAGCAATAATGGCACTGATTGGCTGGTTTGTACTCTGATTAGAAATCCTATTGAACAGAAGTAGCAAGGCAGCTGCTTATAAGATGAAGGAAGATATGTGGAAGAATTTACTCTCTTTCTCCTTGATTCACACATACATACACACATACTGTATGCACAATGCCTTCACACACAAAAATGCATTTTTTTTCAAGCGTCACATTCACTCGGCTATTAGTATTTTTGAATGAACAAAATGGCTCAAAGGAGGAGGGGAGTCTCCCGCAGTTGTCTCTGCTGTGTTTGCTTGGCACACATCAGTTACTGTATACATGGACATACTGTACATACATGGACATACTGTACACACACATTCTCATACCCTGCGTGAGATTCGCTGCAGCGATCAGTGAGAGATTGATATTACTGGCTGAGATTAATATCCTATACGATAATGTCTTGGGAATATGAAAAGTGTAAAAATTAATCATGACGATTGTGGTTCATAAATATTTCATAGAGTTTAACAGGTACAATCTATGCAGAACAAATGCGATAAACTTATATCTGTCACAATGTAGTAAATCAAATGAAGAATTTTTCATGGTTAATAGAAATAGATGGGTTCTCGAGAGATGTCTGGCGGAGATTAGGAGGGTAATGGAGATGCAGATGGGAGGACAGTTGGCAGGGTGAATAAAAGGCCAAGATCCAGGAGGCTTAGGCATGTCTCTTCATCAGAAAATATTACCCACATTACCCAGCATACCTGTGTGTGTGTGTGTGTGTGTGTGTGTGTGTGTGTGTGTGTGTGTGTGTGTGTGTGTGTGTGTGTGTGTGTGTGTGTGTGTGTGTGTGTGTGTGTGTGTGTGTGTGTGTGTGTGTGTGTGTGTGTGTGTGTGTGTGTGTGTGTGTGTGTGTGTGTGTGTGTGTGTGTGTGTGTGTGTGTGTGTGTGTGTGTGTGTGTGTGTGTGTGCCTTTCACCTCTATTCGCTAACTCTTCTGAGAGGGAACATTAACTTTGGAAACACAGTTTGCAGAGGAAAAAGGGGGAGGGGAGGTTGTGTCAGGGTAGAATCAGTGCATCGGTATCACCTGGAAGCTTATTTTTTTAATTTAACTTAATGTATTTGCTTTTAAGACTTAAATACAAACCTCCAGAAAATATTTAACATTGTGTGTAAATGCTTTAGAGCAGCAGCATGTACAGTAATGAAGGATCACACAAAGACGAATGGATTTAAAAACACAAAAAAACAAAGTCCAACCGTGAGCAAGAGAAAAAGAGATCAGAGATAACCAGACATAGAGACTGGCGGCCTTGTGTGGGTGGTCGGAGAGCTAGAAGGTTTCTCTTGATGTTTTTGTTTAAGGGCACTTTCATGATCTCTGAGACTCAGAGGAGTTTCTCACTACAGACCCCTTTTGCACCGAAACCACTCAAACACTGGGTCATCGCACTGTTAGTGATGAAACATAAAGCATGACTTCCGGGCTGAAGCGCCCTTGTTGCCATGGCGATGACAGAGCTGGAGCAGCTGAAAATCCCCTGGAAGAACAGACAGTAAATAATATCCCATCAAGCACGTCTCTTCTGCTGCTGCTCTCTGTACATACACATGCTCTTTCAGGACTTGTAAGCACATGTTGTCGTTGTGTTTTTGTGTAGATTGATAGGTGTTGGAAAAAATGTGACTCTTGTTTTAGGTGAATGCTATAAAATGGACTTAATCATTGTGGTTACGATGACTAAGTGTGAATATTTACATCATGAAGGAGTGATCACAAACAAGTTTTTTAAATCCCATTACAATAGTGTTTTGATTTGAAGGCTTCAAAGGCTAACGCAGGTGGGAATGTCTTTACTTTTGCAGGTTTTTGGTGATTAATCAAAGTACTGGATAAATTTAACTTTTAACCTAATAATGTCTGTAAAGTTAAGGGATCTGTACAATATCCTGAGGGGAACATGAATGTATGTCAAGTCAGTTCACTGAAACCATAAATGTCAACCTCACAACCCCTGTAAAAAATGACAGGATTACCAAAGTCATTCGGTTTCATCCTCTGAGGACTGTGAATGCCTGCATCAAATTCCATGTCAATCCCTAAAGTAGTTGTGGAGCTGTGGACGGTGGTCCGCAAGGCGCAGTGTATCTGGAGTAATTAGGATCCATTTGTAGCACAACTAGCCCCAACTTCTGCCTGTCTGCATCCAAAGGTAACGTTAGTCAGTGCGTTTACATGCAGTTTAAAACCCTGATTATAATCGGGTTAAGGGCATACCCCGTTTCTTAAACCCCATGTAAACGCCGTAAAATCTGGGTTCTCATACCCCGGTTAACAGACCTAGTAATATCCTTCAGTACCCACATTATTTGCGCATGTAAAGAGCGTGCTCAGTCTGTATGAGAAGGTGCTCCGCTGTCTGACCATTGTGTGATGGAGAGGGTGCTGATTATTGTCTATGATGGATAACAGTTTGTTCAGTGTTCTCCTCTCCACCGTGGACTCAAAATACTCCAGCCTGAGACCAAGCACAGAGCCAGCCTTCTTGATGATATTATCAAGTTTGTTGGTTTCGCTGGCTCTGATGCTGCTGGCCCAACACAGCAAAGAAAATGGCGCTGGCAACAACCGGCTGGTAGAAGATCTCCAACATCTTGCTTGGGGAACTTAAATAATCCGATCATTCCCTAAACCAGGGTAAGGCTATTTTGGGGTTACTGATGTACTGCATGTAAACGCACTGTATGTGGCTGTTGCCACCTTGTAAAACATCCATCTGTGTGATCCGATCACAGGTGGAAAGCTCTGTCTGTCTGTTCACTACTGGCTGCGGCATGCCTATCCACATGCGTCTTCAGTGACCACTTGTGATCTGATTCCACTTCCCCTCTCTGTATTTAAATCAACACTTACATAATTTCTGTTTACAGGTAGCTAACCTATATATTTGAATGAAAAATTGTTTTTGTTAATGTTGTGTTGCGTGTGAATTTCAATTCTTGCTCTTATTTCACACAAATCATTATTACAGAAACATGAGATGACTCATGGAAAAAGAGATTTCCTACTTCCGACTTTTCTTTCTCACAAAAGGCGTGTTTGTGTGTAATGTGTTTTGAATTTCGGTTGTATTTTATGAACATATAAATAGTTTTCCATCATGTGAAGATACTGCAGCCCTATTTCCTGATTTTGCTGTGTCACAATAAAACCATTTGAATAACAAAACAATGGGGGTCTTTAATTGTGAAGAATTTTTAGGAAATAAATGTGTTTATTTATACTCCGACTTGTCAATAGCAATGGCTGATACTGCAAGAGAACATGAATATCTGTAGCAATATATCCAATGCATCCTCAGAGTGTTTTCACCTGTCGTTAGAGCTGTCCACTGTCGATCACTCAGTACATATGTAGTTACCAAATGAAAACAGGGTCTATGAAAGCTGCGTTAAGTGTCGCTCCACATATAGTCGACACAATCCGGAAATGCCCAAACACTTGTGTCTGGCGGCCAGATTTCTGAGCGAGTCTTGTTTATAATTATCATATTGACACATAAAAAGCAAAGCAAAGCATAACAAATGTTAATACAGACACTCAAGTGCTTCATCTGAGGGGGGTCTGTCATGCTCCTAATCAGATTACTTCTTACTCTAAATACAAACTTAATTTGCCCCTAAACAGAATTTAAGTTGTAAACGCAACAAATAATCAAAATGTTCTGCTGTATTTTTGCTTGTGTAGTGGAATATCAACTTGGAGTCTGATGGGATTGCCACGGAACAAAACAGATAAACAAAGTTAGAATACAGAAATGTGCAGGTGTAGAAGGAAGCCCATACACACAGAGTTACTCAGCCCTGAGCAGTCAGATCATGTCTGTTGAAAGTAGTGAGCTGACCTGAGATCAGAGTGCTCAAAGCAGGTGAAGCTGGGATGTAACCCTGTAGATGACCTTTTTTCTGATCTCTATGTTTTTTTTTTGGATCAGACAGTGCCTTATTTAGTCCTTTGTACAGAAAGCACGAAAAGTACAGAGAACCAGTTCGACGACAGAGACAGGATCACATTTTGACATAAAATTACATTGATGATAATTTGTATTTGTATTAATAAAACACAGTCTCACACTCAGTTTTTAAAACATGCTCATATCTCACATTTTCAGACAACTGGTCATACACTCAGGATGTAAACCATGTCCTCTGTGAACGTGTATGACTGCTGTATGTTTGAGGAGGTGGTCGGAGGGGCTGTAGGCGCTGATTAGCAGCCACGCTTCCGTCAGTTTGCCCCAGGGCAGCTGTGACTACTATCGTAGTTAACCACCACCATGTATGTCTGTGTGACTGAATGGAACCTGGACTAAAGCGCCTTGAGTACAGAGAAAGGCGCTATATAAATCAAATCCAAAAAAAAAAAAATACCCTACCAGTATGAAATGCCAGTGATTATGAAAAGTCATGCATGCACAGAGTAACAATAGTGTCCACGTCCATGCTTCTCCCACTTGGTTTCAACATTTTTGTGACTGAAGGTGCCTTTGAGTTATGAATTAATTGCTTTTCTTGAACTCTTCTTCTATTGCTCAATACAATTCAATTATATTTGTTTTGTCAAATTCCAACAAAAGTTATCTCAGGACACTTTCCATATAGAGTGGGTCTAGACCACACTCTATGATTTATGTATGATTAACAAAGAACTAACAATTCCCCCATGAGCAAACAGCAACACTTAACAGCAACAGTGGCAACAAAAAAAAGCTTTTAACAGGCAGGCAGACCCTAGGGGCTATGGTTGACTGCCATCTGTCATTAAACGGGGGAAGTGATAGAGAGAGACAGACAGAGAGAGAGACCCAGAGATGCCCAAAAACCACAACATTAACAACTACGATAATACTGGTAATATAATTATGACTTATAATATGTATGGCAGTAGACAGTATCAACCGTTGATATGGTAGGATGAATGCTGTGTCTTCGTCTTAAGTGCTAATCCCCAGCATTACCAAACTGCAATGGTCAACGGTATCAGATTGATAATGTAACATTGACTCCTTGTCATGGTGGTCAGATCTGACTATGTTTTTTTTCAGGAGCAGATTGGGAGTGGAAAAAAAAGAGACCATGCGATAGAAATCTATTTGGCTTTACAAAACATGAAATAATATAGGGGAAAAGAAAAAGGAATAGAGAAGGGAATGGGGAAATATGGGGAGACAGAGAAGTGCGGTGTACTGAATCACCTTTCTTCAGCATTGTGTCTGCTTGCTCCTCTGATGCTCTCAGTTCCTGTGTCGAATGTTACGGAAGTTAGCTAAACTCATGAAGCAGATACTGGCACAGCTTCCCCTGTTGCCATCCAGTCTGTTTTCCATGTCAGCTGACAGAGATGTCAGCAGCCATGCATGCATTTTTATCTCTGTGACTGGGAAAATCTGTTATTTTCACATCAGATGATAGAAGGACCTAAAAACATGAGATCTAAAGCATCAGAGAGTTTTTTGGTAACTGAAGCGCATTTATAAAGGGTATCCTCCACTTCAATTCATGAAATCTTCTTTTACAGTCTGATGGTGTGCGATTGAAGACACCAACAGCACTGTGACAGACTGTGATATGAAATCCCGAATACGGTTCCTCTCGTCATCTTTAAATTGCTAGCCTGACGTTTTGAGTAATGCTTCTGCAACTGGTTGGTCAGAGCCTGTAGCTCCTGGTCCTTTCCTCTCTGCTGTTTTCCTCCCTACTGTGCTCCTCTTGGCACAAAGGTAACATTTATACTTCACTGTAATAACATATGCAAAATGTGCAATATATTTTATGAATTAGACCTTGAGACATGTAGTAATATCAGCAGCTGCAGTCCATTCTTTGTGAATTTGCCCTTCTGACTCTTAAATATGAGGCAGCTGCCAAACAAAATACAGACAGACAGAATGACGAGCAGACAGTCAGTAACCCAACATGGATATTGGGAAAGTGATACATTGCAGAACAGGTTTGCTATACAGCAGCCAGTGATTGTTTTTCTATCTCAACAAATACTGATATCAATTAGCGACATCTGCGACCACTCGGACAGATACAGAGATACAACTTGAATGGTTTTAACAGTATACCCTGGTATGCCGTGGTAACAATTGGATCAGCTTTTATGGCTCTGTTTCTCTTTTACTGCTTCACCCTTACCTCTCCCTCCGTGTTATCCATCTTCTTCTCCTCCACATCACCACAAGTCATTCATCGCTCTACCGTCCACGCAGTGTAATCATTATTACCTGCCTCCTCACCCTCTGTCACCTGGCTAAAGACGGATGTCGGGGTCATCAACAGGAGACACAGCTCTTCTGTCTCACAGCTCTTCACAGGGCCGGAGTGAGACTCATTTTCAGCCCAGGACTTTGATGCCTCAGACCAGCCCCCCTTAGTTCACATCCTTTTATTCTGGATATATACTGTAATTATAGCTTCACTATGTAATTCCGCTATAGTGCACTGTTCGCTACAACCTTTTTATTTACAGTGAATTTTTCTAGAATATCATCCAATTCTGTGCAAATGAGTGTAGCTTTCACCTGACAGACCGGTGTAAACAAATCCTCATTTTACAGTGTAACATTTGCATTGTTCACTGCACGTTAAATTAAATTATCAAGCAACTAAAAGTAACATAACACATGAATATTGTATATCCACAAATAAGTCATATAGTGTGGTCTTGACCTACTCTATATGTAAAGTGTCTTGAGATAATATTTGTTTTGATTTGGCACTATAAATACAATTGTATTGAATTAAATATTGTCAATAAATAATGAAGTGCTGCTCAGTTAGCAAATGCAGCTGTTTGTGATAGAATAGAATATAACTTAGCAATCGTTAATAACACTGAATGTTACTGTCTTTGACTTTCTTTATCGTTTAGCTCTATACATAAACCTGAGTATTACAATACTCGAATACTTGGGCAAGCTTTACAGACCCGTCTGTTTGCACATGGTGGCTGCCAGCTTGATGGACTCTCTCTGAGCTAAAAACAGCACATAGACTTATAAATGTCGATACATGTATTATGCTAACTAACATGTATCACAGAGGGTTGATAAGACAAGCAAGATCGTGCTACACAGTTTCCAGCAACCACCTAGGCCAACGGGAATCTTCCTGTTTCTCCTGATTAGCCACTTGGCTCGCCTGGCTCTTCATCTTTATAGTGTTTCAATCATCATGTCACTGATAACTTTTTCCATCCCTCCCACTACTCTGCTTCATATTCAAATTAGATTTATCTTTTTCTGTTTCCTCCAGAAATAACAACTTTCATGGCAGGCCTATTGAGCTATCATTGCATCATTTTGTTGTGGTTTCATTCCAGTTTAGTCTCAGTCAAGTTTTTGTAACTCATGGGAATGAGACTTGGCATGCACAGCATTGCATGCACACACACAGATGCACACAATGACATCCTTTCTCTGGCGCTGTCTGCTGCAGGTGCAGTGGAGACTCATGGGAGAGGACAATGTATTTCCATATCAAAAATGGGAATGCGTGCAAGAGTATGAATGTGTGTTTGTGAGTGCCCAGGTGCAGTCTAAATCAGTATCTGTAAATATATAGCATCTGGGTTTTTTTCTGAAATTAGTTTCTAATGTTACAGGTCATCATTCAAAGACTAAGGAGGAGGAGAGAGGGATTGCAAAATTCAAGAAAGGAAAACAGACACCAGCAGGGGAGGGAGAGGGGGGAGAGGGAGAGAGAGGGAGACAAAAAGAAAGAGAGAAAGTAAAAATAGTTCAGATATTCATGTGTTTCGTCAGATGATTTATTCATGGGTGGCTGATCTATTTAGTTATTTATTCACTGCTTGTGTGTCACCACTGTTGACAGAATTGTAGCTCTGTGTTCATGGAGGAAGTACACAATGTGAAAATGGAACATGAAACAGCCAGCATGTGCTCAAATGTTGTCACAGTAAAGGTTAGCTGGGACTGAATAGCAGTTAAGAGACAAAAGCTAATTTCTTAATGTGTGTGCACTGTGTCACTGCTTCCCCAGCAGCTGCTGTTTTTACTTGCTATGTATTCTCATCCATGTCTGTCTCCTGACTCTAGATTTTGACCCCAGTCTCAGGCTGATGACTGGCATTACCCCCATAAATCCCATGATGCCATGTTTGGGTCTGGCGCCCCCGCCCCTCTCCCAGGATTCAGTTGTCAAGGAGATCATCCACTGCAAGAGCTGCACACTGTTTCCTCCTAACCCCAGTAAGTCCTATAGTAACTCATCACTGCTGTTGTAACAGATACAAACATTGCAAAAGCACTGGAGCATGTTTAATTTTTCAATACAGTAGTGTGCATTATCTATGACTGATCTCAAACTCTGGCTCTAGATAGACACCTATGCACCACCTATGAAAAAGTGAGTATTTTTCCTTGATGTCACCTTTAATACCTCTTAGTTCCTCTATCTAGCAGAGCGTAGCTGATTTGCATATACATTTTATCAGGAAGGAATGGAGGGGGTCTAAAGGTGTGTGTTTGCATGCAGGCGTGTACTCGTGTGATGTCTGTGAATGTATAATTGCAGGAGTGACCTCTGTGAACACAGAACAGAGTGCTGCTGTTTTCAATATGGCAGGCCGAAGAGGTGATGGACTCTGTCCTCCTCCGTCGCTCAACTCACCCTTATCGCTGTATTTCTTCTTAATCTCTCTTCACCTGCTCTACAGTACCATATGTGCTCCCTCTCGCTCTTTTCTTTCTATATCACATACTGCATCTCCTCTCTCCTCCCAACTCACGTTTAAGGGGTCAAATCTACTTAATTACCTGATGACCCCAGATTCTTCCACATACTACTTCCAGTTCAGAAGGTTTCTGTTAGGCTATAGCTGTTACATATGTATGTACAACCATGCTCTTTTTTTGCCCGGACAAACACATATATGGACATTTTTTCAATGACAGGCACAAAATAGGGGATGAAATAAAGGGTGAAATGGCAATGCTCTCATAATTAAACTGTTAAATTGTCATTATTTATCATACTGTAGCTACAGTAATGTCCCCTGTGGGCCATTATAGATGACTCATGATAATTGGGTTATGTCCTCCGTGCTCTATGATCTTTCTATATCCACATCTACAGTGCATTATGAGACTACAAATAGTACTGACATTATTATTAAACACAAAGACATGACACAGTAATGTTAAACATCAAACTGTCAACAGCAAACACATGTATAGCAATGAAATCACATGCAAACATTAAGGAATTCTTATAAGTCTATGTTTATATGGCCTAGGAGACCAGAAGAATATGTTGGCAACATGTGTTGACCGCATGAAATAGCAGGTCATCAAAAGCGTAACAGCCAATATGATATAAAACAGAGGAGTGCAATAGGGACTGAACACCTTTCCAACACTACAGTGGTGGTTCTGGGATGGCTCTCACAGGGGCCATTGCCTCTGTGACAACGAGTCCAGTCCCCCTTATAGCCTTTCATAAAATGCCACTGGGATTTATCCCAAGATGCAGTACAAATGTATTAGTTCTTATCTCAATAGCAAAATACCTAAATGAGAGTATATGACAATATATGCTGTGAGATGATTTCTTTATACCATTTATACTGAGGTTATGTTGCTTTCAATATCTCTGGTGTATTGGGCCATTGTGGGTAATGTTGCAAAGACTCAGGACTGCTTGATGACACTTTGGGCTTTATAGTGTTTTTGCATCATTGTAATGGAGTCCCTTGATTTGCCAGGTGTCTAATTTACATCCCCATCTGGTTATATGGAAACTTAACATCACACAATATGATATTTTTCTTTTCCAAATTAGTACTTTTATGTATAAGTGGGAAATGTCCCAAATACTGTAAGGTTCTATTGTAAAATCACCAGGCAGTCATATAATCCTCATCCTCCCATGAGGTCAGTTTTCAATCAGACATAAGGGTCATACAGTAACCATGGGACTCTTCTTCTCATTTGGTTGAAATTACATCCTGACTAAAGTCAAACAGAACATATTGTAAAAGGAAAATAATCTCTGCTTTATAATCTTATAATTTATATATATATATATATATATATATATATATATATATATATATATATTGTTATATGACATTTTTTGATATTCACTAATGCAAATAAACTAAACTTAATGCTTTCACAATAAATGTTCAGTTATTTTATCAAGCTATATTATTATATTATGTGATATTGTTATCTTAAAAAATAAAAAACAACCTTCTGAAAACACAGCATTTCCTTCACACTTGCGTTCTGTAAATAATTAAACGTGATCCCAGTGTTCATTCCCTCTGGGAGGAACTTCCTCCGTTTCCGTTATAGATTACTGTCTTTCTTTTTCAAGGCAGCCTCGCACATCTACCTCAACTTAGATTATAAGTGAGAGCTCCATTCTACAACCAGTGTGGGAGTCTGCCCTTGATACCAAGTGCGTTTGAGTTCAGTGTTCACCCTTAGTATATCACTTTAATGCAGACGGAAAACTGTATCATACACAATAAATTTATATTTCCCTCGCACCTTTAGGCCTTTGCACGCTAACGATCAAAGATTAGCACATGGATAAAAAAGAAAAGCCATTAATTCATTCATTCAAGTTCATTCTAATCCTGAGGCTAAATTTGAAGTTGCACCGCTCAACTTCACAACACAAGAACCCGACATAAACACTCATTGTATGACCTAAGGTTACACTCTTTCCCAGTGTAAGCACATCTGTGTTTTTGATTCATTTGCAGGTACAGAATCACCCTGTCACGAAAAGATAGTTATTCCCAAGTTCAAGCCTTCACATCACCCTCTGAGGCATTTTATTTTGTGTATGAAAAAAAACAACTAAATAAATAGCCAAGAACCTAAAGAGAGATTTTAAAAAAGAATCCTAAACAGGGATTCATACTGTATGCAGCTCAGCGGCTACAGATTGCACGTACACTGCTAAGGTTAAGGACTCCGTCTCCTATGGGCCTCTCACACTCAAAATTTAAGCACTCCTGCTTCTTGTAAAGCACTTTGGATAAAAGCATCCACCCAATGGTGAGTTAAGATATAATGTGGGGCACTAAGCTGCTTGAAAGATATCTTTCTCTTTAACCCTTCCTCCCATCTTCTCTACAACAACATCTTGATAAATCTTTGAGATATTTTCGGCCACAGTTTCATTCTCACTCACCTTTTCTCTGTCTTACTCTATTCTACTCTATTCTTCCCTTTATGTCACCTTTAAGGCGAGAAGTGCGCCGTAGATGAGTGGGTCGAAAAGTTAGTCTTCAGGAGAAGCCAATTTACTCCCAACATGAAAGAAAAGTACTTTTGAAAGATGCTGCCTCCAACAATAGACCAAGAGGGTGTCAAAACCGTGCTTTGAAACCAATAAGAAGACATTCCTCAGTAGCAGACATTAAACATTAAAAGAGAAAGAAGGGAGTGCCATCTAAATAACAGCATTTCAGGGTAGGAATTTAAGGCAACAGTTATTTTTTTGTACAGATGGGAGGACATTCACCCAGAAGCAGAGCCGTTGAGGAGATTTCTTGGCTCACTGGTAGGTTTCCGCTTTAATTGAAGCCTCTGGGGTTTTTCTAAGGGGGTCACAGTGTGATAAAGCTTCACCACAGGGAACAACGCAGGGGGCCGCAAAAGATAGCCGACATGCGTCTTTTTTAAAATGTATTTTTTAAAAGGAGTAGCATGAGTCGTTTGAATATGAATATGAAGGGAACGAAACAATAGGGAGAAAACATGAACAGGAATGTTGCTCTGTGTTATTTCTCTGTGTTGTGTGATAAGTTAGAGGATGATTGTGAGTCAGTGCTCTATTTCCTAAGGTAATTGTTGTGTGTTATGTGTGTGTGTCCAGCGGGCAATAGCTTTGTGTGTGATGGGGATAGAGCAGGTTGCATATGGCAGCTATCACAGGAAGCAGGACCCACTTTTACCCCACCATGGACAGTGTATGCGGCTTCCTCATCAGTGACCTTAAACTGAACAGCACTGAAACTCAGTATCTCTCTCTATATTCATGCGTTATTCATAATTGCATCTTCATCTTTATGTTTCTCCTACATGTTGTGACTTAGATATTCATTACTACATTTGTTTTTGAAGCTTTCTTTATCTTTTCTTATATATCCTATAGCTGTGTGTGTGTGTGTGTGTGTGTGTGTGTGTGTGTGTGTGTGTGTGTGTGTGTGTGTGTGTGTGTGTGTGTGTGTGTGTGTGTGTGTGTGTGTGTGTGTGTGTGTGTGTGTGTGTGTGTGTGTGTGTGTGTGTGTGTGTGTGTGTGTGTGTGTGTGTGTGTGTGCGCGCGTGCCTGTGTGTGTGTGTGTGCGCGTGCGTGCGTGCGTGTGATTTACACATTTAGACGAGCCTGTGCTACAGCATATGTGAACAAACTTATAAAAAGCCTTTTGTGCTTAAGAAGGAGATGTGCAAAATGAAATGCCTCAAGTGATGTCGTTTGAGTAAGCATTGGTTGGAGCTGAAGATTGCAAGTTTGAAAATGAAAAAAAATCTGTGTGTGGAGTTCCCAAATTCCTTTAGCCCAAAACGACATCCTCACATTGCTTGTTGTGTCCAACCAACCATCCAAAACACAAAGATATACAATTAAAAAAAAAAAAAAAGCCAATCACATCGCAATCATTGAGTTAAAAGGACTTTTGGATGAATTGACGACTTATCAAATATTGACAATTTTTTAAATTTTGTTATTTGACTAATTTGAAATGATCGGACTGCTTACATAAACAATAGTTGATTTGTCTTAAGTAATGACTGTTAATCAATACAAGAATCATTGTGTTAGCAACACACACTGTCAGTGAGCACCTCTTCCAGTACCTCCAGTTTTTGTGTTCATACAGGGTTTGGACATTTTCTTCTTCTCTTAATACAGAAAACTGATTTTACTTTGTCTTCTGTAAGACTCCCATACACACCAACACAACACATATTCCTCTCTAGCCCCTTAATGCTGAAGACCTACATTTCATTCGCTGCTTCAGGGAATTACTTTGTGAGTGTCTTTAATGGTCATCAGTTCCACCGGCACTTTTTTCCTAGCACTTTTTCATCAATGTCAGGGTTGCCTGTCTGTAATTACCCTCAAGTAAAAGACCAAAGATGTCCTTCAGAACCCTTCTGTCTACGTGCCTACATTTCTAAAAAGTCCCCAATATGGATTTCATCCTCCTTTCAAAGCCAAACATTTGGTAATGCATTCACAGCTCTAGTGTGTTTGGGGGGAAAAAACGTTTGTTTCCAAAAGCAGGCTTTTATGAAGCAAGGATGTCAGCTTAATGTCAGATTGTTACCTTGTTGTCCTTTTATATTTTCCTCCTCGCTCATCATCCATACTCTGTCAGAAATTGTAATTTAATGCTGAATCGGGCAATGAAGCGCAGCATGTTTTAGCTGACTGCAAAGTAAAGGCAGGGAAACGATCACCTTGGTGCTGTCCTAAAGGGGTGTGTGTGTGTGTGTGTGTGTGTGTGTGTGTGTGTGTGTGTGTGTGTGTGTGTGTGTGTGTGTGTGTGTGTGTGTGTGTGTGTGTGTGTGTGTGTGTGTGTGTGTGTGTGTGTGTGTGTGTGTGTGTGTGTGTGTGTGTGTGTGTGTGTGTGTGTGTGTGTGTACGTTCGTTCGTTCTCTGGCTGTGAGTATGAGAGTTGCAGAGCAGCCGTGAGTATGTGCATGTTCCAGTTTTAATGCTATCATCATTGCCAAGGTCAGGGGACAAAGGCATTTGGGCCATGTGCCAGAGCAGGCTGTGACATGACGAGGACAAAGCCATAAAGTAGCTTTGATGGGTTTTACCATAACTTTGCTTCAGGCTCTCCAGCACTAAAGCTACACGACTGCATAACGGCTCCTCTTGGGCCCATAATTTAAAATTTCACATCCAACCTTTTGAGTACTGAATGAAAAGTAAGCTGTATTTTTTTATAATTTAGGAGATGATTGATGGAAAGTCATATGGTTTAGGCCAAAGCTTTATAGCCATGGGAAAGTGGTTTTTCAGCAGCACAAAGTGTCCATGAATGACTCTTACATTTCAGCTCTGCTTCAGGTACTTTTCACATAACCGCTGAATCCAAATGGTTCTGTGTGTCAGGCAGCAATGTCACTTTACTTTCATGATGGCTGCTGTAAGAACTGGAGGGTATTTTCAGTGTTATATTTTTTGATAGACAATATATTGGTCCAACTTATTTGAACATTTACACAAGGAACATTTTCTTCCAAGGTTGCTTTCACAGATGTAGCTCAGTTTCCTTAACCAGATATAACTGTATCATTGTAAACCTCTGCTGCCTAATTCTAAACCGTTATCAAAATCAATTGTCATGTTTGTTTGTTTTTTTACTTTCACCCAAATTTAACAGTTATTTTACTTATGTTTTTAGCTCACATACAACAAGTGCAGTATCTATTTCTTACTGAGAAATGCACGCAGTTGCCAGTTTATTAGTCACGCCTAACTAAAACTAATGCAGTGTAATACAACAACCATGCAATAAATTCTATTTTCAGGATGGTTATAATGTTTATCTTTGTTGAGATTGTTTTGAGGTGTTGATTTAACTTTGTGGTAAATATCAAGGTTGTAATTGGGCTGCTGTTGTATTATATCGTTTCATACTGGGAGGTTTTTCTAATATTCTGTCCATCACATTCATTTGAATGAGGACGTACTGAATATGCCAACCAGAGTGACACCAAACATGAGTTATGCTTTATACCATCTTTTCTAGGTTAGATAACAGTGCAAACATTAAAGCCCAGATGGTTTAGCATCAATCAATTTCCCAGCTTCCCTTGTGCAGGCTAAACCAGTCGCTCATTTTATCCATGGAAAGCCGGATCTTTCTGAGATTAGATCAGTCAACATTTATCTTTGTTCAGTCAGTAACATCCTTCATGCCTCAAACGATGGACACAAAGGGATCAACCTCTCTCCGGCCAGAAGGATTTGATTTTCATGCCATAAATGGCATGAAGTGATTATCTCTATCTTTAACATAAAAACAAATTCCAACATATTGTTACATATTATTGCTTAACATGCTTCCATCATGGTATGGTCAAATATGTCCCCTACTGGACATCTCATCATTACCCTGCAAGAGATAGACTTTCTTTCCTGAACCACTGACTGGCTTGTTATTGCAATGAGCAGGGATTTGGTTGTGTTCGTAATTGGCCTTCTTTCCGGGGCCGCCTTGACCTGCTATTATCTAGGAATATAGACAGGCAAGGTGTTTACGTCAAGTTTGATATTAAAGACTCAGCACTGGCTGGTTGCAGGTGATTAGAGAGCCTGCTGGGTTTATAGTTTGTGCAGATTTTGAGTCCACACAAGTAAAGTGTGTGTAAAGCCAAAATCAAAATATCCGAGGTAATCACAATTGTATCCCCACACTGTTGCATGTGCAAGACACTAAAGTACAACTTCTACAATAGAAGTTTTACCTTCAATTGAAATAATGTTGTCTCTTTTCTTTCCTTCTCCATGTTTGACAGACCTTCCGCTTCCGGCCACACGAGAACGCCCTCCAGGGTGTAAGACGGTATTTGTTGGCGGTCTGCCAGAGAACGCCACTGAGCAGCTCATCATGGAGGTCTTTGGACAGTGTGGGGATATTGCTGCCATCAGAAAGAGCAAGAAAAACTTCTGCCATATACGATTTGCTGAGGAGTTCACTGTGGATAAGGCTTTCTCCCTCTCTGGTACTGTATGGTATATTCAATCTAAAAGCAGTGCAAAAAATTATACCATCCTGTATGGTATTTCATTGTCTTTTTATTAGGAGGAACATTTTATGTCTCGTTAGACATCCGTCACACATATACTGTAGTTTGATGTTTTTATTCAAAATCTTCACTGAAACCCCAACCAACCTCCAACTTTTATGTCCTTTTTATGTGTTGGTTTACATTGGGACTAAAGGTCACAGGAAAACAGCTTTCTCTCTAACCCTCCTGGATGATATTGAATCTGTAGAGAGCGCTTGTATTATCAGTCCACTGCTATCAGAGCCCTGGCACTCCTTCACCTCAGGTGAAGGAAGAATGATGAGCTGTTAACCTTTACTCTGATGGAAATAAAAGGGCTGGTATCCATCATTCAGCCCTACAATTCTCCAGTATCACACATTCACTTGCAGCCATTTGACAGATAGATAAATAGATTGGGGGATGGATGGAAAGTTTGCTGCTCTTCATATAAATTGTTTGAAAGTGGAAAAACTTTGAGTATGTAGTTGAAGGAACAAGAGAGTTGAAGTCAGGGTAGAGTGTGCAGGATCTGGTCAAGAGGCTGATTTCTAGGGCTGTCCCCGACCAATGATTTTCTTGGTTGACCAGTGGTCGTCATTAGAGTGATTACTCGACTAATCTATGCATATATACACCCCATATATACGCTTGCTATAAGTCTGCCGCCTGTTAATGACACCGGCAAATTATTTCCGATTCTAATTCTGAATGTGTAAGAAAAAATCAGCAAGGAGACTGTCGAACCATGGGTCGGAACATGGGCAGGTAGCTAGGCAAACGTTACTTACATTATTAGGTGGTAGGTCATGTTTGTGGTGGACGAGTGATAGATGGGCAAAGTTTTTCTTGCAAAGTTTGCATGTGACCTTCTTGGGGGTTTTCCTTGTTCTTTTCAAAGTGATCCCATATTTTAGACGTCTTTCCCGATATGATTTGCTATTAATTATTAACTGTGTAACCACAATGTCGAAGGTACCTGCCGTCTTAAAAAAAAACACTGACAGTGAATAAGTGTCACATTTTCCTGTATCTGGCCCTTCAAATTAAAAGCCCTCCAGCCTTTTAAGCCAGCATCCAGTTACATAGATTTTCACCTAATTTTGACAAGACAGGGCACCAAATGTTTGTTTGTTTTCTGGGACCAATGGACTAATACAATTTTGGTGGGCTAAGTATTTTCTGGTCAACCAGTGCTTGTTTGACTATTTGGGGGCAGCCGTACTGATTACACTGCAGTGACGAACCAGTTCGAAATTGGGCTCACTCAAAGATTAAACTGCCTTTGTACTAGGGAGCTGGCATGGTAAACTCCATTTAATGTCCGATCCAACTAATTTGGCGTTTTCACACACAGCTCTGCCGGGTAATGTGTAAATAATTTCAGGTTTGCAGTCTTTGTGTAAAAGAGGCTTTAGACTCAGTACTCACCAAGGCCATTTTTCTTTATAACCATCTCTTTTTACTCCTGTATCTGTCTTTATATGTTCAATATTTGAGTCTTAATGGCTTAGGTTAAGCAGAATCTTTTTGTTCAAGCTGAAACTTGCATGGATACATCTTCACTGCAATTGCCAGATTTCTATAGCTTTTAAATTTGCTTTGCTTTCAGTCTGAACACACCTTTCTATTGAAAAATAACTTTTTCACTGCTACGAATGGAGGCCCTGACCATGTTTGAGTGTACAACCACATATGCATGCAGTCACAATAGTATACACTGGAGATCAAAATCAGAGAACAAATGAATGCCTTTGTTATTTAAAAAAAACATGCTAGCACAGCAATGGTATAGCCACAGTGGATATTCTATCAAAGTCTGAACGGTAAAAAATAACAATATTTTAGATAAATCATCTTTAAATAACTTGGTTTCTAATTTTGAGCTCCAGTGTATTTATAACATATCAGTTAATGTTTAACAATGTTGTACTAGATTTCCTAGTGGTTTTAGTTGATTCATTTCTCGATTATTCAGTAACTGACTGAGTTTGAGCTCTATGCTGCATGTCACCTGCTTTTATCAGTTAGTTTTAGGGTCAGGATTGTGTTTTGTGGGACTTATAGTGGAGAAAGGGAGTTCTGATTCAACAAAGTCACACAACACAAACAAGCTAACCGTTCGACGTTTTGCTGTTGCCCGTGGTGCCCCCATCCTACATTTCTTAGCTTTAATGCCTGTACTCCTTTGTGCTTCTGCAAACTGGGGCCTGCTGACCACCATCTCCTGTAGGTAACACACTGACTATGGATAAGTACCTCATACAACCACACAAAAATCTGAACTATCTCTTCGACTGAGGAAGCAGTCTCTCTGCTGGATGTGTTATACCAGCTTATGATTTATTTTTTTTATTATTATTTTATCTCCATCCAGCAGCTTCTCTCTATGTGGATTGCAGACCCTATATTCCCTCTTCTCAAAAAGCTCATTTAAAAGACCAGCCACTGCAATAATACTCTTTGCATTATTTAATATATGTGTGTGGGTGTGCGTGTGCGCATGCGTGTGCTTGTGTGCGTGTCACATCTACCTCTTCCCTACAGTAAGATTGGAGCTATAAGTCCATATATTAGCCAGATGACAGACCTGTGTAGCTTTCTCATAAATACTACTTTCCATAACACTCTGGCCTCTTTTCCCAAAACACACTCACACACAGACAGATACACACTACTACAGCAACCTCTGCACACTGAGGTCTCCCTTTATGAAATATTTAACCAAATCGAGAGCCTTAAGCAGGGAGAGTAGACTTGAGAAACATCCCAAAACTCACACATATCTATCTTCTGCTTGCACCGACATCCAAATTTATCTCTACTTTCCTCTGCTGAGAGCGTGTGTTCATCTGTGTTTGGAGGAAAGGCTTGCCCGGGGCTTTCTGGGCTTGTTTCCTTGTTTGTGAGTTCACACTGTACTGTAACCATCCCGTTCTCTCACAGATCCTTCAGACCAATCAATTAACAAAACAAGTGTCATTGCTCTTCACACCGACACACAGGTGGAATGAGCTTTGAGTGTCCGGTGGTAGGCTGTTAGGGCTATCAGTGTAATTACGAGTGTCTCACACTTGTATAGATACAGAATGAAAAGCTCAAGTGACTTGCTCAGCTTTTGTCCGTCTACCTATTGGTCTATACACCTGGAGTGTAGCTGCAACAACAGAACATATGGTGAGAACAAAGAGGATGTGTAGATCAGGTCGTTCCTTTCTATTTGAACAAGTTGATCAATTTATCCTTGTCAGATACTTGTGTGTATGTTCCTCTGTGAGTTTGAATAAAGCCATTTGTCTCCCTATCTGTGTGTATCTGCATATGTGTGCTGGTTATTCTGTCTGTGCTTATCTCTGTCTTTTTACTGTATATCTGAATCAGAGCAGTTCTTCATAGGTGATGATTCACCCTGTTGCCACTCTTATCCATGTCCTCTGTTTTCTCTCTATCTCTGCAGTCAATCTTTCCCCTAGACCTCTTCTTTTTCTTAATTTGTCTCATCTCATTCCTCTCTTCAGGTTACCGTATTCGTTTGGGCTCCAGCACAGACAAAAAAGATTCCGGCCGTCTTCACGTGGACTTCGCTCAGGCCAGAGACGACCTTTATGAGTGGGAGTGTCGGCAGCGCATGTTGGCCAGAGAGGAGAGGCACCGCCGCAAAATCAACGAGGATCATCTCCGGCCTCCCTCCCCTCCTCCCATTGTCCACTACTCTGAGCACGAATGCAGCCAGCTGGGAGAAAAGATCAAAGGTTGGTAGACAAACATGTCAATCGGTTAATCCACTTCAGTCTAGACTGCACTATACTAAATATACAGTTTACTGTATAAATAATATGTATAAAAACTATTATTTGATGGATTGCAATAAGATTTGGTCAGACCTCCGTGTTCCTCTCAGGATACATTGTTTAAAGTCTCTCTAACCCATGACAATAAGTACAAAATATATATGATAAATAAATTCTATGGGGGGAAAAGGCTTCTTTGGCACAGGTATGATGGTGGTGCGTGGCTATGAAGCATGATGTCCTCAAAATGTCCAGTTATTTTTTACGTGTAGTTGAATTTGGCTTTATTGATGCCACAGAACAGGTTGGCCCTCGCTGTTCACTGGCCAGCTGTGTCCCCAGTTATGATGAACAAGATAAACATTATACCCTATTAGCATATGAGCTTTATTATTGTGAGTATGTTAGCATGCTGTGCCTCACTATGGTCTCACAGAGCCACTGGAACAGCTGTAGGCTCTTAAGCCCAGCTCAGACCAAAGATTTGCATGAGACGAAACCTGGCGGTGAGGGTCGAGCGAGCAAGAGAGGGGGCGCCATAATCGAGAAATAAGCAGTCGGTCAGGGAAATAAAACAGTATTTTCATCATTTCATCACTGTAAGAAGGCTTCGGTAGCAAGTATCTCATTATATCTGTCCTCGTTTATATTTTATAATGCTACATATTATATACAGCTACGAAAAAAAAGGAAAAATGGACTATGAAGGGATGCAGTTTATTTAGAGCCGGCAGTGATCTGTCATCTAACTACACGGTTCCTTGGTGCCAGACTCAAGACATCACATTCTTTGATAGCAAGGAGTTGGCCTAAAATGTGAAAGGTGTGGTTGAGTATAGTTATAGTCTTCTGAGTACATGTAAGAAGAGGATGGGCTGAAGGGGCCTCTGGGATG